>NW_003852525.1:2193448-2202071 GCF_000181295.1 Otolemur garnettii | reverse complement strand
GCCACGTCCTTCTACACGGGCCCCTCTTTCAGGTTGGGGTCTCTTAGGGAACCTACTCTGCCGTGACCCTTTCCAGTCCTTGTCAAGCTTCCTTCACGAGGATACTCAACCTTCTTTCAACCCCAACTTTCTACCCCAACGTACCTGGTGGACTTGGTTCTCTCATCCTGGGTCACAAACTAATTGTGCCTTTGGACAAATTTGATAAAATCCCTCTGAAGGGCCAAACCTGGGTGGTGACCTCTTCTCTCAGATTTTAGAGGGTGCTGGAAAGGGAAAGCCCTCCCCCGAAATATTTAAACTAAGCAGGATCAATATCAAATGTTATATGATATGCTGAAACAAGGGCATGCCTTGGTCTGTAATTCTGCTAGATGAAAAAAAATCCCGTCTATTTGCACTGACAGAGGTGTTTTCTTTTTTATGAAGATGTCCTTGGAATCATTTCTATTGTTTCTTTCCTTGTCTCCCCAAATAGGCTTCTTAAAGAAAGATTCTTTATGAATAAGAATTACCACTTTTAATCCCACTTGAACCCAACTAAAATATCTCTTGTCAGATGCTGTTTCCTTGAAGTCTTAAAGGAAAAAAAAATAAGACTCTAACATGCAGACTTGGTTTTGTTCCCTTCATATTTCTGTTCACAAATGAAGGAGAATCTTTAAAAATTCAAATAAATGAAAATGTTCAAACAATAGGAATAGCCAAGGGTATATTTTAATGACCAAAGATTTTTCAAGCATAAAGTAAATTATTTGATTTTTCATGTGAGTTGTACAAAAAATATTATTTGAGCCTCAGTCTATGGAAGAGGTAAGGATATTCTCTGTGTTAATATTGGGATTTCAGACTGTGCGTTTTATATTCTATTCAGTCTCTACTTACACCTACTCCCGTTTCAGATATTCACGATACTTGTCATGAGCATCAGTTGGCACCTGTTAATAGGGAAATATGCCTGATTTTATAAATGAATATTATAAAAATATGGAGTCTTGGGCAGCACCTGTGGCTCAAAGGAGGAGGGCGCCGGCCCCATATGCCAGAGGGAGGTGATGGGTTCAAACCCAGCCCTGGTCAAAAACTGCAAAAAGAATAAAAATAAAAATATTGAGTCTTCTGGTCTACAATATGAGAAAGAGCTGTTCATCTATTCTTTCACTGAGATATACCTTGAGATATACCTCATTCTCGCTCTTTCTTTATTTCAACTGTGGTTATCTTGAAGTGTTGTGATTTTTTTTTTATATAGAAAAGGAGCACAAAATAGAAATGGTATATTATAATAACCAAGGGAATTAATCTTACATTAAGTTGCAATAAAGAAATAGAATGACTTTCGTATAAACATGAAGACCTCTGTCTCTTAAATGGGGAAAACATAAAACTATTAAGTAATTTGGCACAACTATAAATGGGATATCTCTGTTATCATCTAATATATGTATCTGAAAATCAGTCAAACTATGATGTTAGTTTATAAATATTTTCACTTCTATGCCAACTTTAACTTTCTATAGATAACTAGAATATAAATGCCTCGTACCTTGAAATAAGGCTAATAATGGCTCCTGTTATTTGAGCATGAAGCCAAATTTTAACTTTTCTGAATTCTTTTGATAAATACTGCAAACATTAAAGTGGGGTAGATCTGTCACAAACGAACAGTTTGCACAGAGAGTTGAGATTTTTCAGCTGACAGCATTTTAGCACACAGAGGGGAGTTGCCAGATTTTATTACAAGCAGTTTTATTCTGTGCAGTGATATATTTTAGAGTATCTTGAAAAAAAATTAGGTGGTAAAATTCACTGTCATCATCCCAGGAGAAGATCCATACCCTTGAATTTCTCTGTGTGCCAATCTGGCTTTATTATGCCTGGGTCATTCTGATCCCGTTTTTGAAAGCCTTACGCACGCAATACCTCTGGGTGGAATTTTCTGAATTCAGGTTCCATGGGCATGTATTGATCTAAATCAACTATTAACAACTAGCACGCTGGCAGGTCCTGCTGGGCGGCTTCCTGACATAACCTCTCCCAGGGCACATGGATTGATGAATAGGAAGGAGAGATTCTGACCTAATTGTAGAGAAAATACGGATCTCCCTGTCTGTTTTCTTTAAAAGAATAGTCACATAGACACCCAAACCTTTATACGACTTATTCTTGTAAAGATCTCCTCCTCTGATTCTTCATTATCTAGCTTAACTATATCCTTATCCATGTAAAGAACTTTAATTAATGGACCCATAAGGGATATATTTGCAATTTTCCATCATTCTCTGAAGTAGTTTGACATACATTTACTTTACTAGGACTGTGCTATAGAGAGATCTCATTCTGAGCACCCTGTAGCTATGGCGTGTCTCAGGGCAAATGTGAAGAGCGTCTGCTGGCCACAATTTCAGAGAAACACATGATTGGTAACATTGATTCAGTCAGATCCAGGCTGCCACCTTTCAAATCTTGGTCCATTCCTTGGGGAACAGATGTCAGCATTTTGTGGCTATCCACTGGTGAATATTGTTTCAGATCCTTTGATATCCTCTCCTGTTCCCCTTTTTGAGCTGGTGTTACTGGGAGTTTTCTAATCTATGACCACAGAGGAGACAGTTAACACATTATGTTTTTCTTAGCATGCTGGGACAGATTTTAAAGCAGAACTTTAAGAAAAGTCAGCGCGGCGGGTAGCTTCCTGGCCTTGACCTCCAGAACAAACCTCTTTATGTGACTGCCTTGGTTTCTCCTTGCCGTCAGCGTCTGTAGTTCTTTTCTTTCTTCCTGCCAATCCTCCTTTGAAATAATTCTGATATCACTTTTCAAGGACTACAACCTTTTCCCCTAAACACATAATTTCAATATATCCTTTATGTCATCAACTATTTTCAGGGACATTACATAGATGAATAATAGAAAGATGGTGCCAGTTTATTTAAGTTTTTACAGTTTATCATAATGATGTAATTACCTTGTACTTAATAATTCTGTTGAAGAGTATTTTTTAAATATCTACTTTACATAAATGCAATACGATAAATCGAGAATGGGTTCGTTCTCATGCCCTGCCTTGGGTAGAGCCCTTTTCAAGGACACAGTGAAAGATTTCTGCTTGGAAATAGACAACGCGGCTCGGCGCCTGTGGCTCAAGCAGCTAAGGCACCAGCCACATACACCTAAGGTGGCGGGTTTGAATCCAGCCCGACCCGCCAAACAACAATGATGGCTGCAACCAAAAAATAGCCAGGCGTTGGGGTGGGCACCTGTGGTCCCAGCTACTTGGGAGGCTGAGGCAGGAGACTCACTTGAGCCCAGGAGTTGGAGGTTGCTGTGAGCTATGAAGCCATGGCACTCTACCCAGGGGGATAGCTTGAGGCTCTGTCTCCAAAAAAAAAAAAAAAAAAGGAAATAGACAACTAGACAACGCAGAGAGACTTGAGGTAGTTATCAAATTTGTAACATTTCTCAATTAAATGGAATTAATGGCCCTGTGAATTTGTTTTCATTTTAGAAAGAAATTTCCCCACAATGTTACCCTCATTTATTGTTTGAAATGTAGCAATTTTAACATTCATCTTAATTTCTTTTATGTCATTCACATGTTTTCACTAGAAATGCATTGAGTTCTTACAATGTCTGAAACACTTGGTTAGGTCTTGGGATGACCGAGAACATGTATGAACTGCAGTTTTTACTTCCAACCCTCATGGATTTTGTTTTATTTTACTTTTTGAGCAGAGTCTCACTCATCACCCTGGGTAGAGTTCTACGGCGTCATCTTAACTCCCAGCAACCTCAAACCGTTCAGGTGAACAATCCTCCTGCCTCAGCCTCCACGGGAGCTGGGACAACATGCACCTGCCACAGTGCCCACTAGTTTTTCTATTTTCAGTAGAGACGGGGTCTTGTTCTTGCTCAGCTTGTCTCTGGATTTTAATATCTAATTTGTCCTGTGTAGTCATCACCACATGTGTTTATTTACATTACTCTTCCAATTTAGAGAAATAAAAGGATTTGTAGTTTGTTATTTTTTAAATTATAGCCAATGGTAAAACCGATTTTTAAAATCCTAGAATAATTCATGTGTAGCCAAGATTCATATTTTTCTGTATAATACATGATTTCCAGAGAACATGAAATTTTAAGCATTTAATAAATTTGCTTAACAGAACGTGAGTATAAAGCTCATGTTATCCTTTTTCTTTTCTTGGAATTTGGTATCTAGGCTGCATGCTGAAAAAGACTAAATAATTGAAATACTTTGATGTAAAGTTTTGATAGGTAAATTGATTTATAAATAAAAATACAGATTGAAGCAATTCATAGACTATGCCCTTTATGTAATATTTGCCATAAATAAAATGCCACAAAAATGCCTCATCTTCTTGTTCCTCAGAAGCACTGTATTATGATGAATCATGTTTTCAAATATCAAAGAGAACTAGGAGAGTAAATGTGACAAATAACTTCTATCTTACAGAGCCAGGCAGTCTTCACTGAGTCACTCCAAAGAAATGATCTTTGTCTTTCTTATGGATAAGAAATAATAATAACAAATATATACTGAATACCTTCTGTCACTCACACACATATTTCCTGGGCTTCTTTTACTTTAATGCATGGGTTTTCTCATTAAAATCCATACTTTTATATCTTCGTAGCTTCCAAGAGTCAGGAGTCCACCAGTTTATTTCCAATACTTGCTATGAGTCACACGGTAGGTATTCTGTTAAATATTGCCCAAACAAATACATGAGTAACTGAGGGAATGAAAGAAAGGTCAATCACAGTTTATTTCTCTTTTGCCATTATCTTTTTATTTTTATTTTAAAATTTTTTTAAGGCACAGAGTCTCACTTTGCTGCTCTCAGTAGAGTGCTGTGGTGTCACAGTTCACAGCAACCTCCAACTCCTGGGCTTAGGCGATACTCTTGCCTCAGCCTCTCCGTAGCTGGGACTACAGGCGCCCACCACACTGCCTGGCTATTTGTTGTTGTTACAATTTGGCCAGAGCCCAAGTTTGAACCCGCCACCCTTGGTATATGCGGCCAGCGCCCTACTCACTAAGCCACAGGCACCACCCTTGCCATTATTTATGTTGAAGTGTTAATTTGCTCAATCTTTCTAGGATTAAATGCTCTGATTTCTTTTCCTGTTATTTTTTTTCATTTTCTGTCATCATTGTACTGCCTGCTGCAATAGATTTTGGAGACTTTGTGGAATAGATTTTTGAAATGGTGCTTCCAAGGGCAGTGCCTGTGGCTCAAAGGAGTAAGGCGCTGGCCCCAAATGCTGGAGATGACAGGTTCAAACCCAGCCCTGGTCAAAAACTGCCAAAAAAAAAAAAAAGAAAGAAAGAAATAGTGCTTCCAATATTTAACACTTGTCACTTACAACCACCAGATCTATTTTTCATGCTTGTGAAAGAAAAGTATTTGTAACGTTTTATAAAATAGATTCCCCTGTATATCTGTGAGCAACTGAAATGCATCATATGTATGAAACACCCCTCACACCAATGCAGTTTCAACACTAAGAATGGTGTCGAAATGGTATGAGGTTTCATAATGGTATCGCAGTTATTGATATTAAAGAGCGCCCATGTTTTATAGATATATTCTCAAGTAATTTACAGATGAAATTATATGATGGCTGGGGTGGCATCAAAATATTCTGGGATGGGGAAAGAACCATGGGAAGAAAGAAATAAAACAATGCAAGCTCTGAGTTCGCCATGGCTGGAGCTGAGCGATAGGCAGGTAGTTTTATTCCCTTTGTTTGGTATATTTCTGAATTTTTACCCCCCTCCCCTTACATATCATCTACCTCTCTCTGTCTCTCTCTCCACCTGTGGCTCCCTGTCCCCTGTCCTCATACTCCTGTGATCTGTAGACACCTGTTCCTGATGTCCTTGCCTTCCCATGACCCGCCACTGAACCACACATGGTCTTCCCTTAGGTCTCAGGTCTCTCCAGTCCTGCTCTCCCCTCCCAGCACGTAAGGGGCCACTGCTGTGCCCTTCTCTCCCACCTTGAGCAGGATTCACATCGTCCTTCTCTGCAATCATCTAATACAAGGACTAGACTGAAACCTCTCAATAATGGCCATGGAGGGTGAGTGGGTGCTAAAGAAATCCTTGCTGAATGAAATGCACACACACACACAAAGTGACCTGTGCCTCGAATTGCTCCATCTATGTTCTGTGTGGCAAATAACACCCCGGGAGAGAAGCCGTCAGTGACCTCGGCACCACCGTCAATGCCTTCCCATCCTCAGCCGGCCGACCATGAACTTGCCAATCTGCCTCCTCATCTTTTACTAAACTCACTGAAAATACGTATGATTGATAAGATGAGGGGGAGAAAAGAAAAATGAACAAAAAGGTATCAAGTTGGCGACTTTACAAATCCTTTTTTTTTTATGATTACTTTTCCCTGGTGTTCATGTTGTCACCTGAAAGCTGACTTTATAAGGACCAGATGGCTACAGTCGGGGTGGGATTTGAAGACAAAAACACAAGCTGTTTGCTAGATGCTAAGCCTGCCCAGTTTCCATCAATACTAACAACACATTGACCTCTGATATTTTTTTTAATCAGCAGAGATTATTTTCAAGAAGAAATTAAGCTTTTTTTTTTTTTTAAGGAAGCTTTTACTGTGTCTTAAAAACTTGGGGTAATTCCGTGTGTCTACCTTAAATGTAGTTTCCTAAGGGTTCCCTCATTCTGATAGAAACGGAATTTTTATAATAGATCAGACAGAGAATATCCGTGGCTCTCATCCTAAAGGTTGTAAACGTGAAATGATAACATCATTAAAAACCCCAGGAATAAAAATGCGGCGTCTGTTTTATTGTCTTTAAAGGGGGAGATGTCATATCTCCATCGTAAAATATTCAAGATCAGCAGTTGAAAAATTAAAGCAAACAAACAAAAAGACATAAAATCTGCCCAGAAAGGCATAAACCATTAAACTTATTTACAGGACTTTATAGAAAATGAAGAAAAGTTAAGTTGAAAAATGGCACCACTGGAGAAACCAGTGGGGATTTTATAGTAGTAAAATATGTTTTTATTTTAGGAAGAAAGTCATGTTCATTCTCCCAACTGTGTATCTCAGTAATTTATTTACGTCCTCTTTTATGCATTGGTAAGTGGTGAGGTTGCTAGTATTTCTGCATACTCCCTGTAGAATTTGAAATAAATGGGTTAGGGAAAAGAATCTGATACCAGCATGCGGGCAGTCCCCAGGTTTGATGAGATGGGTTGTGTAGGTTTGACTGTTGATTTGTATGTAAGTTGAAACAGCTACATTTACATAGTACTTGCAGTGGCCTTTGTTTGTACGTGAGAGACGTAAGTCAGCTGGATGTTTGTAACTCGGGATTGCCTGTCATTAGTTCTGAAGTCTTATTGAAATCAGGTATTTGCCCAGTCCTATCTATACTTTTATCTTTTTGGAGTTTCTTTTTGTTTTGCAGTTTTGGCCAGGGCCAGGCTTGAACCTGCCACCCCCGGTATATGGGGCCAGCGCCCTACTCCTTGAGCCACAGGTGCAGCCCAAGGAGTTTCTTATAAGAGACAGATATTCTCGCTTGCCATCTGTTGAATTCTTTACATACTGTGCATGAAGATTAAATCAGGCCTTCCAGGGGCACCCAGTCTGAGATTGCAGCCTGCCTCTCCCCCCTGGACCCCCTTTTTGGCTCGTCTCATTTCCATTGCCCTTAGCCTCTCACACACAATTGATGAATTTATGGTTTCTTGCTTCCTCAATGCGTGTACATGAGGGCATGGGATGTCACTTATCACGGTGTGTGGTGCATGCCACACACCTAGAAATTCACCCAGACCTGATAAATTAAACAAAAAGAAGGAATTTGTAGAACTAATAATAATCGCTAAAAATTGCTAAGTTACTTTACTGTGCACCAAACAGGGTTTGAATTACTACCAGGTACAAATTCCTTAATCTGAAGAACAACGCTGTGAGGTCAGTGCTCCTAGAATCCTCGTTACACAAATGAAAAAATCAGAGTATCTAGAAAAGCAGCTTGTCAGTCGCTGAACTAGTTGGACCATAAAACCCAACGCGGCAGAGTCCGGATAGTAACCTGGTTCATCCTGTTTCCAGAGCGGCAATCTCCCCTGTTACACTCAACTGTTTGCAGCCTAATGGAAAAAATACATATTTTCATAGATAAATAGCTCTCAACCTTTTAAATATCTCAACACCCCTGAAGATCATGCCCGACCTAGAAAATAAGGACTTTCTAAGGACCGTTAGAGGTGAGGGAGGATGGGGACTGTAAGCTGACACCTGCAGGCTACCTGCAGCCCTTCCTCGGACATCTCTCTTCACAACCACCTTGATTTGACTTTTCAAAAAAGTCTCCAACTTCTCAAGATGTCCGTTTCCCCATTCTAAAATGTAGGTTTAGGACTAGAAGCTATCCAATATCCTTCTCCGTCAAATTCCATGGTTCTGTAAATGCATTTCTGTGCTGAGATGTGCTGGTTATATATTGACAGCTGGAAGGGAGAAAAGCCATTTCCTCTACCAAACGCTGGTCAAGTCCTTTTTATATTTGAACTTGAGTAGAAATTGCACAAGCCTTCTCAATAAAA
>NW_003852525.1:2191459-2193181 GCF_000181295.1 Otolemur garnettii | reverse complement strand
ATCCAAATTATCCAGTTTGTCTTCCTATCTCTGCTTGGAAAGATCATCCCTTTCTCAGGCTTCAGAACCATCTCAATGTTAATTATTTCAACATCTTATCAACCTTAACTTGCCCGCACTACAACCTTTAAAAAAATTACCAAACAGAGGGTGGCACCTGTGGCTCAAAGGAGTAGGACGCCGGCCCCATATGCCGGAGGTGGTTTCTTCAAACCCACTCCTGGCCAAAAACTGAGAAAAAAAATTACTAAAAACTATCTCTATAGTTTTGGAATCTTTGTATACTGGTAGTGAGAAGTAAAATGGTTCAGCCTCTTTGGAAGTCAGTTTGACACTTTCTCAAAAGCTCATACGTGGCATTACCATTTGACAAGTAATTCCACCTGTAGGTGTATCTGTATCCAAAACAAGCACACACAAAACTTTGAACATGAGAGTTCATAGCAGCATTGCTCAGAGTATAGCTAGGAAGTAGAAATGATCCCAAACACTCATCATCGGACGAATGGATACATAAAAAGTGGTACGTCTATGCCAAGGAATATTATTTGGCAACAAAAAGAAATGAATTACCAACTCATGCTACAGCCCGGATGATATTTTTTTATTATTATATTGAATGAAAGAAGCTGATCACGAATATACAGTAAGAATTGTGTAATTTCACTTCTATGAACTGCCCAGTTAGGCACATCTATAGAGTGGTTGGCTAGAGCTGGGATGTGTTGGGGGGAACGGGGAGCGACGGTGGAGGACCTGAGGTTTCTTTCGAATGTGTTCGAATGAATGTGTTCTACCGTGGTGATTGCATGACTTGGCATGTGTACTAAAATCCACTGAATCCTATGTACTTTGAATGGGTGAACGGGTGTGTGAATTATATATTAACACAGATACGTGCCTATGTATAGATATATATGATATCTCCATGGAAATGTATCATTGTAACTGGAGTAATTATGAATAAAAATTCATAAGCAGTGGCGGTGCCTGTCGCTCAGTGGTAGGGCACCAGCCCCATATACCAAGGGTGGTGGGTTCAAACCCGGCCCCGGCCAAACTGCCCCCAAAAATAGCAGGACGTTGTGGTGGGTGCCTGTAGTCTCAGCTACTTGGGAGGCTGAGGCAAGAGAATCACCTAAGTCCAAGAGCTGGAGGTTGCTGTGAGCTGTGATGGCACAGCACTCTACCCAAGATGACATAGTAAGACTCTGTCTCTACCAAAAAAAAAAAAAATTCATAAGCTGGTCTTCCATTTCGCAGTCACCACTCTTCTTTTGTTTAAAAATGTGTGTGTATTAACAAAGTACATGGTGATGGTGGTCAGAGAAAAGGAGATGAGGGGTGTGTAGATGCTTTGCGATATTGTCCTGTGGCGTGAAAGCTGTGTTCTAGTATTAGACGTGAAATCCACAGTATTTTATCTGCTGAGGTTGAATTGATCCAATATACAATGAAAGGTGCATTATTTTATTTACAAGATCTATGAAATTTCAAGCCAATGTACGAGTAAAAATGAAGGACTTAAAAACAGAAATGTTCTTATCACCAACCTATTACATAGGATAACAGGTGGTTTCATAATTAATATACTCTGAAGTTGGGGCTCGGTGCCTATAGCTCAACCGGCTAAGGCACCAGCCACATACACCTAAGGTGGCGGGTTCGAATCCCCAGCCCGGACCCACCAAACAACAAGGATGGCTGCAACCAAAAAATAGC
>NW_003852525.1:2190060-2191367 GCF_000181295.1 Otolemur garnettii | reverse complement strand
GAGGTTGCTGTGAGCTGTGATGCCACGGCACTCTACCCAGGGGGACAGCTTGAGGCTCTGTCTCAAAAAGAAAAAATATATATATATACTCTGAAGTTTTTAATAAGCTATATTAAAAAAGGGACTGATAGTGGTACCTAAATGTCGTCTTATTCTTTTTCTAATAATGCTTTTAGTATTCCACTGGAACTCGGCTAGCGAATGTGCAATATTCTTAGTTACCATTCCGAGGGACTCGGCACATTACAGCCTCTCCACTCTCTGCGGTTTAGCTGGGAAAATGCTGGGAGCAACTCAGCTCCCATCAGCAGGGAGCCGTATTAATTATTTGGAATATGCCTCTTAAGAGGAGTCAGCAGAGTTTATTACAAGTCGAATATTACTTGAAATGGGAAGGTTACTCTAACTGTCATCATAATCTATGTGTCATTAACTTTCCTTGTTTAGGAAAAGAGATTAACAACCCTGTAAATTGCTATAGTAAATGGGAGAATATATAACTGCATATTCTTATGATAGGGAAAGAGTGGTGGGTCCTCTGCTCAGACTCCTATCTTCTTTATATATAAAGTAGCTTTAGAAATGGAACTGACTCTGAAATTAGGCTTTCAAGAAAGCCTGAAGAATTGTTAACTGTTGTCTGGGTCATCGGTACACAAACTACTTTGTGCATCAGAGAATTCTTTTAGGCTAACGTGTTTTTAAGCCAGCATCTTGGCCTTTAAATCAACTTTACCACTTTCAACTCAGGAGAAAGTGTGTGACAGGTATACAGAATGGTTTGGAAGGAACAGAAAATCAATCTGCCTGCTTTTTAAATTGTGTTTATTTACTGTTTTTCCATCGAATACAGGTAGAGACACATTTTTATTCAAATGATAGAAGTGAATTTTAATGATAAAATATAAATTAATCAAGATGGTACAATGATCTATTTAAATGTCTCTCAAAGTATTAATCTTACCTGTACATTGATGCAGGTCCACAAACTGTTTATTATTATAATTTGAAATGAAATAAATTCAGAAATAGAGAGTAATTAGAAGCTCTTATAACATTTTAACAACAGAGCCTCGAGTGTCTCTCTAATCTAACAGTACATGAGTAAGGACTTGTATCTTTATGTCTTTGGTTTTAGTTTTTGTTTTGTTTTGTTTTGTTTTATTTTATTTTGTTTTGAGACAGAGCCTCAAGCTGTCCCCCTGGGTAGAGGGCTGTGGCATCACAGCTCACAGCAACCTCCAACTCCTGGGCTCAAGCGAGTCTCCTGCCTCCGCCTCCCAAGTAGCTGGGACCACAGGTGCCCG
>NW_003852525.1:2187974-2189632 GCF_000181295.1 Otolemur garnettii | reverse complement strand
AGGCGCCGAGCCCTCATTTTCTTATAACTCATTTTATTACGTTTTAAAATTGTTATTCCACAACAAATTTGTAATTTATTTATTCATTTTTTATTTTGATTCACTCTGTTGGCTCTGGGCTAGAGTGCAGGGGGCTCAGCCTAGCTCACAGAACCTCAGACTCCTGGGTTCAAGAGATCCTCCTGCTTCAACCTCCCAAGCAGATGGGACCACAGGAGACTGCCATAATACCTGGCTAATTTTTTTCTATCTTTAGTAAAGACAGGTCACACTCTTGCTCAGGCTGCTCTCAAAATCCTGAGCTCAAGCAATCCACCTGCCTCGGCCTGCCAGATGGGTAGGATCACAGGCATGAGCCAGCGAACCCGGACGCAAATTTGTAATTTAATAACAACAGAAAATTAAACTCAGTTGACATAGCGCTGCTTTAATTAGGTGAAGTTTGGATGACACATATCATTTTCATGTTTGAGAAGATTTGTTTGCATTGTACAGTGTTTAGTAATTCAGTTAGAGTAAGATACTGGAACTTTATAAAAACAAAACCAAAGTAAAAAGATATAATTACAATGCCCTCTTAACACTTTTTCTTCTTTTTTTTTCTTTTGGCTCCACAGGGCAGGCACATCATGGACAAGTTTCATACATTTCTCCACCAATTCACCCTGACTCTGAGCTAGACAGACCCTCTGTCAAAGGTGAGTTTTTCTCTATTTAAAGAAAAAGGTTCTCTATTCATTTTTTGGTGGAGGCAGTTCATTAAATTAAATATGGTTTTAAATATACATGTTGTAGTTCATTGCCTGTTTAAAAAGCAGGAAGAATAAAAAGTGAAGTGAGTGAGGACTCTGGAAGTACAGCAAAAGAGGAATATCATTCCAAGAATTCTTTGTAAGCCAAAGCACAATGCCTTTTAGAAATAGACATTTAGAGATTCCCAGATTTCTATTCCTTTTGTATTGGGACTTTCTTCTTCCGCTGTTCTGTTTTATACGTGAAGATGTGTTCATGTAAGTCATAGTGACAGACTCTTTTTTTCCTTGTAAAATGGTATTTTATTCTTTTATGAAGAGTCATTTGTATTAATACGATCATTTAGCCTTAGAAATATACGTTAGAATTGTGCGTTTTTAAATTGATGCTACCTGCTTTTATTTATCTATTTATTTAATTTAGAGGCAGTCTTACTCTGTTAGCCAGGGCAGAGTAGAGCAGTATCATCAGAGCTTACTGCAGCCTGGGTTTGAGCAATCCTTCCCCCTTAGACTCCCAAAGAAGCTGGGACTATCACTACATGTAACTACCCCTGGTTAATTTAAAAAAAAAAAAGATAGATAGATAGGCAGACAGATGATAGATAAATAGACAGACAGATAGATGGATAGATAGATGATAGATAGACAGATAGATAGATAGATAGATGATTGATAGCTAGATGTATAGATAATAGACAGATGATAGATAGATAGATAGATAGACAGACAGACACATGATAGATAGATAATATATAGATGATAGATAAAGAGATGGATAGATGATAGACAGATAGATGGATAGATGATAGATAGATAGACAAATGATAGATAATAGAAAGATGATAGATAGATAGATAGACAGACATACACATGATAGATAGATAATATATAGATGATAGATAG
>NW_003852525.1:2186313-2187383 GCF_000181295.1 Otolemur garnettii | reverse complement strand
GATGATAGATAGATAGATAGACAGACATACACATGATAGATAGATAATATATAGATGATAGATAGACAGATAGATGGATAGATGATAGATAGACAGATAGATGGATAGACGATAGATAGACAAATGATAGATAGTAGAGAGATGATAGATAGATAGATAGATAGATAGATAGATTGATAGATAGACAGACAGACGGACAGTAACAGGGTCTCAGTGCTGCCCAGGTCTCAAATCCCTCATCACAGCAGTGTTCCTGCCTCCCCTCCCAAAGTGCTAGGATCACAGGTGTAAGCCACCACGCTTAACCTAAAGGCTTTTTAAAAATAGTCATATAGAATAAAATTGACAGGTGACATCTCTCATTTTGTAATCTGAGTATCGATTGATGGTGTCAGTGAGCAGAGCCGTGCGCTCTCCCCACTGTGACGGGACATCTGCAGCAGCAGGAAGCTGAAGTTCATGAGCTTTTCAAGCTTCTGCTTGTGCTGCGTCTCCTAAGGTCCCCTTCGCCAAAGCAAGTCACGTAGCCAAGCAGACTTAAAAGAGCAGAAATAGATTTTATGTCTTGGTGGAGAAGCCGCAGTCAAAAGGACTGCAGGTGGAGGAAGGGAAGGAATTCGGCCTCTCGGAGAACTAGCACAGGTAGGCTTGCAAAACGTAAAATGAATTCAGAATGGAAAGAGACAAAAAAGTGACTGATAAAGGAGTTTAGAAGCCAATAAAGTCCTGAGTTCTAGACCTTTCCTTTTCAGGGGAGGGCTGACAGTTTGGAATCCCTTTCCTCTTGCCCTTTTTTCTTGCGGTTTTTGTCGGGGTTTGAACCTGCCCCCTCCAGTATATGGAGCCGGTGCCCTACTCCTTGAGCCACAGGCACCGCCCTCTAGGCCTTTCCTATCTTTAGTGTCTTCAATTCCTACCCCCAGAAGATCAGAACTACTAGGGCAGTGGTTTTAACCTTCCTAATTCCCCCTAATGCCGCGACCCTTTAATACAGTTCCTCATGTTGTGGTGACCCCCAACCATAAAATTATTTTCGTGGCTACTTGATAACTGTAATTTTGCTACTGTTA
>NW_003852525.1:2183290-2185096 GCF_000181295.1 Otolemur garnettii | reverse complement strand
TTTTTTTTTTACTGGGCGAATTTCACCTGGTTAATGCTAATGTTAATGTTTCAGGAATTACTGCTGCGTTCAATAATTCCTTCTGCATTTTACAAACTTGACTGTATTCTTGCAGGACAGTCATACTTAATATTCTTTTATTCCTCAATCTAGCAGTATAAAATAAAAACATGTAAAATATATGAATATAGTTATTAACATTAGCCCACGAAAATTTTCTGTAGAAAATTAGGGTTATGAATTCCACCTGACATACAATGACTGCTTTGATACTTGGCCATTTTATACTTTTGACATTTGAAATAACTTGTATTCCTTGGTAATTTCTTTTTAAAATGGTGGTTGTGCCTTGACTGAGACAATGAAGTAATTATTGACAACTTTGGAATTACGTTTAAAACTCTATTTTGAAAAGTATATTGTGTGTGTATATATGTATATACACATATGATAATATGTTCATTTCCCTTAATTTCCCCACCCCCTTACCTATGAATCATTTTGGTTTTAATCCATGTGTCATCACCATAACTATTTTCAATTCCCTTTTTTCATTTCACTCTGATTTTTTCAGGAAAATATTTCGTGATGTGGCGAGTGACACATTTGTTTATTGTAATCATAGTATGTTTCCTGTTTGACATTGTACATCTGAATTACACCCAACATACTCTTAGCAATCATAAGAAAAATGTGGGAAGTTACAAAATGCCCTTGAATAAATGTTACATTCTTTACAGTTGTGGAGTCACTGTTGTATATAAATTCAGTGGGACTTACCCATTAATGAGTGAACTTGAGAGATTCTGTTACTTAAGTTTAATGTGATCATACATGCTATTTGGTCACATAATTCATGCCTGTGATGTCTTTATGTGCATTCTTCAATTTACAGATTTTATTACTGAAAAAGGATGTAAATTCCAGTAGTTTACTAGTGCATTAATGCCACGATACATTACAAGGTAATTAACCAGAGCTGCCACCATCAATAGAAAAAATAGTCGCAGCCTTCACTGTAAACTACTTAATAAAAATAAGGTTCTGAATCAGCATTCGCTATTATAGTAATTTTTCTTGTCCCATGTCTCATTAATCAGGACTTTAAGAAAAATAGCTCCATCTAGGAGCACGATTATTTTTAAACCTTTCATTGTTTAAACAAGTTTGTTACAATTTTGTAGTTAATTTAATGAGATTGGCTATATATTTCTGTGTGCAAATAAGTTCTACATCTACAGGCTTTCAAGACGTAGTTCCCAATTTTACATAAGCAGAAATGAAAGAATTACGACTGTAGTAGTTTTGTGGCAGATTTGTGAGTAAGTGCACGGGAGTTCTCAGCAGGCTGGTTAGAAGCTCCCATTTGGAGGGTCCCTGGTGACTCTCCATCCTACCAAACTTTATCTTGCCCCTAACTACTCATGTGCAAATATTCTACTCCAGAATCATGTGTGTATTATAGACAGATGTGCTTGGTGACGGGGATTGGGTGGGAATTTGTACACAGGACGAATCAGAGGATTTGCCTTAGAATCCTTAGCAGAGGAATTTAGCGACACCTGAGCAGTCAGTTATAGAACTCATCCCAGAATCTTCACAACACCATCACTAGCAATTGAAGTTAGATAAATTTCTGTCAATGACCAAGAAAAGGCATAAACTTCTGAAAGTTGTTCTCCTAGTTTCATACTAAGGATGATATTTTGAGTATTTTTCTTTTTTTTATATTTTATTAAATCGTAACAGTGTACGTTAATACTCTCATGGGGTAGAGTGTACTGTTTCTCTATACAATTTGAAGTA
>NW_003852525.1:2180854-2182869 GCF_000181295.1 Otolemur garnettii | reverse complement strand
CATAGGAAATTGGACAGTTATTGAATACATTCCACCTTCCAGTATGGTAAACCATTGATTATAAAGGTGGAAAAAACAATATTGCATTTAATTTTTATAAATGGTAGGTAAGGTCTTAATTAGAAATCCATTATTAAATACTGATTTGTACACTTGCTAATTATTGACAGTTACAATTCATACTCTGAGAAAAGGCTACGATATTGGCTCACATTTGAAAAATTACATTTTTACTTTTTCTTTAAGAAACTGAGGGATAATAAATACAGTCCAGCTGATACATAGTCAATGAACTAGAATAATGCGAGGCATTAAGTTTCATATGCGAATTGAATTACATTTGGCAAATCCACATGCTGAAAATATTTTTTAAGGTTCAGAATAAGCAGGTGGTCTTGCTCGGTGCATCTATGTTATAAACAAGCGATAGCCAAAGACTTAGTGTCACAAATTAGAGACACTAACACACAGTATTATCTAGTGAAATATGAAAACATTTGAAATTGATTAAAATAAAGTAGGAACGTGACATCTGTGATTGTCACTGAAGGGTCTGCGGGCTGCTCCCTACACCTCACCGTGGTTCCTCTCTAACGTATCTGGTGAATAGACGTTATGTGGTAGAATGTGAATTCTTTAGCTTTGCATGTAACAGAGCGCTTTGGTCATGTTAAATTAGTCCTCTTTTCCTACACTTGAAAATGCCAAGTTACTATTTTCTGTATTATTTAAAATGCCCGCTGAGCACCTACACAATAGAGGCAGAGAATACAGCTTGTCAATATTAATGGCAGACATCTCCCGTTGATTAACTGCGTATGTTGTATCAAACACAGGAAAAGACTTTTCATACCCACGTTCTCCTTTATTCTCACAGAGATCTTATCACTCTTTTATTTAGACTTTCTGCCCCTCCTCTTGGTAAGTCTGGGATGAAGCATAGCGTGCCCCGCACGACTCAGCACACAGTACTAATTGAATCTGGGTTGGATGTAATGGAAATTAAATTCCAAACTTAATGGTAAAACGTACTTGTTATTCCATTTTGTCGGGAATAAGCATGAGGATTTTATAAACCTATTCCATACTTCTCCAACATAAGTTAATTCCGAAAAGCTAACGTTTATAATTCAAAACAACTTAGTGTGTTCTTTCTGGCTCCCTGTCTATAATGGACGTATTGAGAATAATTGTTCCAGCAGGTGGAGTGGTCTGCTAGTTTTTCTTACTGGGTTCTGTGGTCTCTAAATGAGCCAGGTGGGAGGGGAGGGAAGCTTTGTTCGAATCCTCCTTCCAGGCTGGCTGATGGAGCCACATTCCTGGCACTCGGAGGCTCTCGACAGTGTCGGACTACGCCTCCAGGTTACGCCGACTGACAGCAGGTCCATGATAATAATCCTTCGCTTGGAGCTGGGAATTCCTTGGTGAAGCTGTTTGCTCAAGGAAAGGGGGTCACGGGGATGAGAGGGTCTGTAAGCGCCACCCCCGGTTTCGATCTCTGAGTGTCACCTGTCCCCACCTCCCAGCCCCAGCTCCCCTCCCCTCTCACTTCAGACTCCTCGCTCAGCTCTCCTGAGAATGAACTGAAGGTTCTAGGACTCACTTTCCTTCCTCCTATTTTATGTGTAGTCTCATCTAGAAAAGCGAGAATAGAGCTGTTTTATCTGGTTAGTTTGGGGAGAAAATATTTAGTATTGTCTAAATAGTCCAAATGTTTACAGTGAGGTATTGCTAGTCAGTGATAGTAATAACAGCTAATATTTGCCACATAAGTCAACTGTAAATCATATGTTCAAAATGAAACTATCTAGGGCAGGGCATGTGGCTCAGTGAGTAGGGTGCCAGCCCCATATACCGAGGGTGGTGGGTTCAAAACCAGCCCCAGCCGAACTGCAACAAAAATATAGCTGGGCGTTGTAGTGGGCACCTGTGGTCCCAGCTACTTGGGAGGCTGAGGCAAGAGAATCACCTAAGCCCAGGAGCTGGGGGTTGCTGTGAGCTGTGATGCCATGGCA
>NW_003852525.1:2168239-2180436 GCF_000181295.1 Otolemur garnettii | reverse complement strand
ACAATCTATAAGACTCCTCCTGTCCTACTGCCCAAGCAGAACCAGTCATAATATTCCTCGGGGTTTTCCAAGGATACCCCCTTTGTGAGTGGACCTGGTGTGTAGTGTGAGCAGATGTGGGTTCCCAGCTCTCCTGACTGACATGGTGCTCTCAGGAATTCTCCAAATCCCCTGACGCAGGTAGTAGTACTATCTTCTTATAAATGACAAAACTAACTCATAGATTCTTTGTATTTTTATTTTTTATATTTTTATTTTTTTTTCTTTTTTGTTTGTATTTTTAAAATTTTAAATTTAATTTCAGATTAATATGAGAGTGCAAATGGTTAGATGCAATGTTTGCATTTATTAAGTGAAGTCCCTGTTGCAGCTGTGTCCCGCACCCAGGAGGTGTGCCGACACCCTTACACTGTGCCCCTTAGGTGGCAATCCCCCCCCACCCCAATACTTCCAATACACCAATCCCCCCCACCCCATACTTCCCCCTCCAGCCCCTCAACTTGGATAGAAGTGAGTTTTTCTCTGGTGTGGGTATTAGATCATCTACTGGCTTCATGAGAACATTGGATACTTGTTCTTCCATTCCTACGATATTTTACTAAGAAGGATATGTTTCAACTCCATCTAGGTTAATACAAAAGATGTAAAGTCTCCGTCTTTTTATGACTGAATAGTACTCCGTGGTGTACATATACCATAATCTATTAGTTCCTTCATGGTTTGATGGGCACTTGGGTTGTTTCCACATCTTGGTGGTTGTATATTGAGTGCAATAAACAATCTGGTGCAAATGTCCTTTTGATAAATTGATTTTCTTTCTTCTGGGTAGATGGCTAGTGAGACACATAGGTTCTTTAACTTCATAGAAGACAGCTGGACGCAGTGGCTCACACCTGGTCTCTAGCATTCTGGGAGGCCAAGGAGGGTGGATTGCTTGAGTTCCGGAATCCAAGACCAGCCTGAGGAAGAGCAAGAGACCCCTGTCTCTACACAAAATAGAAAAACCAGGCAGGCATTGTGGCAGGCGCCTGTAGTCCAAGCTATTATGGAGACTGGGGCAAGAGGATTGCTTGGGTCTAGGAGTTTGAGGTTGCCGTGAGCTGCGATGATGCCACAGTAATCTACCCTGGGGACAGAGTGAGACTCTGTCTCAAAAACAAACCAAAAAAAAAGATAGACAGCATTGGAGCCAGGGCTCAAACCTAGGCATCTACAAAAATGTGCTATGGCAGGTTTTCATCTACTCAGAAGGAACTTTGACTTACTGTCAAGTCCTGAATACTGTAACTAATAATCCTGAATGAAATGTATCACCAGCAGTAGGTGGTGGGCTCTGACCACCCATAGCACTCTATTATTAAGGAAATCTCTCCAAATTTCTCACCTTGAGAACATGACATGACACCAGTAGTTTGGACGCGTAAGTACCATTTATTCCTCAGCAACAAATACCTTTGGGCAGGTGCTCATCATTTTCTGAAAACTACGGCGGCTTTGTTCTCCTGCGACCTTCTTTTTACTCCTTTTGTAAACGTCTTACCGTTTCTCCCAGAAGGCATGTCTAAAATCATGCTGGGGTGGGGGTAGAAGAGGTCAGACATTCTGGCGATTTATTACAGTTGCATACAAGTTAATGCACTAAATCTTGTCTTATTTTATTTGTGATAAAATAGCCTATGTTTCATTTTTGCAATGTTCTCTCTTCCAAGTGGCTAACATTTGTGTAACCAGCAGAAAATAATTGCATACCTGTATAGTAAAAATTAATTACCTTCTTGCCGAGAGCAGACAGCTGGCTGCTAGTTGTACTGGCTGCTGCCACCAACCCACGCAGGGGTGCGGAGGAGGCCTGCCTTGACCTCCAAATGCCACCGTCCCCCATCACTGCCTGCTGACAACCCACAGCTCAAGGGGTCGAATTATGCAGTGTCCTCACATGACACACCACGCGCGCACACACACACACCTCTCAGGTGCATGCCACAATGCCTACTTGACAGTAGATGCAGAAGACAGGTGAGGTGGAATTACATTGGGTAAATCCGTACAGTTGAAAGTACCTTTCACTGCCAGTATCAATTATCTGAGGATGGACAGACATTTGTTGCTTTACATTTACCTGTCGCCTTGACAGTAGGGGTAGGGGTTGCTATACAGTATCTGCCTACAAGCTACCACTTGGAGAAGGACAGTCACTTGCTTCCCTAGGGGGACGCTGACTTTAGCCGTCCCCCCTCCCGGCACGGCCCACCAGGCATCCCCTTCCACTTAGAGGCACGTGGCCCCCCGAATGCTAAGAAACACTTTCTTCTTGGTACTTACAGCTCTCGGTTCAGCAGTTACTTCTACTTCTTCAGAGTTCAACACAACACACACAGTATCCCTCCCTGTGAAGTTCAAGGTCAGGATCTGCTGGGTGGGTCCGAGGGAAGCACAGGTGTGAACACCAGCTCCTACATTTCCTCCTGATGCCTGAGTTTGCTGCCCAGGTGACCCTGGGCACACCTCACGGACACCGTCCCAGAGATTCTCCAGCAACCTTCTTTCCCAGAGTTAAGCATCAAATGTCAAGTATAACATTCATGAGAATGTGCTTTATAAGTTGTGGAATGCAAAGTAACTCCTGGGTAATTTAATTAAGCAGCAATATTTGCTCCGCCGTAGAGCTCGGTAGATCTCATACCTGCTAAGGTCAAGAAAAGAAGTTCCTAATATAGTTTAGGATGTTTTTAATCTTCTTTAAATTCTGTTGGTTTAATTATGACACAATTTTAATTTCAGACAAGATCAGGCGCATTGAGGGTGGTATGGCCGTAGACTCAATTTTAATTTCATATGAAAAATAACTATATTTTCCTTATGAAAGGGTAAATATTAGGCTTGGCGCCCTTAGCTCAGCGGCTGTACCAGCCACAAGCACGAGAGCTGGGGGGTTCGAATCCAGCCTGGACCTGCCAAAGAACAATGACAACTACAAAAAAAAAAAAACAAAAAACCTGGTGTTGTGGCGGGCACCTGTAGTTCCAGCTACTTGGGAGGCTGAGGCAAGAGAATTGCTTAAGCTCAAGAGTTTGTGGTTGCTGTGAGTTGTGATGCCATAGCACTCTGCCAAGGGTGACACAGTGAGATCCCATCTCAAAAAAGAAGGGTAAACCTTAAAAATTTTACACATGTACCAGTTTATTAAATCTTATATAAAACTCTACATTAGTTTCCTCTGTATTATTCTGAAAGACTCCAACTTTCATTAGGTATTAAAATTTTTATGCACTTATGTCTTGTGTTGGGCTTAAATTCTGAAGTTAGACAACAAGGCAAAAAAAAAAAAACTGGAGAAATTTCTGAAATCATTCATAAAATATGATATTTTCAGCAGTAAGATATTCCGTAGTATCAGAAAGTGTGGCCACAAAGTCCTACAACCTCTTTTGGGGACCATTGTGTGGTGAGAGGCATGTGATATGAATGGACTGAGGGAACGGGGTCTGTGTTCCCGGAGTAAAACAGCAGGGGAACCTTTCTTGCAGTGAATGTACACTTGAATTTACGTCTCATCATTTTTTTTAAATTATTTCATCATACTTTATTACAGTGTAATTTTTTTTTATTTTTTTATTAAATCATAGCTCTGTACATTAATGCAATCATGGGGTACAATGTGCTGGTTTTACACACAGTCTGGAATGCTTTCATCAAACTGGTCAACATAGCCTTCACGGCATTTTCTTAGTTATTGTGTTAAGATATTTATAGTCTATGGTCTTATAGGGCTAACTATATACAGTGAAGTTGGTGGGTTCAAATCCAGCCCAGGCCTGCCAGACAACAATGACAAAATCTCATTATTTTCTGATGTGACTGTGCTACAATGAACTCCTACTACAGGCCACGAAGGGAGGGATGTATAGGAAAGAAAAAATGTCCCTTGTGGACTTTACTCTGTAGAAGGGGATGTGAACAGTGGGAAAAAATTATTAATTAAATATCAAATTATAAATAGATTATGGTTATAGCTATAAAAGAGATATAAAGTAAGTGGACACAGAAAGCCACTCTAGAGAGGTGATCTTTGAGCTGAAGCATGAACAGTGAAAGGGAGTTGACCATGATTAAAGTTGAGGGGTAGCATATGCAAAGGCCCTGGGGTAGGAAATGTGTGGCGTGTTAATTCTCCTGATCACTAAGCTCATATCTGCCAGGCACTGAAGGGGCTTTTGTGGTTTACGAGTCTGCTGAGACTTCCATTCTCATGGAGCATGTGTTCCAGACAGAGGAGTGGGAATTTTAAACATTAAACAAATAAGTGGACAAAATAATTTCTAAACCATAGTAAGGAGGGAGAGAATGGGGATAGAGGGGGATAAATTGGACAGGACCCCCAAATCATGTCCCAATAATGCAGGGCTTTGTAGAATGTGAGAGGAATTAGTTTTATTTTAAGAGTTCTGCATATCCCTGATTTTACACAAAATAGTACATAATTGGACTTTGATTTTTTTTTTGTAAACTGACTCCAGCTACAGTAGGATGGAGAACGGTTTAGAGAGAGGTAAGTCCAAGCGTATGATTGTTGCCTTTCTGGAAACTTTCATTTACAGAATCCCCTGCGGCCCCTGCAGTTCTCTGAAGATTCTCTTTCCTTCTCCTTTTCTATTTCCCACACTCCTTAGTGCCCCCGGGTAACGTCTGATGTCTCTTCTCTCACTCAGGTGTAGCAGAGCAGTTTGAAAGCAGGCAATTTCAAACTGTAAGATTAAGTTTTGAGCCCGCGAGAGCAGGGCCTCAAGGAACATGTGCCTGGGTTCCCATAAATGCCCTGAGGTTATAATTCCTGCTGAGAGTAAGGGTGCAACGGGTCACTGATAGCCAATAAAAAGACGACATTGCAGAGGCCCCAGGGACAGGCTCTCCTCCTAGGCATCCTGAATATTGACCTTGTTAAAGGAAGAATAGTTTCAGACTTTTCGCTAAGGATTCTGAAGCTGTTAATTTTTGCCAGGGTTAGTCTGAGTTGCCTGGAGAACTGGGTAAGGCCTCAGTGTGAACAGCTGATGTGGTGTGAACTAGGGGGAAAGAAACTGACCAAAGGAATTGAAGACTAGATTATAATAAATCTTTATTTTCTAAATTTGGCCAGTCCTTTGGAATCTACAAAGGACCTCAAATGCAGAAAGCATTGACCCGACAGTTTTTGGATATGTGTGTTGACTCTTGTGCTCAGGATGGATTCAGAGCGGAGAGAATTTGTCGGTGATGTCCTGAAATGTTGTTAAGAGAACAAGCTAAACTACGGTGGAGATGGAATTAAAGAAGACAGGATGGATTCTTAGATACTAAAGCACAATAGGACTCAGTGATTATTCAGATGTGTTGGAATATTTTAAGAGAGAAATATAAACTTGATTTCTGATTTGAATACTTTGGGTGGATATTGGTGTTTTTCTGAGAGACAAGGTTCACTCGTATTCAAACTAAAGATGACCCATTATTAATTCTTTGAAACATGATTGGAAAGTGGTTCCTTTAGTCTATGGGAGATGTAAAAAGTAATTTTAGGGGTATCCGAGACCGTTGGCCTTTTCTAAGTAATTGAATTGTCCCTTTGGTCACCAGGTAGTTAGTTATTCCAAGATGTAATTTATCTAGATAAGTATGACTAGTGGATTTGTGTGAGGCTGACTCTGATAAAGATCTCTCCTGGAGTCTGAAAGGCAGGCTTGCCAGAATTTATTTAGGTTTTAATGAATAAATAAATGAAGGCATGGAGAAAGATAGGAAACCACCTCTGGTCACCTAACAGTCCTTGCTATTTCTTTGTTTCACCATATTGAACGATCTTCCTTGTTCATTTCAGAGGGTACCTCAAGGCATACGGGTTTGTTTGTTAGAAAAAACCATTCCTGAAGACAACTTAGAGCACGCAGGCTGCACGGCAGGTACATAAAATCCAAGACACCAGATGGAAAATGTCTCAGCGTTTTATTTCTGATATCCTAAAGTAAAAAAAAAAAAAAAAAAGTAAACATTCAAACGTTGCTTCTGTTGGTTTCCCCTGTTATATAAAAATATGGTATTGGTATCTTATAGAAAATTTTAAAAGCAAATCCTCAGGGTTTTAAAATCACCCTGTTCCCCACCCCCCAGCCTACAGCGTTATTTTTTCTTTATCAAATCTACCCTGCTGAAATATTTTCCGATGAGTTTAAATGTATAGAAACCACTGCTCTAGGGAATTTCTTAATTGAGTACTTCCTTTTGCACTTTATTGAAATGTGTACTTTGAACACACGGGTGAAATTTACCATTTCCCACCTGACACCTGCGCCAGCTGGAGCCCGGGCCATTTACAGTGGCCGCACTCGTGCAGGACTAATCTACAGCAAATACCATATCAACAGCAGCCACCTCCCTGCCCCTTCTTCTGTGAAACAAGCCCCTTATCCAGGGTAAAAATTCACGGCATAATATTCTACTGAAGCTCAGCTATCTTTCTTTTCGGCCTCTTCCCTTTCCATTCCTAGTGCTTTAAAACTATTACCCGTGGTCATGCTCTTAACTGAAATATTTATAGGAGTAAGATTTGTTTTCAAGGAGCAGATGGGCCCGTCCTGAGACAAGCTGCTATATTAATAAACATGTGTGGTGCTTTATCAGCAGCGGAGCCTATTCTGACATTTCCTCTGGATGATTTGTACAGCCCGTCACCATCACACCTGGTGCGGGGACAGGGAACGGGCACTTAATAGTCAGGCAGGTGTGAACACCTTCCATTATAACTTCATTATGTCAGATGTGATCATCTATTACTGAGTGTCAGCCACTTAATTTATGGGAGTTGCTCTATGGAGTTGGTGGCCGTACAAATGACTTTGTCCATTCATATCACTTTTTCTTTAATTTTTTTCTCCTAATACCGTCCCCCTTTTTTAAGTACGCAGAATTAATATGATGCCCTTTGGCATTTTAGAAGATAAGATGTTTTGCTTTTTATCTGTGAAATTTGAGAAGGCAGCAAATGAAAATCACATCTGATAGAGAATTTCCTACTGATTAGATCCATGCCTCTATCTGCTTAAATCGTAAATGCAATACTTTCCTACCCTCTACCCCAAACCGGCAGAATAAGGCAATTCTATAGTTTCCTTTACAAATGAACTTCAGTTTTACTTTGGTAATGCGACAATGCTCTTTGGAAAACAAAACAAAACTTCCCCTAGAGATTTGCTCTCCAACAGAGTGCGTAGAGCCGACACCGTCCCATATGCTTAAAAATTAGTTGAGGCTAAATTTTATGCTATGTGCTGTTTACCACGATTTTTTTTAAAGAGAATTTCTTTTGTGGACAATAGGCACAAGTGCGTAATTAACCGTGGCACTGTCAAAACGGTCTATACAAAATAGATAATGAAAGAAAAGCCTGGGTTTGTGAGGGAGGCGCTGAGGAGGGGGAGAGGGAGCCAGGAGCTGGTGCTCCATGGGCTTTGAGAATGAGTGGTCCCCCCTGGCACTGCAGAACCATCTTAGCCTTGTCTTTGGATGTAAAAACATGTGGTCAGAACTTCACATGTCTGTTTTGAAGATTCCTATTACAGAGATCTTAGTTTTTGCAAAAACTCCCAATTAAAGTTACTATCTGTGAAAAAGATCTTTTCAGAGATGTCTAAACTGTTACATAATGAGGACCCTAGGACTGGGGTGACGGGGACCCTTGCGTGGGGCAAGACGTCTCAAAGGCTGTCTAGAAATCAGTACAACTATTTGCCCAGCCAGATTAGGAAGGAACAGAACAGGAAAATATTAACAAACTGATCAACTGATCATAGAGATGGATCGTGTAATAATCAATCTGTCTAGAGACCAATACCAGGTTATAATTGTCTTAGGCTGCTTGAAAAGGAGGTTCTGTCTGTGTCATAATATTATTGACCCAACAGAATTTCACCTAGTTCTAGCTTTTGTTGTCCCAAATAACAAACTAGAAAGGGATAAACTTGATGTTGACAACTTGCACGGTTTCAGTGTGGTGAGCGATAGCACTCCCCCTGGGAGCAAGATGGTAGAGCTTGACACCTTACTCTTCCGGTGTGTGGATTTCTGGAAAACATACAGTTTTTGTTTTGTTTTGGGGGGGGGGGAGAGGTTTGAAGTCGTTCAGCAATGTTCTCAAGGAGAAATAATAAAAAGGTGATAACTGAAGGGATAACTGGGGGATTATTCCTAATATTGTAAGTCATTTAAAAGCTCTGTTACTGTAGAAGAATCATTATAGTCTTTCCTGATCCACACAGCAACTTCTGTGAACACGAGTGGTCCACAGACACCCTAATATACCCCTTGGATCTGAATAACTGGAAACGTAATTAAGGTACAGGGGACAGTCTTCTAATAACCAACCCAAATAAATGCGCTGTTCAGGTTAACTTGGTATAAACCCATGCTAAGGTGGCCCAAGTTGTCTCTGCTGGAGACACTTCAGAGGCTCAAAGCTTCCCAGAAGAACCGATGGAGACTGACCCTTGGGCAAGTGTAGCCAGAAGGAAGGGGAACTGGCAGCAGGTCTCTGCTGGCTAGTGGGAAATTCTAAAAGCTGCAGAGAAGGTTTCAGATGGGAGCAGTCTGAGCCAGCTAAGGCTCTGGGCAGCTGAGTAGAGCTCAGAGCCTGAGGCTTGGTGGTGCGGGGGCAAGCTCTACATCCCCCTCTAAATGATAATGATGAACTGACTAAGAAAGAAAAGATGAATGGGGAGGAAAAGGCCTGTGAGATTTATTCAAAATGCTATGGACACAGCAGCCATTCACAGAGTCTGAGATTCAGAGAGGGGCCAGATGGTTGAGGCTGAAATATTCTTTTCATATGGGAGAGATGCGTGGACCTGGGAGGCAGACGTTACTTTACAAATGATTCTTTTTAGAACCTGCACTGGGCCTACAAATTATGGCTTATGATGCAGATAGAGCCTCCCAGGGGTCTCCTGGAGCTGCCCTCAGTGCGGACTCCTGGTCTCTTCTTCAGGGGTTGATCTTTCTGGGTTATTTAATGAGAATCCTTGGGAGAGCCTCTTAAAACTACCACATTCCTGCTGGAAAGAAGCTTTCTTAGATAAGGAAATTCAAGAGAGAGTCCATCTCCCCTGGTGCTTCCAGAAAGTAGATCAGTAGATCAGACCTGGGTTCTGAGGCATGTCAATCTTCACAGCATCAGCACCATGCTGGGGGTGGGGGGCGGGTTCGGGGTCATTTTCTGTTTCCCTACAAGAAGGACGTGTAGATAATTTACCTTCTCACAACTGTCTTGGTTTTAGCCACATTTAAAATCTACTTTGCTCATCTGGAATCTTCTTGGAAAACTTGACTGTTCAAAAATGATTATTTTTTCTTAATTCCTAACACCAGCTTCATATAGAGCCATACGTTTGGTCCCTGAAGTGTCTACAACCAAAACAAAACACAAGGTTTTTTTCATGTTTAAAATAAAAACCATTAGGCTTGGCACACCTGTAGCTCAGCGGCTAGAGCGCCAGCCACATACATCAGGGCTGGTGGGTTCGAACCCAGCCTGGGCCTGCCAAACAATAATAACAACTACAACAAAAAGATAGTCAGAAGTTGTGGCAGGCACCTGTAGTCCCAGCTACTTGGGAGGCTGAAGGCAAGAGAATTGCTTAAGCCCAGGAGTTGGAAGTTGCTGTGAGCTGTGATGCCACAGCACTCTACCTAGGGCGACATAGTGAGACTCTGTCTCAAAAAAATAAATAAATAAAATAAAAATAAAAAATAAAATTAAAACCATTAATTAACATCACCATCTGGAAATTATAAGAAAATAAAATATGTGTTTCTGTGTATCTTTATCCTCAAATTTACTTTATTTTTGCTGGTTATACCAGGAATGAATTGCAAATAGAGTTAAGTATCATGCCTTGTATGCAGGAGGCAAAATT
The DNA here is from genome assembly GCF_000181295.1 of Otolemur garnettii. NCBI lineage: Eukaryota > Metazoa > Chordata > Mammalia > Primates > Galagidae > Otolemur > Otolemur garnettii. Next base: position 2,170,495 of record NW_003852525.1, on the reverse strand, counting down.
TCGGCTACGTTGAAATTTTGTATAAAATAAGCCGCATAATTCTCGTAAAGGCCCTTGATGTATTTCACAGTAAAAGTTTACAAAGATAAACATTGTGCCTTTTTATTCTTGGCTGTATTTAGTTATTATGCACATTGAACTTGGGTTTAACCACTGCTGAGGGGAAAAGCAAGTTTAAGAAAATGTACTTAAATGCATTTTTTATATTTTAAAATAAAAGAGAAAATGTCAAGAAAATTAAAAATCTAAAAACATGTTTTTTTATGGAAATAACACATGGTAGAAAATAACATAATTATAATTCGTAATAGCAACATGGGGAATGTGTACGGTATAATTACAATTTATTTAGAATGTATACACTCACATTCCAAAGACTGCAAGTAATGATATTTACAGATTGTTCCTTGGATAATCATTATTCAATAAATATTTATTGAATTAAATAGAAATTTTTGAGATGTAGCATCTATTTTAGGTTATAAGGCAGCAAAATTGAAATTGCTCATTTGTTCAGCAAAAATTGAATAATTCCTTCATGTAAGCTGTTCTTTTTTCCCTATAGGTTATAATTAGAACTATTATTTAATCAGATCCATTAAACTACTGGAAATTTGGATTTCAAGAATTAGAATTCTTTGTAGAAATTGACTGAAGAATATTTAACGTAAATAAAAATGAAAAATATTTAAGAATTTACACTTTTTCCAATTCTGTTCCTTTTTTTATAGTTCACATAAATTCATTGAGTTAATCTCTTTAAAGCTCTAAACTATAAAAAATTTCATTACAGGCGGCATCTGTGGCTCAGTGAGTAGGGCTCAGGCCCCATATACTGAGGGTGGTGGGTTCAAACCCAGCCCCAGCCAAACTGCAAGCAAAAAATAGCTAGGCATTGTGGTGGGCACCTGTAGTCCCAACTACTTGGGAGGCTGAGGCAAAAGAATCACTTAAGCCCAGGAGTTGGAGGTTGCTGTGAGCTGTGACACCACAGTACTCTACAGAGGGTGATAAAGTGAGACTCTGCCTCTATAATAAAAAATAAAAAAATCCATTACATTAAAGCTCTAAATTTCTGTGGTCTCTAAGAACCACATTCTATAAAATATCTCTCAAAACTATATAAACCCATTCCTGTTTATCCTGTAGGGTAATATTTGGGATGAAAATTTAGAAACTTTGGAATCACAAAAACTGAAAAAGCCAAGTAGAAACAATTCAAGTGTAGGGATTTCTTTATAAATCTGCTGGAGTTGTTTTCTTTTTCTTTCTGTGATTTAAAGTAGATATTGTTAAATAATTGATAATAGATTTTATAGTTTTTTTATTTAATTTTAGAAAGCAAATGTGAGTGTGTGACATCATGTATTTCTAAAACGATATGAATTTGAAGAGCCCTTGTTTTCAAATCAAGAGACGTGTAAAACCTCAATGTCCTCGGCTAATAGTCTTCCTTGAATAACGGTGTTACTCCTGACTACTTATTATAGTGCTTGATAACATCGCCCTTTTAAATAACTATATTTATCATGAAACAAATTTACCTCTATGGAACTTTTTATATATTCTTGATTAGAAAAAAAAATTGGTAAATGATTTCCATTTATTTTGTCACGTAAAATCTTTGCCTTTATAAACATATAATTTAAAATATTCCTTCTACTCAGCTTCTATTCAGCTATAACTGCAGGAGTAATATTGAATAATAGAAGAAAAATTGAAATCCAAGACTAAAGAAATATTGTCAGAAACTCCGTTAACAAATAAAATAAGAGAAATAAAGGTCGCCACTGACTGAATGGCAATGTTAAGCCTGGTACACTATTTGGTAGGTTATTCCTAATGAGGTGATTTCTAATTCTTATAAAATCTTGGCAGGGACAGTATTTTTATTCTCATTATTCAAATAAGAAGCGGGGGCTTGTAGAGGTGAAGTAGTTCATCCAGCTATTAAGTGCTAGAGCCACGACTCTGGAAAAGATTCAAAATAGTAACATTTTTTGTAGCTGGTGAAAAATAGGATAAAAGTCACAAAATCCAACTGTCAGGGAAGAAAAAATTTTTCTACTACTCCCTTAGTCTACTCTCAGAAGGTTGTGAACTAAACTGACAAGAGACAGATTAACAGGAGAAAAAGTCAGCTTAGAAGTGTGGTGGCTTGGCACCTGTAGCTCAAGTGGCTAAGGCGCCAGCCATATACACCTAAGGTGGTGGGTTCAAATCCAGCCTGGGGCCGCCAAACAACAATGATGGCTG
>NW_003852525.1:2163175-2168054 GCF_000181295.1 Otolemur garnettii | reverse complement strand
AAAAAAAAAAAAAAAGAAGAAGAAGTACGGTGTACCGGGTGGTGCCTATGGCTCAAGGAGTAAGGTGTCGACCCCATATACCAGAGGTGCTGGGTTCAAACCCAGCCCCAGACAAAAACTGCAAAAATAAAATTGTGGTGCAACTACAAGGCTGCTCCAGGATGAGCGTCTCACAGGAGATGGTTAGAACGTGGTTCTTAGGTGTCCAGCTCAGGAAAGGGGAAAGACTCATGGGATTTTAAGAGATCGAACAGGAAGATAAGAAAGTGTATGAAATGTTTGTGTATGCACGTGTGATAGGTCTGTCTTCTTCAGGGCCATAAGACTTTCCAGAGAGGAGATGATAGCAGGCAGCCTCATTCCCCAGAAGTCACTGCTCTTAGCTGAGCTCTGGGAAGGCTTCTTCTGGACCTGTTGACTCTCAAAATTCTTCAACTTAACATCATCTTCATACCAGGGTGGGAGTGTCCTCATACGAGTATCTTTATGAAACAACTTAAAGGTAACAATTATGGTAATATTCTAAGGAAAAAAATTAAAAAGCTCACCAAGTGTTGTCAGTAAACAGGGCTTGCTTTCCAGGGGTACAAATGAGGGGATGGGGGGCTTGAGGGTGGTATTGCCTTATCATTTTAAAGCCAAATGTGGTGAGAGTTCCATGGCCACGATGGTCTTTAGGTTACTGAGGAGTGAGCTTTAGACCTGTGTTGCTTGTGTGATGAAGCTCCTTGTTTCTCTGCAAACGCTGCTTCCCGTGAATCACCACACCAAAACCCCAAGCTGTAGCTAGGTAAAAACCACATTATGATGGTATTTAGTAATAATTACACACGCTGGATTCTGTCTCAGGAGGGGAGTGGCAGAAACGTTTATGACCCACTATGACTATTTTATGGTATCAAATTTAAAATCAAGAAGCCTAAACAGTTTCTGAAAAACGCAGAGCTATTTTAAGAATGTGTTTACAGTGGTTTAAAATTACTTACCAAGCACGATGCAAACCGAGCTCCTTGGAGAGGAAATTTGGAAATAAACAGGAAATGTTTATAGACTTTCTTGTGACGGTTAAGCATTAGTCTTATTCAGGATTCTGTGTCATGTACATCGTCAAGCAGGTAAACTCAACACCATTCTTCCGGTTAGAACTTCAAATTTTGTTTATATGAAGTAATTTAAAACTGTACTTGAGCACATACAGTGAGTGACTTTGGCTCAATAAAGATAAGATTCTCTCTTCCATTAAACATAAATGTCGAACATCTTCCAGTGGAAAAAATTGAGGAATCACCAACTGGTTATATTAATGAATTCACCGTTATCCCAAGAAAAATGATAACTCCTCTGATCGTCAGTAAAAATGATCTGTGCCTTTTATCTTTAAGAGAATCCCTGAAGGTGTTGTTTCATTTAATCTCTTTGTTATGCTTTATTGGGGGACGTGTTAAAGTAATAAAATATGAATGATACTGCCTGCAGCCTTTGTGTATGGAAGTGCCTAGAGCGGATGGAAGAACCTTTAAAGAAATCTGAGTTGGAGGTGGCGCCTGGGGCTCACAGGAGTACGGCGTCAGCTCCATATGCTGGAGGTGGTGGGTTCAAACCCAGCCCCAGCCAAAAACTGCAAAAAATAAAAATAAAAATAAATCTGAGTTGGAAAGATGGTGAGACAAACGCAAAGGGATGTTCTGGATCACTTCGTATAAAAGAGTTGGTTGTGTTTATAGAGAGCAGTTTTCTATTAAAACTGGTTTGTAGGGTAGAACAGGTGTCTGGGGGGAGAAAGAAGGGAAGAATGTCCTGTAGGATTAAGACTATAGCAAGTCACATGGTAGTATTCAATTAGTGTTGCCGTCTTTGGTATACTTTGTTTTTATATAACTAGAAAGTGTTTATTTGGATTGTGATTTTTTTTATCAGTTTTTTAAATTAAATCATAGCTGTGTACATTATTGCAATCATGGGGTACAATGTGCTGGTTTCACATACAATTTGAAATGCTTTCATCAAACTGGTCAACATAGCCTTCGGGGCATTTTCTTAGTTATTGTGTTAAGACATGGATGGAGCTGGAACATACTCTTCTTAACAAAGTATCTCAAGAATGGAAGAAAAAGTATCCAATGTACTCAGTCTTACTATGAAGCGATTTATACCTTTGGTATGAAAGCTTTAACTCAATTATAGCCCAAGAAGAAGGGGAGAGGGAGGGGAGCGGAGGGGGAGGATGGGGAGAGGGAGAGTAATTGGTGAATTGTGTGATTCTTGAATTAACAAAAAAGATGTATTCTCATGGTAGTTTTTTTTTTTTCCTTTATAAGTGGCGTAATTTGTCTTTTTTTTTTTTCTTTTTAATTGGTTGGTAAATTTCATTCAGGTTTTGGAGGTAAGAAAGATGTGTGAGAAGTTGCAGTCTGCATAAATAAACTCAGCAAACCGTCCTTCCCATGGAATGAATAGGATACTCTGGAATACTATTAACCTTTTTTAGCGGAATGACCATGTTAACTAGTTTGTCTCATTTTACACTGACCAACACCTATTTAGGGACAGTAGATCTCCATTTACCGATCAGGAGAGGGAAGCTCTAATGATTTGTAACTGGTAATACCCCTTTTGAATGTACACTTCTTTGAGTCTAAGCTGAGCTTTTACTATAAATCAAACAGCATCTCCACTGATGACCTTTCATTGGCAAGATGCAGCCGGACGCCCCATTGTGGTTTTATCTTTTCACCATCTCTTTCAGCGGGTACTGCGCTCAGCTCCGTGGGAGTTTATAATACACGTGCTTTTTGTTTGTTTGTTTAGTTTCCTTGATAGCCTTTCATGAAAGGATAAGGTAGATAATTTGGGAAGTCTGTGCTGCTGAGTTTAGAGAAGAAAATGATTTAAAAAAATTTGATGCTCCTGGGTATTGCCTATGGCTCAAAGGAGTAGGACAAAGGCCCCATATGCTGGAGGTGGCGGGTTCAAACCCAGCCCCGGCCAAAAACTGCAAAAAAAAGAAAGAAAAATTGATGCCTCTTCTGAACCATGTAATCAAATGTGTTCCTTGCAGAAAGTTTCTCTCTTCAGGAAACGGGGAAGAGATTGAGTTTGAATTTGCTTGTCTTTTATTTAGAATTCATTTATTCCTTCATTCATCCTTGACTCCTTTGTTGATTTATGAGACAGAGTCTTACTCTGTGGCTCAGGCTGGAGATCAGTGGCATGTGTACAGCTCCCAGTAACTTCAAATTCCTGGGCGCAAGCACTCCTCCAGCCTCAGCCTCCCCAATTGCCGGGATTCCAGAAGTGAGCCACCACCGCTGGCCTCGAATTTATCTTTTAGAATTGCTTCCTGCCTCCCCCCTGCCTCTGTGTCTACCCCAAGTCTGATAGAGATCTTCTCCTTAGACTTCCTTTGATCTCAGGTGAGAGCAGTGACCCAATTCTAGATGTGTGCTGTTATTATTAATCTGAATATTTACAGTGGGCGGCGTCACCGACTTGGGAGTCCCGTGAAAGGCAGGCTGTTAGCTGAACCCGTCTTTCTTCCTTCATTTTCTCCTTTCCTCTTTTGAGTCTTCCTGTACTTTCTCTCACTTTTCACATAAATAAAAACAACCATGACAACAATGGGTTGAATCCCCGTTCAAACCCTAAACATTTGGAAACCCGAGATATGAAAAATCCTTAGGCGTAAGTGAAAAATTGTTGATCCCTGCCAGGTTATTCCAATAAGCTAAAGGCTCCTTTATATATTTGCATATAAATTATGTAGTTTTTTAAAATTTGCGTATATATTCTTAGGCCTTATAAATATTCTCACATGGTGTTCAGGTCCAATTTGGAGTAGCCTGTATACTCTGGGGGAAGTTCTTTCTAGGATTTTCTGTTTCCCACACCCTTTCATCTACCACTCATTATAACTGACCTATAATTCTAGGTCAGCACCACATAGTGGATAGAGATTTTGAAATGACAGATGAGAAAACAGGGATTAAAAATCAGAAAGATGTATTACAAAGAATATTTCACACCTGAGAACAAATTCTCACTCAGGAGAAGAAGGAACACAGGTAGGAGGTAATTTAACCCATGAAAGAACCTAAAAATTGTAGAACAGAAACATTTATTATGGGAAAAAATAAATTATTAAGAGGAAAAATCATTCCCACTGCTGAAGATCTATAGAGATAGTAAAATGATTTGATCCTGGCTGGTGTTCTTTTGAAAGTTTTGAGTTTTTTGCTGCCTAGGCTTCTACTCTTTATATACATAGCCTTGTCATGATACGGGTCTGACCTGGGGGTGGGAGGAGGTCTCAGGAAGAAGCCAGGAGGGCCGGAGAGAGACGGTGACACTTGGCTTTAGTTGTCCTTGGTAAGAGCCAGCAGGGTTGACACTGGGTATTTTGCAGTCTCTCATTTACTTAGCCAAAACTCCCAAGGGAAAAATCTCATGAAATGGCAAACTCTGAAAGCCCAATTTAAATCTATTTTTCTGTGTACAACAGAATTTCATAATACACAGATGCAGAAAAATAGATAGGTGTAAATATTATTCTCCTGTGTAAATGGAGGGAAATACTTGCAGGCAGCTGAGATACTCTCCCTCAATTCCCCCCTTCCTTATTTCCTAGAGATTTTTCTACGTCAGTTAAGTATATGATCAAGTTAATATTCTGTTCTTGTCCAATCAGTTTTTTAATCTACACGATATTTAATTATTTTTGAGCGATTAAAGGGTTTTTTCTAAAAACTCTGACTTGCTCATCTTTCTGCTTTGATCTCCCTAGTTCAGAATCGGGGTGCTGGCTGATTTGAAGGCCATGGCCTCCCTTTTCTTCTGCACTTGTCTGTAGACACAAAGACAGCTGTGGACTGTGAATCGTCTT
>NW_003852525.1:2146752-2154991 GCF_000181295.1 Otolemur garnettii | reverse complement strand
GTAGTTGAGCCCTTCACCCCAGGGGCACTGAACACCCCCACACTGTGCACCACAGGTGAGACCCCGCCAGTTGCCCTGTGCCCACCCCTTTCCCCGTCCTTATTCTCCTCTCCTGCTCTTCTCTCCTCCCCCTTGCTAGACTGTATGTGTGTTTTACTATTTGTGTGGGCACATAGTTGTTCATACTGTATTTCCCCAAAAATAAGACACTGTCTTATATTTATTTTTTTCTCAAGAATATACACTAGGGCTTATTTTCAGGGGATGTCTTCCTCTCTGCACGGAAATGCATAGCATGGCTATGCATAGCCACGCTCATCACTAGGTCTTATTATTGGGGTAGGGCTTATATTTAACAAATGCATAGAAATCCTGCTAGGGCTTATTTTGGGGGAGTAGATCTTATTTTCAGGGAAACACCGTATATTGGCTATTAGTATGAGTACATTGGATTTTTTTTTTCCATTCTTAAGTTATTTTACTAAGAAGAATGTACTTCAACTGCATCCAGGTAAACATGAAAGATGTAATGTCTGTATCTTTTCTTATGGCTGAATAATACTCCCTGGTATATATATGCCACAGTTTGTTGATCCATTCATGGGTTGGAGGGCACTTGGGTTGCTTCCACAAGTTGGCTATTATGAATTGAGCTGCAGGGGACATTCTGGTGCAAATATCCTTGTGGTAAAATGATTTTTGTTCTTCTAGGCAGATACCTGGTAATGGCATTGCAGGATCAAATGGAAGATTGACTTTTAGTTCTTTAAGAATTCTCCATACTTCTTTCCATAAAGGTTGTATGAGTTTGCAGTCCCACCAGCAGTATTAAAGTATTCCCTTCTCTCCACATCTATGCCAGCATCTGCAGTTTTAAGACTTTGTCATGTGGCTCGGCGCCTGTGGCTCAAGCGGCTAAGACACCCAGCCATACACTTGAGCTGGTGGGTTCAAATCCAGTCTGGGCTGCCAAACTGACAATGATGGCTGCAACCAAAAAATAGCTGGGCATTGTGACAACCGCCTGTAGTCCCAGCTACTTGGAGGCAGAGGCAGGAGAATTACTTGAGCCCAGGAATTGGATGTTGCTGTGAGCTGTGACACCAAGGCACTCTACCCAGGGTGACAGCTAGAGGCTCTGTCTCAAAAAAAAATTACTTTGTCATGTGGGCTAATCTTACTGGAGTTAGGTGATATCTCAGAGTGGTTTAGATTTGTATTCTCTGATGATTAGAGACTACGAGCATTTTTTCATGTGTTTTTGGCCATTCAAAACAAACTTGAGACACTAAGGGAATAGTACTGGTTCATTTTAGCTACTGTGTGGCCTCCCAGAGCGTGGGGATTACCCGTGTGGGCCACCATACCCAACTGTAGAGTGCAGTGTTGTCACCGCTCACAACAGCCTCCAACTTCTGGGCTCAAGCAATCCTCTTGGGTCACCCTCCCAAGCAGCTTGACCTACAAGTGCCTCCTCAATGCCCGGCTATTTTTTCTATTTTTAGTAGAGATGGGGCCTCCCTCTTGCTCAGGCTGGCCTCCAACTCCTGAGCTCAAGCATTCTACTTGCTTTGGCCTCCCAGAATGGCAGGATTACAGACGTGAGCCACACACCCGGCCCACACGTCTTAATATCTAAGTCTCTTATCCATTTCTTTTTAGCGATTTATGTGAATGGCAGATAAATCATGAATGTATGTGAGCAAAGGGATTTATTCATTTCAAGAGCATTTATTACATATTTATTACATATTTAATATTAATAGCAAATTGAGGTTCAGGATTAAATTCTTCTGAGTATAATTTTTAGGGGATATTTACTTTGGAGTAACTCATGGCATGTACCACTCAAGTTCAGTGTTTCTGGAATTGAATTGTAAAGTGTTTTTTTCCTCTTTGAGGTATGATGTAGAACAAAGCTCTCCCATGCCCTGTGAAACAGCTGATCTGCTGTTGACATAACATAATAGATACACTGGGCTTACTCTTGTGATCTTGAAAGGCATGGTCAACATCCAATAATAAAGACTTATTTTGCCACACAGCGAGAAAAAACATTGACATAGTTCTTGGTTTGTGCGGAACTGATTATGTGGTTATGTTTATGTCTATGGAGAAAAAAGGGCCGTCGCTAAAATGTATGTTGTTCGTGTCTAAGTTTTTCCAAAACAGTTCAGAATTTAAATCTCAACGTTTACAAGTTGGGATGCCTCCAGGATGGAAAATAACAGCCCTGAGTGTACTCATATTATTGTGTTCGTTTACTTGTTAGGGCAATTATTTTTTTTAAGATTCTTTTTTAAAATGATGGGGCAGAACCAGGGAAGAAGAACACATCTATTTTTTAAGTGCACCGCAGTAAAGCTTCTGAGGAGAAGGAAACAGCACTTGGGTTTTTCTCTCCCAAACTATGAGAAAGCTTCCGCAGACTTTGCTGTCCTGGCCTTTGCTAGTTATTTCATGTTTACCCCACTATTTAATTTCACTTTTGGCTGCAGAGTTTTAGTATAATAGCCACAAAAATACTTGAAAAATTAAAAAGTGTTTTCTGTCTACAATGCCTCGTAACTTGAATTAGATTGAAAAAATGTTTCCTCCTAGAAACATCCAAGACGCTGGTGTGTGTCCTCAGCGCCTCACTCACCAGAGTGCTCCCTGAGCCACCTGCTAGAACAATTCCACTCATGTTCTGTGATTTGCATTCCTGAAGTTCAAGTTCACACACAGCTCCTCCTCCCATTTCAGCTTTCTTCTTCCTTTCCTGGTTTCCCAGCCATGGTCCCAAAGGACGTGTTTCATTTGTGTAGCTCGACAAGGGGGAGCCAGATGTAGAAAGTATGAGCGATAATGATGCCTGCACAGATTGTTTTTATTTATAAGCTTTTCCTCTATTGCCTGAATTTAAGAGATCTGTGGCTTGGCAGTGGAAGCTTCTCTATCTTTTCTGGTAGTTACGGATGTTGATAAATTGCAGCTGTCATCTGAAGATACGGTTTAGTTTGTTTTCTGACAAATCCTCTATCTTTTCATATTTGTAAGCCAGAGCGTCTGGGAATTTGTTACCTTTTTATAGGTAGAAATGCGTAAGAGTGTGAATATGCTTCTATTCATGTTCATTAGAAAGAGCGATAAAATTGTTTTTTTTTAATTTATTACTTTTTTATTAAATGATAGGTGTATACATTAATGCAAACATGGGGTACAGTGTAGTGTTTTCATATACATTTTGAAATACTTTCATCAAGCTGGTTCACATAAATTTCATGTCATTTGCATAGTCATTGTGTCAAAATATTTATATTCTAGTTCTAGAAAAGTTCACTTGTACCCTTGTTAGACAGAAATATAGGTGATCTTTCCAGTCACCTCCACCACCCAGCTGCCCTTCTCCCCTCCCCTTCCCCTCCCCATATTCTTGGGCTAGAATTGTTAATAAAATTATTAATAGAGGCATCCAGAGAGCTTGCAGGACAATGCTTCCCTCACAAAATCAAAGTAAAGGCAAAAACTAAAAGAAACCATCCAGCACCCATGTCTTGGTTTCTACTATGATTTACCCATAAAAACACCAGAATCCTTGGAAAAGGGGCTGATTCTAGAATGTAGGGAAGGGTCAGGAGCAAAATGATAGTGACAAGCCATAGGCACAAGTGGCCAACCCCAAACAGCACTCACAGCCAAAGCTATAATAATGGGTGCAGCAAATTAAATAAGGCTGTATTGGATTATAAAATAAATAGCTGTGAGTCCTTACTGATATAAATAAAGGACGGAATGCATAAAGGGAAAAACACAAATCTCCTATAGGAAAGATTCCAGGGGTGGCACCTGTGGCTCAAAGGAGTAGGGCACTGGCCCCATATGCCGGAAGTGGCAGGTTCAAACCCAGCCCTAGCAAAAAACTCTAAATAAATAAATAAGAAAAGCATTCCAAATAATTGGTATAGATTCTCCTCCTTAAGAGGTGATGGAGTTTAATTCCTACCCCTTCAGTGGGGGCGACACTTAGTACTTGTTACAAAATAATACAGTGTGGAAAGGAAAAAATTAAAATAAAAACAAAAATTAAGTTTATGGTGACAAACTTAGGAAGCACTGCCTTTGTCAGATGAGGGTGTTTAACATAATCACTAGTAAGTTAAGTTGATAGCACTTACCCTAGATAGGATGTGATCACCTTTATGTTTCTTTATAAAAAAAAGAAGAAATGAAACTTGCCAGAGTCTCACTTTGCTGCCCTCAGTAGAGTGTTGTGGCATCATAGTTCACAACAACCTCAAACCCTTGGGCTCTAGTGATCCTCTTACCTCAGCCTCCCAAGTATTTGGGACTCCAGGTACCTGCCACAGTGCCTGGCTGGTTTTTGTTCTTTTCTTTCTTTCTTTCTTTCTTTCTTTCTTTCTTTCTTTCTTTCTTTCTTTCTTTCTTTCTTTTTTTTTTTTTACAGCTTTTGGCCAGGGCTGGGTTTGAACTTGCCACCTCCAGTATAGGGGCCAGCGCCCCACTCCTTTGAGCCACAGGCACCACCCTAGTTTCTTTAGAGTTGAGGTCTTGCTCTTGCTCAGGCTGGTCTCCAACTCCCGAGCTCAGGTAGTCCACCTGCCTGGGCCTCCCAGAGTGCCAGGATTACAGGCGTGAGCCACACACCCAGCCTGGCATGATGTGATCAAAATGTCACTTCACCCCGAGAACATTCTTCCAAAAATCCAGAATCCCAATAGAACCCTGCAAAAAGGATATCAGCTAAACACAAATTTAGGGACATTCTGCGAAATGGCTGAGTCATTAAAATTGCCGAGGTCATTGGAAATAAGCTAAATGTAAGACAGTGTCACAGCCCAGAGGAAGCTGAGCGTATAAGACACGGAGTGTAATGTGACATCCGGGTGAGAGACTGGAACAGAATAAAAAAGATACAGGAAACTAATGAAATCTGAAGAACAAAAGCAAATTAGAAATCTCTGTTCTTTAGATAACAACAATTTATTAATAAGGTTTACTAATAACCTTATTAACAACCAGTGTACCATAGTAGTGTAAAGATGTGCTGTGTCTGTGGCAACCCTTTGTATTATTGCTACAACTTTGGGTGTAATACACTAGGAATTATGTCTTTAAAATAAAAAGCTAACTAGGAATAAAAAATAAAAGTAAGAGACCAGCATCTCATATTCATGGATTTGACCTAAGCTTTGTATTTGAAGAATATTGTATGGAAGCCGCCAAATTCAGAAAACATTCAGAAGAGCATTAAGTAGATGTCTGCCTACTTTTCCGTAGACGCGGATCCTCAAAGTTCGTGGAGAATTACCAATTATTCCTTATTGATATATTGATAATATGCTTTCTCTATAGCCAATTTACCCACTAAACAATGGGTAATTGTAATTTGGGTGATTGTTTGGATATATTGATAAGGAATAACTGGTAAAGATTATTTTTCACTTTTTAAAAATTGAGACTGGAAAATAGGATAGATTTAATCATATTCTTTGTGACCTCAGGATTTTGTTAGGTTAAACGCACAACTGATCTGCGTGAGGACTTTCATCACTCACTTTAAACCATTTTTTTTATTATTATTAAATGATAGCTGTATACATTAATGCAAACATGGGGTACAGTGTAGTGTTTTCATATACATTTTGAAATTCTTTAAAGTAGTTCTTCGAGGGTGATGAGCTTGTAATCAAGGTTAAAATAATAATAATAAAAAAACTATTCGTCTAATAGTGATTTGAAAAGTGGCTCTCCTTTTAAAGTGCCATTATTCTTAGCGAAAAGCAAACAAGTAAACATAGCCAGTTATCTCATCAGCAGAGTCTAAGGAAAGCAAGTCAGTGCCTGATTATTCATGTGAAAGAAATAAATCACAATAGTCTTCTCCTGGTGCTTGTCTGAGTTAGAGAAATATGGTCTTCAATGCTTTTAGGTTAATTAAACAAGATTATATTAAAAGCTAATGGGTATTTTTCAGGAATGAAATCCTTATACTCACCTGAAATAGCAGAGCAAAGCTTCCACAGGGCATACTTCAGAAATACCTGCGGAAAGTCTTAACTCAGTAGTTTCGGGCTGGCTGGGCTTTGTGAAAAGCTCTCTGGTGCTTCCTGACAGACAGCTTGAGGTGAAGAAGGCTGGTGTGTGGAGCAGGTGTGCAGGCTGAGGTGTTACTCTGCTCCTCCTCTGCAGAGTGCCTGCACGACCTACATCAACAACAATCCCATTTCTCCCCCACCCCCTTTTTAGGTTCCTGTTTTTTCCCTTAACAATACACAGATAAACTTAAGCCCTTTTACTCAGTATCCTTGTCCAAAATCAAATTATCTGAATTGGAAAGAAATGTGGAATTATTTGCATTGCTGATTGGAGAGTGAACAAATTCGTCCAGGCAGAGTCTGGGTAGCAGCAGCTGCTGGCTAATCCTTGTATCCGGATCGGGCTGGGTAGGAGACTGAGTGATGTTGGCACCACCACACTGTGCCGTGCCAGCATCTGGGCCTCTTTGCTGTTGCTAGCGTCATGCAAACCTCGTCCTCTGTGCTCCAACTGCAGGCCTTCCCCTGGGCGCTGCGCCTGAGAGTTGTTGGTGAAATGTCCCATTCTGTACAGTTCCGTACAGTCACCTCTCAGAGCTCCTTACTAATAGCTGCTGTGAGAGAGCCTGTCACATGGCAGTCACTTTTCTGGGCACTTTATATCGTCTTCTTTAATCATCATAATATTATAAGATTGCTATTATTATTGTCATCCTTTTATTACAAATAAAAGAACTGGGTCTCAGCAAGCATAAAGTAAGGTAACCAGCGAGGCAAAGTGACAGAGCCAGGATGTGACCATACTCGGTCTAATCCTCACATCTTTGCTCTCTTAAGTCGCACAGACAAACGCTACTTAAATCACGCATCATTTTGTGTAAAACTAAGAAGTACTTCTACATGGGAAATACTAAAATCTATTTGAGTACAGTGAAGATGGAGGGTGCTTCTCTGTGTCAAAACAGTTTTGAAATCAGGTAGGGGTAACAGAGTACGTTTGTCCTTGTGTTTGCAAAATAACGCCTAGTTCTAATTGAGAAAACTGGCTTCAGCATTACCAGAAAAGAACCAGAGAAATCTGAAAGTGGGGAGATGACATCGTGATTGTTAAAAGTAAGGGCTTTGTGGCCTGCAGTCCTGGCTAGCACTCTGGGAGGTTGAGGCAGGTGGATTGCCTGAGCTCAGGAGTTCTAGACCAGCTTGAGCAAGAGTGAGACCCCATCTCTAAAACTATCCCGTGGCAGGTGCCTGTAGTCCCAGCTAATGAGAGGCTGAGGCAAGAGGATTGCTTGTGCCCAGGAGTTTGACAACCCGTATGACCCCTGGGTTGACAAAGTAAGAGTCTGTCTCAAAACAAACAAACAAAAATAGGCCAGGCTTGGTGGCTCACCCGTGTAATCCTAGCATTCTGGGAGGCCAAGGTGGTAGATCACTTGAGTTCAGGAGTTCGAGACCAGGCTGAGCAAGAGTGAGACTCTATCTCTACTAAAAATGAAAAACTAAGGCAAGAGGATCCCTTGAGCCCAAGACTTTTAGATTGCTGTGAGGTGTCACCCTATGGCACTCTCCCCAGGGCAACAAAGTGAGATTCCATCTCAAAAAAAAAAAAACAAACAAGGACTTTGGGCTAGGCATGGTTTTAAATTTGAGTTGGTGCTTATGAGACATGAATGTGGGCGTCTTAGAAATGGGGCCAGTGGTCTTGAAGGATGTTATGAAGATTAAATGAAATAATAGAGGTATCGATTTAGGCTAATGCCTGGGAATGGTTAGTGCTCACCAATGTTTGATCAGAAAGAATCCTGAAAGACTAGTTGACAAGGTTGCATTCAGTCAAGGACTCGGTAAGCTGGAAGGTGAGGGGCAGCCCAGAAGCAGCTGGATTGACCCGCAGTCTCGCACAGCCAAGACCCTGCAGAAACCAACAGGGCACCTTTTGGATTAGTTGGGGCTGTGATTATGCTGGTGCGTAATTATCCCAAATGTAGTAACAAACTATCATTTTACTCTACTCGTGAATTCTGGACTTGGTAATTCATCCTGGACAGAGTGGGGTCGGCAGGTTTTTGCTCCACCATGTCCGTGACCTCAGCTGAGAAGATTTGAAGACGGGAGGTGAATGAGTGGGGTGGAACCATCTGGAAGGTTCCCATGTGTAGGTGGTGTGTCTCTTGCTGGGCTTGGTTACTAGAGGCCGGCCC
>NW_003852525.1:2142936-2146596 GCF_000181295.1 Otolemur garnettii | reverse complement strand
CCTCACCATCCCTGGGGTTTTTTCGCTTCTCAGTGGCCCTGGGAACTCTTTCATCCTCACTTGAATTCTGGTTGCTGCTGGTGAATTCTCTACACTATATATTTGGTTTGGGTTTTCTGTGGTGGGGCGTGCAGCCAGCTTGCTTTTACGTCACCATTTTGGAACCAGAAATCTTCCTGGCTTTTCCTTTTGGGGTCGACTTCTCCTGGCAGGCCTTCTACCTGCTGGGAAGGGAATCTCCCAAAGTAGAGCTTCTGGACAGCAAATGTCCCAGGAAACCAGTACACGCCACACAGCCTTTTAGAACCAGCCCTGGCAGTCGTGTAAAGCCCCTTGGGCAAAATTTTACCAGATAAGACAGTCACTAAAGACAGGTAAATTCTCAGGGAGTTAATTTGAAAATGGCAAGGTTGAGAATGACCAAATTGGTTTCCCCAGGAATTAGAGGATCACTATGACACGAGTCTCTCCATTTTAAAACTAGGAGAGCCAACATGTGAGTTTCTCTCTGGCAGAGTCACATTCAGAAGAGAGTTGGGAAGAAGACTCTGTTGCTCAAAACACCGGCTGCATCACAGCTGGGAACTATGGCACGGAGCTTTAACCACGGGCAGCAGAGTCTGGATCAGCTAAAGCACAGGCGTGGGAAAGTTTCAGCTGGCCTGACCCAGCTGGCTCTGATTGAAAACAGAACCTAGGCTCACCCTTCACACATGCTCCCCGCTGGGATGGGTGCCCTGCAGCCAACACCACCACCTCGGGACATAGGGCACCTCGGCTCCAATTCTCGGCATCTGACGTGGCCTCGCTCCACATAGCATTGCAATTAGAGTGTGGTCTCTAATCCGGCAGCCCTGGCTTCCTCTGGGAACTTGCTACAACTACAAATTCTGGGCTCTATTGCAGACTGCTGAATTCAGAATAATGGGGGGTGGCCCAGGCATCCCTTGAAGCCAGCTCTCCAGGGCATTCCAGCGTTTGCTAGTTAGAGACATGCTAGTCAACGCTGCCGGGAGAGCAGTAATTCTCACCTGGGAGTGCACGCAAACAGAGGTTTGGGGTTTTGGTTTTTGGTGCAGGACAGAAAGGGCTTAGTTTAAACCAGACTAAACTCAGCCATCTGGGTCCTGTCGCTAGTGATTGTGATTTAGTGGGTCGGGGAAACAGTGATGTGGGTGAAGGACACAGGACGTGGATTTCAGAACCCAGATTGTCCACACAGTGTCACCTCCTCGGTGTCTTGCAGCTCCTCTGGGGACGTGTCAGCAGGACGGGACGAACAGTGGGGGGACCCGTCTTCACTGTGATGTTCTGTGGTGTAGCTGAAACCCAGAACTCACTAACATGGGTTATACATTACTGACGGGGAAACCTGCTTCTCACGTCGTATCTGCACAAATTTCATTCTCACCGACGGCATTCCACATCTGTTAGGAACATTTGATAAAGTGGACATTTCTCTTCGTTGCAGTAGACACACAGACGCACACATACGTATGTGTGAAATAACCGTTTAAAACAGGCTCCGTGCTTGCTCTGGCAGCACATATACTACAGTTGGAATGATTACAGAGATTAGCACGGCCCCTTTGAAAGGACAACACGCAAATTCGTGACGCATTCCATATTAAAAAGATAACTAAACTCACACCTGTAATCTTGGAACTGGGGAATCTCTTGAAGCCAGGAATCAAGACTGGGCAGGGCAACATGTCAAGACACTGTGTTTACCAAAAAGTAAAAAAAAATAACCAAACGTGGGGGTATGTAGTCTAACTACTGAGGAGGCTGAGGCCAGAGGTTCATTTGACCCAGGAGTTTGAGGCTGCAATGAGCTATGACACCATCATTGCATTGCAGCCTGGGCAACAAAGCAAGACCCAGTCTCTAAAATAAATAAACAAGCTCGGTGCCTGTAGCTCAAATGGCTAAGGCGCCAGCCACATACACCAGAGCTGGTGGGTTCGAATCCAGCCCGGGCCTGCCAAACAACAATGACAACTACAACCCAAAAATAGCCAGGTGTTGTGGCAGGTGCCTGTAGTCCCAGCTACTCAGGAGGCTGAGGCAAGAGAATCGCTTAAGCCCAGGAGTTGGAGGTTGCTGTGAGCTGTGACACCACGGTACTCTACCTAGGGTGACAGCTTGAGGCTCTGTCTCAAAAAAATAAATAAATAAAATAAATAATCAGATAAATAAATATTTGAAAAAGTAATGAATGACTTAACAGAAGTCTTTGGAACTTTGTAACTTCAAGGCAATAATTTATTATTGGCAACCAAAGAGACAGAAGCTCACTGCCAGCTTGGGGGCATGGTTTGCAGAGGCAGCTGAAATCCTACAAGTGCAGCTTCGTAAACGCGCATTTTTGTCTGGCACAGTGTTATAAGAAACAGATTTTCTAAAGGATGTTTTAATTATGCTCAATCAGGTGTTTGGAATGAAATTCTATCTGCGATTCTCCCCAGGAAGGTTTAGTCAGCAGTGATTATCCCTGATGTCTAGCTTTGCAAGGGGGTGAAAAGGAATACGTCTTCACAAGACCAACTTTCATGGAGCATGTTTTATATTACTAGTGTTTAAATGGTCATCAAAATCTCATAAAAGCCTTGGCCATGGTCAAGTGGAAGATGAACGTGGGGCAACTGGTGCTGTTACAGAAATGGACTGGACTACACGGCTTATCCGTGGGAAGTTCAGTTACCGAATGAAAAAGTCCTTATTTAAAAAAAACGGATAAAATCGCATTTAGATTCTCTTTTCAAAGCAGTTTACCTATCAACAATTGTCATGCCTTGATTCTAATTTAGCAGTGAATTGGCAGGAAATATTGAAAATTGATCTATAAAGATAACTTCTCCAAGTCAATAATCGTTTCCTGATCAATTCAAACTCCTGATGAGAACAAGGGGGGAACCAGCCAGCTCTGTCCTCCGCGCTGAAGTCCTTTCACGAGCCTCTGCAAAGGTTGGCAGGTTGTACATAAAACCCTGGCTTCCCTGGTCCCGCCTTTAATTCTGAACATCCCAAAGTCTCTGAGTATCAGGCACTCACATTAACAAGCTCACCAGAAAGCCGAGCTTTTAAATGCTATTTTGACAGTCACTTACTGCCAAAAACACCCGCAGAAACTTCAGCAAGGCTGGCTTTGGAGGGACAGAAGTTTGATCTATGATTCCTTTTATTTGTGGTTGGAATAAGTTTATGCTGCGGGGACAATAGATAAAGATAAGGTCACTTGCAGAAACTGGAGCAAATAATGGAATTTTCAGGCAATATTCTTTTGAATCTGCTGCCTAACCGACTGAGGGAAAAAAAAATTGTTAAATTTACTGAACTGAGAGTGTTCTCGGAATAGAGCCCCGAAGACACTTAAAGGAAGCATTGGGGGGAAAACTGGTAAAATTGTGATGCTTTGGAATGAAAAACTAATCAAGCAAAGTATCTGTGTAGTACCCAACATAGGATTTGTTCAGTCGTATTTTGTTATTTTGTGCGGGGGACATCCACCATCACACGCTTGTTCCTTTGACCCCCAAATGGGTAAAATATTTAAAGAATGATGCAGAACCTGGTGACTTTAGCCTATCAGGGTTAGGGCAAAATATAGAAACTGTTACTTATCTCTGAATGTTTGGAATCTGTGGAGCGTTTCACTTG
>NW_003852525.1:2141306-2142734 GCF_000181295.1 Otolemur garnettii | reverse complement strand
ACTCGCTTGAGCCCAGGAGTTGGAGGTTGCTGTGAGCTGTGATGCCACAGCACTCTACCCAGGGGGACAGCTTGAGGCTCTGTCTCAAAAAAAATAAATAAATAAATAAATATTTTCAGCCAGTATTACCAGGACAAAAGAACCATCTGAGGTATGTCCGGTTGACTAACAGTTGTACCTGTTAACAGAGGACCATCTGTGCCACCCATTGTGTAAAGTTATTATTATTTTTTTTTTTTGCAGTATTTTTTTTGGCCAGGGCTGGGTTTGAACTCGCCACCTCCAGCATATGGGGCTGATGCCCTACTCCTTTGAGCCACAGGTGCCGCCCAGTGTGTAAAGTTAATTTTAAAAAATCTCTAAATCTACCTGGTTTTGGAAAAACATTTATTAGGCTTTTACTCAGACCTTTCCACCACCTTAATGCCTGCGGGGTATAATCTGAACAGGATTTCTAAAATACCATGTATGTCTGGAAGACTGTGGTTCAACCTTTCAGTGTAAACTAAAACCACCAATTAGGTTGCAAAGAAGTACATCAAATAGGGAGCATTTTGAGTCCCCCATAGGCTTCTCTGCCCAGATGGCCCTTCCTTTCTCCCACAGACATCACTTTTAGTCCTATAAATAATTCAATTATTGAAATCTGATGTCCATTTCCATATGGCAGAAAGATTTCTGAACTTGGTTTACAGTAAAATTTCTTTCAGAACTGTCCCGTCTTTCTGGTGCCCATAGGTGGCAGGTTTGCTGTGCGAAGCAGGAGCTTCGTGGGTGTCCTGTGACTCTCCCCAGCTAAGCTTCCCTGGCTCTGATCTGCTGGACACCTCTGTCCCCAAGTGGGTAAGGTGGGAGGAAGGAAGGAGAGCGGGGAGACGGGTAAGCACAGGCGGGGTCTTTAGCGAAAGGTTTCCACGGCAGCCAGTCTGAGCGTTCTCATAGGAACCTGGGTGAGTCTCTGGTTGGGGCAGATTTTTGAAAACTGAGTTGTACTATATGCAATTTCCTGGCATTTTTGTTCCATGCCTTTGAGGACTATTTGGCTGTGTTTCTCTTGAGAAGGAATTATGTGTCTTCTACCAACCCTGCGGCCCTTTGCCCTTCTTAGCCCCGTCCCTGGGAATCCAGTGGGACGCCTCTTCTGTGGAAATCGCGTCGGCTGCAGGGAGTTGCTTTGGGTGTCCAGGGTGGCCGCCGCCCCATCCTTGAGAAGCTCACGCAGCCGTCCTTTCACTTCTGTGGTACAATTGTTACTGGCTTCTTAGGGTCTTCCCTTCTCTGCTTGGTGCTCAGACTCTAGGGCGAATAATAAGCCCCGAGGAATCCTTCACATTAGTTAGGTTTAAATGAGAAGATGCGTCAAATCAAACTGTGTTCTTCTGAGTCTGGAAGAGGGGCTGGAGAGGAGAGGAGAGACACCCGTCTTCA
>NW_003852525.1:2136982-2140827 GCF_000181295.1 Otolemur garnettii | reverse complement strand
AAAAAAAAGTCAGATTTGTCTTTTCTGCAGCTGGTCAGCCTGTCCTGAGCACAGGTAATCTCTGGGTTAGGAGAAACACCGGTGCACCGGCCCAAAGCTACTTCATTCTCTTTTGTTCTGTGGATTCTGAGGCGGAAACACTCAGATTTCAGGATGCCTCCAGCTTCCAGGACGCCCTCTGCAAACTCAGAATGACGGAACTCCTCATCCCGCCCGAGTTTCCACTGAGGGCTGCTTTCCTGTCCTGACCATAACTAAAACGCATCTCTCCCCTGAGTATACCCTCCAGCCCTCTTGGAGGGAACGTTGTTGTCTCTTGTCTGTTATAATTCTATTTTAGGGATTAAAGGTAGTGTCACACCAATCACTCCTCCACGTGCTTGTTGAATAATAAACCCAAACAAAGCTCAAGGAAAGCCCTCCTGCTCTGTGGCCTCTCCCGGCGCCCAGCTGCACTCCCCGGGGGTCCACTGTCCACACACTGAGATTAGGCACAGGCTCTGTAAGGACTGTATGACCTTGTTCCAAGCCTCTTTTGGTAACAACATGGAAAATTCTTGGGTGCTTGGCCTTCGAATTATGTTTCGTAGGTAAAGAAAAAATACAGAATATCAGCCCATATCTATTTTTTAAGCAGATACTCTAAGGGATAGGTGCATCATTATCAATAAGATCAAGCCTAACAGAAATTCACATCTGAACGTGACCCCTTTAACAGTGTGGCTCACACTGTAATCCTAGCCCTCTGGGAGGACCAGGAGGGTGAATTGCTTGAGCTCAGGAATTCCAGAACAATCTTGGCAAGATCAAGATCCACATGTTTACAAAAAAAAAAAAAAAGAAAGAAAGAAAGAAAAACTACCCAGAGGTTTGTGGTGGGCACCTGTAATCCTAGCTACTCAGAAGGCTGAGGCAGGAGGTTTGCTGAAGCCCAAGAGTTTGAGGTTGCTGTGAGCTACAACACTACCGCACTCTACCCAGGGCGACAGAGTGAGACTCTCTCTCAAAAAATAAAAAGCTCATAGAGGAGAAAAGCTTTCCTCCCCAGTACAGTGCTGCTGTCTGAGACCCTCTAACAGAGAGAACAGAAAGCATACAAATTTATCTTATATAAGTTTTACATGACGTGAGAGCCTTCAGAAGTGACGACCCAAAGAAACAGGAAATTTTGTATGCAGCAGGTGCCAAAAAAAATGTATACACATTTTATGTGGGAGGGGCGGGAAACAGTATTAAAAGTGTAATTCTCAAGTCATGTTCCACTTAAGTGATTTTAAGAGATACAAAATTACAAGAGAGCAAACATTTTTGATTTATACAGAGTATTATAATTTTAATACAGTTTTTCTTTTC
This sequence comes from Otolemur garnettii, assembly GCF_000181295.1. Taxonomy (NCBI): domain Eukaryota; kingdom Metazoa; phylum Chordata; class Mammalia; order Primates; family Galagidae; genus Otolemur; species Otolemur garnettii. Next base: position 2,139,474 of record NW_003852525.1, on the reverse strand, counting down.
TTAAAATGTGCATATCTTTTTTAGGCACCTCTGTGTTTTATGCTAGGGGTGATGAAGAGGGGGGTAATTGTGAAGAAATGTGAATGGACAAAGAGGGTCTTATCTGATGGTAAGAAAGCAGTGGGGTGTTTCCTTTATTACGGCACAGCTTGGTTGTTCAGATTCTCCCTGGTGGCCCCGTGTGACGTTTCTCTCCTGTGGGTACAGGCCAGGGCCCTGCAGGTCTGAGGACCTATTTTCAAGAAGTCAGCCAGATTTTGTGCCCCCACTTTGGGAGGGCAGGAACAAGATTCACCCTTGTTTCTGTAGCTGGCTTCTGCTGCTGCTCAGATGCCCGGGTGTCATATTTTGAGGCAACCCACAAATTTCCTGTGGGATTATATCAACATCCCATAGTAAGTTAAAGAATTAAAATTAAAAGTTAAAGAAGAAGGAGACCGTTGAATGAGAAGAAAGAGAGAGGGAGTGGGGAAGGCCAGCCGGAGGGAGTGTGAGAGTGGGTGATGAGGGGCAGGTATTCAGAGGCAGGAGAAGATTTCACCCAGCGAGCAGGAGAGAACCCCCCACCCCAAGGTGTCAACCACACCTTGTTTCAAGCCCTGCACCACCTCTAGGTGGTTGTTTTGGACTGTTAACTAGCGTTGCCCTTCCAGAATGACACGGTGGGTATATTTTTCCCCGAACAACTACCAAATAAATGAATACAAGTGTGGTTGATTTTAAGAAGGACCTGGCGGAGTCCAAATTGTGTGTAGGTCCTTTAACGGAGCAGCTGTAAAACGCAACTTGATTTGGGGATTAGTGCTGCACGGTCTTATAAGCCCTACATTAAACTGGCGAATTTATACAACGTTTACAGTAAAGTGGGAATAAAAAGCTCTTGTTTTGCTGTTTGAAGTTGGTCCAGTGAGAAGAGCGGTATTGTTGATGTTTGAAACTTCTTTGAGTCTGAACAGGTTTACCATAGACATTTGGGTTACTTGATAAGAAATAATGGATTTTTTGCTTTCGTGATAAAGGTGAATTAATATCTTTTCGTCTTCATGGGAAAAGACACTTGATCGAAATGTTGTCTTTGCGTGTTTATGGATGACAGAACAGTAATTTACTTTTGGAAACGTGCTGTATTCTGAAAAAGGAATATAATGAGGGCAGTGCTTGTGGCTCAAAGGACTTGGGTGCCATCCCCATAGGCCGGAGGTGGCAGGTTCGAACCTAGCCCCAGCCAAAAAACTGCAAAAAAAGAAAAACTTTTCAAAGTAATGAACTTACTTTGTAAGAGGAGACAGCAGAGAACCTTTTAAAAGTTTTGTACCCAAATATGTCATAATGTGCACATTGATTGGAAGCGTCAGTCCTTCTGTTTAAATCAGGGGAATAATAGATGACAGTGAGGTCTATTTTTTTTTCTTAGCATTTTTTTGGATTCAGGAGTGCATATGGGTTCCTAGTGATAACATAGGATATGAATTAGCTGCAGGACTCGTGGGACAAATGCAGTATTAGCACAATAACTTTTTAAAAAGTTATATCTATAACCAGACAAGTGGGTAGATCCATAAATACACTCACTTATTTAATTGCCAGTGATGTAATGTGTTCGGAATAAACCAGAGATTATCAAGTAGAACATCAGAGCAGTATAACTGCAGGGGGTCCGTTCCTATTCTCTACAGAGCCCAGCTGTGTAATTCAGCATCTTTCTGGAGGTGGTGGTTTTTATACCGTTTTTCAGTTCTCTGCCTGTTACTCAATCTTCCCATGGTTGTAATAAAGAAGCACAGGTGGTTAGGTCTCTTCACCCTGCTCCTTTGAGCCACAGGCACCACCCCAGACCGTTAGGTCCTAGATTCTTCCCTCTCAGAGTTTGTACAGACTCTTAGATACAACTGTGACGTTCAGGGACAATAACATATAGATCCCTTAAACCATCTCCAACTCTGTCTGTTTGTCATCTTTTCCTTTCCACCCTAATAGACAGCACAGATTTACACTACTTTACGGAAATATAAAGATTTCGTGTGTAATATTCCTTAGTGAGCTCTCCCTTAAGAGAGCACACGTGTGTGTTAAGAGTAAGGGTTATAAAGGGTTTCTCCCCCCATTCTTTGTATGTTGTCTTTTACTTGAGAGCCTGGATTTCTTTTTGTTTAGGACATTATACAATCCTGTTTCAATCCCAGTTTGCTGTAGAAAATTCAGCTTAGCTAATGGTTTAGAATCAACAGACTTTCTCAGGGATATGTGCGTGTGTGTTTTCTTAGGTTTCCCAGTAATAAAATGTGTATTTTGAAATATCCTAGAGGTCGGCGCGTCACTCCGTGATTAAGACTTTGAACAAGATTCTGCAGCTTCTTTCATTTTTTCCTACCATTTTTTCCCCCGCTAGGTTTCAGAAAATCTTAAATTCTAATTCTGGTACTTTTGGAAGCTGAGAGATCTCTATCTTTCATCTTTCTTTCTCTCCATCATCATTTATTCCTACATCTCTT
>NW_003852525.1:2135067-2136962 GCF_000181295.1 Otolemur garnettii | reverse complement strand
AGGCACCTGTAGTCCCAGCTACTCGGGAGGCTGAGGCAAGAGAATCACCTAAGCCCAGGAGTTGGGGGTTGCTGTGAGCTGTGTGACGCCATGGCACTCTACTGAGGGCCCTGAAGTGAGACTCTGTCTCTAAAAAAAAAAAGATTTCGTGTGTAATATTCCTTAGTGAGCTCCTACTCCCTTAAGAGAGCACACGTGTGTCTTAAGAGTAAGGGTTACAATGGGTTTCTCCCCCCAGTCTTTGTATGTTGTCTTTTACTTGAGAGCCTGGATTTCTTTTTGTTTAGGACATTATACGATCCTATTTCAATCCCAGTTTGCTGTAGAAAATTCAGCTTAGCTAATGGTTTAGAATCAACAGACTTTCTCAGGGATATGTGCGTGTGGGTTTCCCAGTAATAAAATGTGTATTTTGAAATATCCTAGAGGTCGGCGAGTCACTCCGTGATTAAGACTTTGAACAAGATTCTGCAGCTTCTTTCATTTTTTCCTACCATTTTTTTCGCCCGCTAGGTTTCAGGAAATCTTAAATTCTAATTCTGGTACTTTTGGAAGCTGAGAGATCTCTATCTTTCATCTTTCTTTCTCTCCATCATCATTTATTCCTACATCTCTTACTTACACCTTTGAATAAGTCATGATAAGATCTATGTACCTAACCCTAACTTTTTATGATCCCTAGTAATCGATGTACAATTCCCTCTTTGACATCTCTGTCTCTGTAGTACACTAATAATAGGAATACATTTTAAATTTTATAATGCACGCTGCCTTCCATCACCAGCACAAGTGTGACCCTGTTAAGATTTAACTTCTAAACTGGTCTCCTTTCTTTTTTTTTTTTTTCTTCTGTTCTGGATACTAGATCTACATTAATCTTTCTAAAACAGAACTCTATTCTGTATTCTTTAATATGTAATTTAATATCTGATTTGGTAGATAATTAGAGCAAGACCTTATAGCAAGGCATTCCAACATACTGAAAAGCACCGTCTCAGCCTGCATCGGACAGGACAACTCAGAGAGAGAGAGAACAATGGTCTTCCCAGCAAATGGGGTTGAGGCAACTGGGTATCCACATAATAGTGAATAGATTTGTACCCATACCTTACACTAGATAAAAAATTTAACTCAAAATGGATCATAAACCTAAATAGAAGAGCTAAAATTTTAAAACAACTAGAAGAAAACATAGGAATAAATCTTCCTGACTTTGGACTGGACAATAGCCTCTTAGTTGTGACCCGGAAAGCGTATGCAACACCAGAAAAATAAGGTACATCAGACTTCAGCAAAATGATAAATAATTGTGCTTAAAAGACACTGTCAGGAAAATAAAAAAGACAATGCACAAAACTGGAGGAATTAATATTCACTGCCTTCCAATGTCACCTTATGCCTGCCTTGATCACCAGTCTAAATTCTGCAGTTGTCTCCTTTGCACTTGTTACTATATAACATGCAAATATTTTACCTATTTATCTGCTTCGTAGATAAAAAACGTTGTTTGTTCCATTTGTTGCTGCAATTCTAGCTTCTAGAAAATGCCTGGCATACGGTGGGTGTTCGGTAAATGTTTGCTCGATGAATGAGTAGTGCCACGTAAAGGAAGTGGCAGATAATACCTATGCCCAGGTCTCAAAGGGCCTGGGTTTCTGGACACTACAGATAGTTCTTGGTGGCTGGATCACAGTGTGTTTGGGGTGTGATTATGCTAAGTCTACAGAGGAAGTCTACACAGCGTAATAGACACACTAAGTACAGAGAATGATGGAAGGACATTTGGCAGGGAACTGAAATGTCACTGTTTGTTGTTTTGTTAGAGGCAGAGAATGGAGCCTCCTGTCTTCCCTCCCTTCCTTCCTCCTTCCCTCCCTCCCTTTCTCCCTTCCTCT
>NW_003852525.1:2134113-2134608 GCF_000181295.1 Otolemur garnettii | reverse complement strand
TGTCCATATTAGTGCATATTATCAAGCAGAACTATAGGACACACTAAGGCTATAATTTGTAGAACTCAGTTTTAAGTATTTATTATTTTATTTTAGACTTCCCTTCCCATGATTTAAGCCAGATATTTATTCACTCAGCCTAGGTCAGTTTCCAGTTTCAATATCAACCTTGTTAAAAAATATATATATATATATAGTAGAAATTCATATAAGATAAAACACTTGGCCTTCCAGGGGAAAAGAAAGTTGTTGTTTTTGTTTTTGTTTTTGTTTTTAATTTTCCTTGGTAATAGCAGCATTTAAGATTTTTACACCAAAGTCTACATAACAAGCAAAGCAAGGTGAGAAAGATCGCAGTTTTTTCTTTACCTAGCAGGTGTGAACACAGACTAACTGGGGTTTATTTTGCCCTCTGTGGGAAAAATCTATTTATGAACCCAGTGAGGAAATTACAAGCCCCTTTCAGTCCTTTGTTTAAAGTGGACTGTAGTGTGG
>NW_003852525.1:2127073-2133861 GCF_000181295.1 Otolemur garnettii | reverse complement strand
TGAAGCTGCCACCCGTTCTTCCCTCACCCTCTCCTCGTCCTTGCCCTAACCAAGTGTGCAGTTGGGACAGTCATAGTCTGTCCTGTCCATGAGTTCCTGATGTGTTCAGATACGTGGTCTCCGTCCGTAAAATAGCAGGAAGAAACCAGCTTTTAAATACTAAGGTGCGGATGTGTGGGAGTACGCCTTGGGAGCTCTGAAGCACAAGAGATGGAGAAACCATAATCTGTGCTTTTGAAAGCCATCCAATTTCCCTTTATTTACAGCCTCTGAGCCATTTCACAAATTGAAAAGCAACCATTCAGCCATTTCATGTTTAGATTATTACATATTTAAGAGATCCTCATGCCTTTATCAGCAGGCAGTAGCCCTCTCGTTGAACAAATACAGATTAGAGGCAAATGAAGAAATTCCTCTACATCAGTGGTTCTCAAACATGGGCGATGGTGATTTTGCAGTCCAAAGGACTTCTGGCAGTTTGTAGGGATTTTTTTTTTTTTTTGTTACAAGTGGGGGCTGTTGAATGCTACTAGTGTCTAAACATCTTCAGGGCACACAAGCCCCAAACCCATCCCCACATTACAAAGAGGTGTGTGGCCTGAAGTGTCAGCTCGTACCAGAGTTGAAATTTCCCAATCTGAGCAAAGATATGAAGCCAAATCATATCCTAAAATATTAAATCTAATTCACAAATGTTTACCATTGTAAGAAAAATCGTTAGAGCTTGTATTATTTACTGGTAAATAGCAGAACTATTGTAAGCTTCATGGCTAAAAAAAAAAATGCACATGTCTGGGCAGCCGCCTGTGGCTCAAAAGAGTATGGCACCAACCCCATATACCGGAGGTGGCGGGTTCAAACCCAGCCCTGGCCAAAAACTACACAAACACACACACACACAAAATGCACATTTATTATTTCAGAAATTCTGTGGCTCAGGGGTCCAGACACAGTTGGGTGTCTACAAGGTCACAGTCATAGGACGGCTCTGGGCTACTTCTCATCTAAAGTCTGGCCTGGTGAAGAATCTATTTCCCAGGGCATTGGTCCTGGCTCTTGTGTCACAGTTTTTATCCTGGCAGCTCCCAGTGTCAGAACCAGGACGGAGTGTCTTCTTGCAAGCTGGCTGTTAGAATTGGACATAATGTAATCATGTGGGCCTAAGCACAAGTCCATCACCTTAGCTGTATTCTCTAAGGTATGGATACTGGAATTTCGTATTTAGTAGATTCTTGGTCTCGCTGATTCGAAGAATGAATCCACAGAACCACAGATCAGTGGTAAAACAAGATTTGTCTTAAAGAAAAGAATACAAAAGCACCAAAGCTTCTGGCAGAGTTAAAACACACAAGTTAGGTGAAAAAAGTTCTCTCTCTCTGGGCTTTTTGTGCAGGAGTATAGATAGTCGCATGGGTTCCTTGGAGTTACACGAGGCCAGGACTTGGTAAAAAATAAATGGACACAATCTGTTCCACTGGGGCAAGGTGAATGATTGTCTTGATGAATATCAGACACAGTCCATTCATGGACTTGAGGCCTAGGAAACTTACATGAAATTGACCAGGCCTAGGAAAAAGGGTGGGAGGTCCCTGTTCAGCCAGAAGTGCAAGGGGAGGGAGACTAAGGTGCTGGTGTCTCCCCAGCAGCTGTCTGTCCCCTCTGGCTACTGGAGCCTCCTGCGGAGGGGTTAGAGGTGGGGGTGTCTGCCTACTTTCCAGCCCACTGATTGCTCTGCCGGCTGCCCCAGCACCAACACCACCAAGGCAGAGACGGCGGGTCCTCCCCTTAGCTCCACCGAGTCGGCTGGGAGCCACCTGTCCTGTATCAGTATGAAGAGCAAATACAGGTTCCACCTGCATCCAAGGGGAGGGAGAGGGAGGGAATCACACAAAGCAGGACGGGGTCCCTGAGCCACCAAACAGTCTACCTGACAAAGAAAAGTTGTCCTTTTTCTCCTCTGTTTTTATTTTTGCATTTCAAGAATGTTGCTAAATCCAGTCATCAGCCTGAGTGTTGTTCCAGAAAAAAAGCAGAGAAAAAAAAAAAGAAAAAGAACATTGCTACTCATGAAAAGTTAATAGGCTACTGGTGGAAAGCCTGCTGGTTAGATACACATTATTCTCAGCGTCCTGCGGGAAAGGGAGGCCACCGGTCTCTGTCTCATGGTGACTGCCACCTCCTCCTCTTTATCTGTGTGGACTATGAGCGGTGGCGGTGGAGGGCTCTTTCTCAGCCGGCTCCCAGGCTGCCAAGCTTCGGTCAGGCTTTCCTTTCTGCGGACCTGTACCACGTTGCTGCCTGACTGTCCACTCTCCGTTCTGTTTTGTTTTCTTTTTCTGTATTAAAAAATTTCCATACTTGGAGGTGAGCAGATTGGGGAATGGAAGGGTCATCTTGGGTTCGTCTTCATTGCTAGTGATGGGCGGAGACGCTTTTGCATTTAAAATAGCTAATTATGTAAATAGAACAAGTGGAATAACTTCCGAGTAAAAACTAATAACTGTGACCCACACAACACAAAGTGGGCATTGAATCTCTCTCGATGATAAATTTGAATTTTTAGAGTAAAATTTCTTACTAATTTTTTCTGGAGACCTTTGTTTAAGTGACAATGGATGTTCATTCATTGAGACTGAACTCTCCCTTCACTTTTAATACTGGCCTGTTTAGGTTAGGTATAGTATTGGAAATTAATCTCTAAGGTGAGAGAGTGACAGTAAAAAGATTACAATATTAAAGGGGCTTGTTATGAAGCACCATGGCACATACACTATGGAATAAAAGTCTTATCACATTAACCCTTTTTAACCCATTTGTATTCTTTCAAGGTTTACAAATAACTGGGGTTCTTTCCAGACACTTATTTCATCTGTTAGATCTGTATGGTGAGATGTTTTCTGTGGTTTTTAATATATGTGTGATGACTGATCGTACTGTGTTCTGTCAGATGGCTATTGTACTTTGACTTCCATAGGAAGGTATCAGAAGTTAAATTGTACTCATGATGCATAATTTGAGGGAGATGTGGAAATTGTAAAGTCAGGTAGGTTTATTTTTCTGACGACTATCTTCTCTGTATAGAGGCCCTATTTGCATACCTCATGAATATTCAGAACCACATTACCTATTGAATAAACACTTCTAATCTGCCAGAAACTGTGCTCAGGGCACAATATTACATTACTATTCATAAGTCTGTTTTGCCCAGTTTTTTAGTGGGAACAGTATTTATCCCGGTTTAGAGATTTCCCAGAATTTCACATCTAGAAAATACAAGAACTCAAGCACACCTGTTTATTTCCCTTGGTCGGCTCTGCCTGGCCTGTGGTGTAAAAAGGAATCTTGAATTCTTTTCTCTGGATTAATATCCTAAAAATAACCGTGTCTTGAATACATGTCTGAATAATCCAGAATGACAGTTTCCTCCTCCTTCGCCATTTTCTGCTTGCAATCCCTCCAAATCACAGATTACCAAAGGATTAGAGCTGAGCTGAGGACAAGAGTTAATTGAGAAGAGAGTGTCGGAGACAGAAACAGTCACATCCTTGGAGATGAGAAAGGGCCTTTTAAGGACGCAGGAAACAAAGGCAGGATGATTAGAAGGGAGGGAGGGCAAGAGGAGGGACGCTTTGGTGCAGGTGTGAGAGGTCGACTGTGCGGATTGGAGGGCTTTTTACAGCGTGTTTAAGGATTTCAAATGGGTAGGATCAGTCGGAGCTTTTAAAGAGAGGCCACATCAGATCTGCATTTTTCAAAGTTCAGTCTGGCTGGAAAGTAAAGGAGAGATGGGCAGGAAGTCGTGGGATGACCCAGGGAGATGATTTAACTACTAAGAGGAGCCACAGCCTGGGTGGACCTGGAGAGCTTAGTAAAAAAAGGCAACTTCAAAGAGTTTCTACTGCTGGACTCATTTATGTAACATCACTGAGACGATGCGGCCATGGAGATGCAGGTAGCGGAGTGGCCGTCTGGAGACAGCTGAGGGTGAGTGCTGGTTAGAAATACACAAGGTGGCACAAGGCTGTCCCTTTATAGTGACGGACAGTCCTGCAACGTGAACGTGGTGCTGGTGCCACAAATCTATTCATGAGATGAAACTGCAGGAAACCTTAGGCACACACGCAAATGGCTGTGTGTGTCTGTATACGTCTGTATGCAAGGTGGCTATACAGTTAGTATGCGATTTAAACTAACTTTGTGACCACCCTGTGTATATTTATGAGTGTGTGTGTGTAAATGTAGGTTTTTAAAAATGATGATGTATTAGAGTGTAAGGCTGCCGTAACAAAATTCCGGATACTTACTTTCTCACGGGTCCAGAAGCTGAGAGTCCAAGCGTAAGCTGTAGAAGGTTTGGTTTCTTCTGAGGCCTCTCCAGGCCACTCCCCTGGGTTTGCAGGGACCACCTTCTCATTGGTCCTTACCTGGTCATCATCAGACTGAGCTGTCTGTGTCCTAATCTCCTCTTCTGAAAAGGGCAACAATTATATGAGATTGGGAATCACCTCCGTGGTTTACCTTACTTCCTTTCTAAAGGCCCAGTCTCCAAGAGGGTCACATCCTGAGGTATTTAGGTTCAGATTCAATACATGGATAGTGGGAGTCCATAGCTGAGCCTGTAACTGGTGAGGACAGAGTAAGGGCTGTCATCAAGCTGACAGTCCCGTATACCAGGATTACAGGCTGAGCCACGGTGCCAGCCAACATCTAATAACTCTATCTTAATTTTTTTTTTTTGTAGTTTTTGGCCGGGGCCGGGTTTGAACCCTCCACCTCCGGCATATGGGGCCAGCGCCGTACTCCTTTGAGCCACAGGCACTGCCCTACGGGCTCATCTTTACTTCACTTCGAGTCTTTCATTTCTAACTACAGAGGATAAATTTTAATTTTGTTGAATTGATATTAGCTTCATGCTGATTCTTCACTAAATCAGGCACAACACTTCTACATAATATTCAGGCATCCTTTTGTCTTTCTAGGTAAATTACAATCCACAAATTAGTAATGAAATGTGCGTCCCTATGAATCCTAAAGGGTCACTTCAGTAACTACATGACGATGACGTCAAACTAGGGAAATACAGGCCCCATGGAGGCTTCGAGAGAGAAATACTGACGCGTGCATCGAAACCCCAGTGCAGCCACGTGGGCTCAGCCCGTGTTTACTGTTGGTTGAGATTCAGGGAACTCTAATTTGTCTTTGAAAATTGAAATCTGGATTATTCGCATAAAGCACAGCTATGCATGGAGCAAATCTATGCCAAATTCCAAACTGTTTGAAATTGTAAGTTTGGACGCACAGCAAGCAAAAATTTGTGGGGCAGGGTCCTGATACAGGATTCCACCACTCAGGGCTAGACAGGGAACTCTCCATTCTCTAGGCCCGGGTGAGCTCAGAGGTCAGACCCCGATTTAAGGGGGGTCTTCTTCAGGACACACCTCTGGGCTCTGATAAGATCATGAACAAAGCAGCCTGGGATGGTTTTTTGGGTGGTTCCACGTGGGTAGGAGCACACACTCTAATCCCTTCTCATGGACAGAGACTGTAAAAGACCTGATAACCTCGCCCTAGTGGAGGAGGAACTTCATTCATTCATTTGCTACCAACTGCCAGCCACCTGTAATCCTCTAGACTTAAGACCCCTAAATAAAAGAATCCACGTGGAGACTCCCGAGGGAGGTCTTCAGTTCTTCTCTCCCTTCCAGAAGCTCTGGTGCTTTTTACTTTCCTTTCTAACTTCTAAGAAAAGTCCTATTTTACCACTGATCTGTGGTCTGTGGGTTCATTCTTGGAATCCCCGAGACCAAGGACCTACTGAAGAGTGAAATTTCGGTATTGGACCCACTGCCCCTCACGATCATTTGTTCGGTTGAGGTGAGAGGCTGGAGAAACTTCCAACCACATGTGTGAATATGTATTTTATCACAGTGACAATGACTGCTGAACAAATCCTCCGTCCTCCTAGCGTTACCTGCTAATTAAAATATCTAACTGAAGAAAGGAGCCTTCCTTTAGAAAGCCTTCTTTAGTACCTATAGAATTCTGAATAAGAGAAAAACACAATTGGCAAATAGACCCTCTGTTTTAAAATCAATTTTGACTCTAGTCCAGCGACTTCTAAACAAGTTAATTTGAGCATAAGATTATTTAACTAATAACAGGTAACCGTCCTGACTCTCGTTTTTACATAACCAGAGACAAAGAATAACAAAGAAAGCTTTGTTTGAAACAGAAACTGTAGCTCATTACCAATGAAAAGATTATAGTACCTGTCAAAAAAATAAAAGCTACTAAAAATGGTCCCTTCATAACCACAAGTGAGAGCTGACATGATTTAAATTGAAGGAAGAAGAGAGAAATACTTAAAGTTAGTTGGCTTTTAGCTATTGCCTTACAACTCCCTCGCTTAATCTTTTCCTCGGCTGTTGTAACAGAATAGCTGAGACAGTGTTATTTATAAAGAACAGAGGTTTGCTTCTCACAGTTTGGGAAGCTGGGAAGTTCAAGGTTAAAGTGTCCACATCTAGAAAGGGCAGTGTCATCCTGAGGCAAGGGTCAGAGGGCAGGAGAGTAAATGAAAGAGTGGGGGCGGTGCCTGTGGCTCAGTGAGTAGGACACCGGCCCCATATACCAAGGGTGGAGGGTTCGAACCTGGCCCCGGCCAAACTGCAACAAAAAATAGCCAGGCATTGTGGCAGGTGCCTGTGGTCTCCACTATTCAGGAGGCTGAGGCAAGAGAATCATGTAAGCCCAAGAGTTGGAGGTTGCTGTGAGCTGTGATGCCACAG
>NW_003852525.1:2126432-2126817 GCF_000181295.1 Otolemur garnettii | reverse complement strand
CTCCCTCCCAGATAACTAACCCACTCCCTCCCAGATAACAAACCCACTCCCTCCCAGATAATCCCCTCCTAAATTCACAGCATTAGTCCATTGAAGAGGACAGAGCCCTCAGGACCTAAAGGTCCCACCCCTCAACACTGCTGCACTGGGGATGAAGTTGGGGACAGTGACGGGAACGTTAGGGGACACATTTAAAGTGTACCGTTCCCCAAATAATATGAAGTCAAAAAGGATTTTTGCATGAATAGTTCTTTATATTCCAGCAGTGACAGTCATCGATGCATATTTGTTTTAAGATAACACTTAACGGTGTTAAATATTTCATTTACAATGTCATTTTAGGTAAGGTTTTTGAAACATTTTATTGATTTTATTTTTTGCAGTT
>NW_003852525.1:2125188-2125969 GCF_000181295.1 Otolemur garnettii | reverse complement strand
TAGGACTTGGAAATTTGGGGGACATGATGTACGTGACAGAAATAGGGCAAACAAAGATACTCTCCCTGGTGTGTGAACTTGGAGTAGACGTAGTTACGAACACGGGTATTCACGTAGAGAGGGGTCCTGAGAGGAAGGGGGGAAGGTGGGAAGGGAGGGGTGGAGAACAGAGACAGAGCGAGAAGACAGATACACCAAGTGGTGGCCCGTTAGGAGACGCTGCAGTTTCGGTGACCAAATGCTGAAAAATTAATACTCTTTGCCCTACTATCCCTAGCCTGTTTCTGGAAGCTTTGCACGCACCAGATGGTGACTGGGAGTCCGCTGGAGCAACAGAAAGTGATTGGCAGACAGCTGCAGGTGCACTCGGGGCTCCCTGCAGCTCCCCAAACTGAGTTATCTGGACTGAGCACCTGGAGTTTGTTGCCAGTTAATAAAACTAAGACTTACTTTTAATCTTAAACTAAGACTTACTTAAATCTTACTTTAATCTAAACACATGGAAGACACCATAGTCCACCGTTCCCTGCCCATGATGGGAAAAGGAATATCTTCCCAGGAAGATGACTCTCTGCTACGATTATTCTCGTAGTATGTCAGAACATTTCTTTTAGACATTATAGGTTCAATTATCTGTTAATGTCTGGTTGAGGAATCTACGTATTTTTATTTGCAAATTGAAATACATTTTCTCACTTAAAGAAAATCTCATTAGGAAAAGAACTCAGTGGCGTAAATACTTGGAACCTACCTTATTAGACCTTAAATGTCAAGTTTGAAA
>NW_003852525.1:2124425-2124960 GCF_000181295.1 Otolemur garnettii | reverse complement strand
CTTAAAATTTTAATCCTCTAATTGTCAAAAAGGCTGAGAGCATTTAAGAAGCTTATGGAACAGTTGACGGTGCTTTAATTTTGTTTGCTGGGATTTGAGTTGAGAAGAACCGTTCAGAGGAACCCATGTTTGGCCGTGGTCAGTGGCTGTTTGGTGCTGGAGTGGCGCCCTGATACCTGGGTGCTATTTTTGCCAGGTTTAAAATCCCAATAAAGTCAAAGACTTCTAGAGCTTTAGGGTTCCCTATCAAATGAAAATGGTTTCTGAATAGTAGGCCGTCTTGAGGTCCTACTGTGAATGAGACATGGAGGTGTTTCCTTTTGAATTTTATTCCAGAAATCTCTACCACAGGACCTCTCGGCATGGGCAGCACGGCCACCAGCACCACGCTGAGGACCACGGCCTGGGGACCGGGGAGGAGCACCACCCCGTCAGGGCCGGGAAGAAGGAACCGGAGCACCAGCACCCCGTCCCCTGCCGTGGAGGTGCTCGCAGACATGACCACACCCCCCCCATCTGCATCATCCCAAGTCCC
>NW_003852525.1:2123141-2124259 GCF_000181295.1 Otolemur garnettii | reverse complement strand
GGGGGTATTGCATATTTTATTTCACGTTCAATTGAATTTTGAACTTGTTCCAGCATTTGAAAACTCAGCCTGAAGACCCAGGGGTGAGAATTTGGTGGGGATGGCGCAGGCTCCCTTGTTCTCAGCCAGTGTCACAGGTCTCTGTGTCAAGGGACTGTCAGGCTGTGGATGACTTCCCAGCTGCTCCAGAGTGTCAGCCCCTCCAGGCAGCAGCCCTGAGTGGGTCATTGATTACCGGGAGTTAGTTTCACGCTTGTCATCCACTGTCAGATATAATGAGGTCGAGGTCTTTCATATTGGATGATCATAAAATCAACCTGAAATTTAACACGAGAGAAAGTACTTTTTATATATATATATATTTTTTTATTAGTCATTGTGGTTGTCCTGTAGAGGTGAAAGGCTGTCAAGGTCAGGGGGCTGCAGCGGGAGTCAGGCCGCACACATTCGCCCACTGGAGGGGGAATCCTGCGTTGTTTTCTCTAGAGATGGTTAAGAACCAAATATCTCTCTGCCCACTTTATTACACGTATGATTCATAACATCGTCAAATTATGAGCAAAAAGAAAAAATATACATATGTATTATTCCCTAAAATACACAAGTAAAAGAAATATACAATAAGTGTCATGGCACAAGCATCGTTAGGGACTTTGTCTTTGAATATTGTTGATCTGGTCCCTTAAGGAGGAAGGTTTTTCTCAGACAAGTTCCCTGTGTGTCCGTCATTCCGTACCCCGTGGCTTATGAGGCATGGTCTTCGTAAAGGTGACATTTCATTTTTTTCCCTAGCAAATATTTTGCTGAAATATTCAGTCATCATCCTTCGCTTGATAAAGAGAAGGGAGAACATGTATTTTTCTAAAGTTTTCTGTGGTATTAGAATCAGAAAATAAGCTCGGTGCCCATAGCTCAGTGGGTGGGGTGCTGGCCACATACACCGAGGCTGGCAGGTTACAGCCTGGCCCAGGCCAGCTAAACAACAATGATAACTGCAACAAAAAATAGCTGGGTGCTAAAGCAGGTGCCTGTAGTCCCAGTTACTTGGGAGGCTGAGGCAAGAGAATCACATAAGCCCAAGAGTTGGAGGTTGCTGTGAGCTGTGATGCCACAGCACT
>NW_003852525.1:2067389-2122037 GCF_000181295.1 Otolemur garnettii | reverse complement strand
TCCCTTTAGTTCTGGGATTCTGTTCCTTTACCTCTAAAAGAGAAATAGTAACAGTCCCCCTACTCCAGACGTTCGTGAGAGATGGGTGAAATACTTTGCTGGAAAGCCCTCCGTACTACAGAAATATGTCATTGTTATTCTGTGTAAACTGGGGAGGAGATTTAAGGAGACCTGAAACCCTCACAGATCACCATCCTGCCTCATTTCACCCCGTCCTGTCCATGCTCCTGCGTGCTCAGCCAGCCCCGCACAGTCTCTCCCTGGACCCACTGCGGCCAGCCCCGCACAGTCTCTCCCTGGATCCACTGCGGCCAGCCGCGCACAGTCTCTCCCTGGACCCACTGAGGCCAGCCCCGCACAGTCTCTCCCTGGACCCACTGCGGCCAGCCCCGCACAGTCTCTCCCTGGACCCACTGGGGCCAGCCCCGCACAGTCTCTCCCTGGACCCACTGAGGCCAGCCCCGCACAGTCTCTCCCTGGACCCACTGAGGCCAGCCCCGCACAGTCTCTGGCCACTGAAGCCGTCCTCCACGCTGCTGCTGGAGTCACTTTCTACACCCCCCTTTGTTCATCTCTCTCTGCTTAGTTTTCTCCAATGATTTTCCAGCACCCCCAGATGGTGGAAGCTTTATGGTCTGGTTATCTCCCTCTCCAACTTCGTTAAATGAGCTCCCTCGTCCAGCAGAGCCCAGCTCAAAAAAGCTGAAGTTTCTAGAAGACAGCATAGTTTCCTCCGCCTGGAATGTGCTCTCCCGCCTCATTTTCCTGAGAAACCCACCCTCGGATCCCTTTAAGACTCACCTGCTGCTGGGCCTCTGTAAACTCAAGCAGTAGGCTCCGTGGAGACAGGTGCACCTCGGTCTAAACCACGACCTCACTCCGTGCCAGGCATCGCTACCAGCAAGGGCCTTAAAAATATGTCTGGTTTGTTTGTGGTTCTGTAGTTCCCCGCTGCCGACTCCTGGGTTCTCACAGACATTCTAGTCTGTCAGTTTAATTATCTCATTTTTACTTCTGCCCCAGTTACACAGGGCACAGATCTGAAGTCCCTCTAAGAATCAGAATCAGACGTGTGTCTCTCGTTCCTGTAGGTGTGTCCACTTACCTGTGCCTCGCGCCCGATGGAATCTGGGATCCCCAAGGACCAGACCTCAGCAACTGTTCTTCTCCTTGGGTCAATCATATAACACAGAAGGTAAACCTTGTGTCGGACAAGAGAGTCTGCTGCAACCGTATTCTCTGTTATTTATTATGCCCGCTGAAAACAAAACAGTGAAGAGTTTTTTTTAATTAATGTGGAAACATTCTCCCATTTAAATTTAAGGGCAGATACAATGCCAGCCTCTAATACGCCATAAGCTAATTCTAAAACTTAGTTATTTTTAATGTGAAAATTGAAGAGCTTCCTCTAAGCCAGAAAGTATTGCTTATAGTAATTTTGTTATTAATAAAATTTCCGTGGTATTATGAACTAAAGGTACAAAAATCCAAGAGGCAAAGGCTGGATGCCTGTAATCCCAGCTTTCTGGGAGGCCAAAGTGAGTGGACGTCTATAATCCCAGGTCTCTGGGAAGCCAAGGTGACTGGATTGCTTGAGCTCAGGAGTTCGAGACCACAGTGAGCAAGAGTGAGACCTTGTCTCTACTAAAAATAGAAAACCTTGCCAGGTGTTGTGGTGGGCACTTGTAGCCCAGCTACTTGGGAGGCTGAGGCAAGAGAATCACTTGAGCCCCAGAGTTTGAGGTTGCTGTGAACTGTGATGCCAAGGCACTCTACTGAGGGTAACAATGTGAGACTCTGTCTCAAAAAAAAAAAGAGTCCAAGGGGCATTGTAAATGAAGCAAACAAAATCTTCCAGAACACATACATATGGGGTTTCCTGTGTTAAAAATAACTGCAGTGAAAAGGTCTACCTTCGGAATCTTAAGCCATCTGATAAACATTCTGCACCCCCATCACCTGTCAGTGCTGGAAGTGTACACAGGGCCACGGAATCTTGCAGACTTCAATTTGCAGGCCTTGTTTGGTTGCACTGTGTTGAACATTTTTATTATTAATGCACTGAGGGGTTTTGAATTGATTTCATTACAAACAGAGACCAGATGTGCATTTATGCCAAAAGGGCTATGGGATGAATCCTTATTATAGCAATTTATGTGGATTTATGCACTCCTAAAATGGAGAGTCCGTCTCTGGCACATTAGCTATGCTGAGGAATTTCTGGGCGAGACTTTTCCCGAGAAATATTACAAATGATGGCCTCACTAAAAGCCTGCCCGTGCCATTTGCTCTTTTCTCTATTTGTTTTTAACCAGACTTATCCTCAATAATATACTGTATAATAATCTGTAAATATCTACCCAGCAGATCATTTCGTAGATGAGCCATAACTATCTGTTTGCCCTAAATCATGGGAGAACAGTGGTTCTAGTTACCCTCTTAAATATGCACCCCTCTCCTTGCTGCTACTCATAACAATCCTTCTCCAGTTTCAGCGCCGTTCCCGCCACGGTTTTTGTGTCCTTTGATTTTATTACCATGTAGCACAGACCCCAGGGCACATAATTTCTTGCTGAGTGTGATCAGATTAAGAGATCAGTACCGTATCTTCTTACGTTCGTGACTTTTTAAAAATAGTCCCTGCCTACTGAGCCCAGGGGTTAACATAAATTCAGTAATAATTCTTCTAGAAAGCTGAATGTTTTTGTGACAATTCCTGAGTATAGTTGGACTATTGTATTGAAGAAATTAGTAGGTGAAACTGATTCTTAATTCTTTTCTTTCCTCTTCAGCCCTGTACATCTTAGCGCAAAAGAGATAATTTCTTTCCAAGACCAGACAGCTGTTGTCCGTTTGATTTACGGATGGGATGTTTTTGTTTTATCCTAAGTATATCCTATTCTTCCAGAGAGGTTTTATTTAATCCTGCACATTCTGTAAGATTCTATTCCACATAGGTCACTATGAAAGTGAAGATACAGACCGAGTTATAACCTTTATTTCCTCCCAAGAAAGACCACCGACAGGGTCCTTTCTGATTCTTGAAGTTTGTGTATCTTAAAACTTACAATTTGTAACAATATCTTACATTGATTGATTACTCATAGATTTATAACATCTTCAAAAGTATAAACAGGACAGTTTTGATCGCTCACGGTCAGCCTGTAGAGCTGGCCAAGGTCAGCCATGAGTCACGAAGATGCCGTGGTCGGCCACAGCGCTAGTTAATATGTGGACAGATGGCGATTGCCTTCATAGCCCTACGCTCGTGGACTTAGCCCATCTCTTTTTCCTCTGTCTGCTCTTTCATCTGCTGTATCCCTTCAAATACTTATGCTACTCATTGAATATAAATGATAGTTGAACAGGTATCTTAACCATGAACTTGAACACTTACATATTAGCGCTATAAACCTCCACGAGAGAACCCGTTGCAACGTTCCCCAAATTTGCCCATCTTTTCTCTCCCTCCACTCCAAAGCGTCTTCCATTCAATTCATCCTTTTTTTCATCTCCTCCCTCAGCACTGCAATCCCAGCAACACTCGGACGGCACATTGAAGAGGGGTTTCTTTAGAGCCATGTTGGGGCAGCAAAGGTGGATTGCAAGGGACTGAACAGGAACGCAGAGCCTGAAACTGGGATGGGGTTGGGGGACTGTGGCCAGCCCAGGCCTGCAGGTGCCAGGGCAGAAGAGTGACCAAACCCTGGAAAGACGGTGTCCCAGAGAGGAAGGGTCCCTAGACCAGGGGCACAGCCTGGCCCCAGGTAACCCTTCAGAAAGGGAGTAAGGGGCATAAATACCCCAACCTCATTTGCCCGCCTCCCTCCATCTTCCTGCCCAGCCAGGCCGCTGGCCAAATTCTACCAGAAGCCAGAAAGAGGGATTCTCCCAGTGCCTCGCATGTGAGTCCATCTCCCAGGAGGGAAAGCCAGATGGAGGACAGCGAGACTCTGAACTAGCCAAGGAGGGGCAAGGCGCCCAGCACAGCCCTCGGCTTCTCTGGGCTTTCGTCCCTCCCCCTCCCCCTTTCCCTGCGCGCCTCTCCTTCCCCCTCCTCCTGACCACGGCCTCATTTCCCTTTTTCCTTCCCTACTCTCCTCCTCTCTTCCCCTTCTCCCACCCTCTGTCCTCTGCCCCCACCTCTTCCTCATTTCTCTGATTTTTTTTCTGCTGTGTTGAGAAATTAAGGTACTGCAGATAGATACCTCTACTGAACTGTTCCCTTGCCCTCCCCACCCCAGTAAAGTTCTGTGAATGTCAAACTTTGAAAGCAAAGGCGCACTTTTTACCCCCAACAAAAACAGAGCTGGAGAAACCAGGTCTCCAAGGGGAGGGCCTGCAAACAGCCTGAGTTTACATCCGACAGTTTTGGAGGCTGGGTGTCCATGGTCCAGGTGTGGGCAGGCCCTGTGTCTGGGGAGGGAACTTTCTGGCTCAGAGGCAGCCACATGTCACTGTCCTGGTCCTCCCAGAGTGGAAGGGGCAGTTCCTGGGATTTTTTTTATCAGGGCACAAATGTCCTTCCTTGGGGCTCTGCGCTGCTCATGACCTACTCACCCCCCCCAAAGGCCTCACCCCTTAATTCAGTCACATTGAGGATTAGGTTTTCAACATATGGAAGGTGGGTGCACAGACATTCAGGTCACAGCAGCCTCCGTCTGTACAGGGTCTCTGGGGCATCGGGGACTTTAAAGGAAGAACCTCCTTGCAAGGAATAAGACCAGGTACAAAACCGGTAAAGAATCTTGGTGGTTTGGACACATAAATGGATTTGGGCCACTTATTTAAGGTAGTGAAAGATTAAATTATTTTACTTATTTATTTATTTTTTAGGCAGAGTCTCAAGCCGTCCCCCTTGGTAGAGTGCTATGACATCACAGCTCACAGCAATCTCCAACACTTGGGTTTAAGGGATTCTCCTGCCTCAGTCTCCCAAATAGCTGGGACTACAGGCGCCCGCCACAACACCCAGCTATTTTTTTGTTGCAGTTTTCACTGTGGTTTAGCTGGCTCAGGCCAGGTTCAAACCTACCACCCTTGGTGTATGTGGCTGGCGCCATAACCGCTGTGCTACGGGCACCGAGCCAAAGATTAAATTCTGTATAACAAAAGAGAACAGATGACTTTTCACTGATGACATGTAAAGTTTTAAAGTTAGGATCTCATGAACAAATTCCTTGCAAACAACCCCAAATACTTTCACAATAATGAAATTTGATAAAAAGTGTAATTTGTACAAAAAGGGGAGAGCGTAAGTTACATAGAAAGAGACTTTTGGCTC
The DNA here is from genome assembly GCF_000181295.1 of Otolemur garnettii. NCBI lineage: Eukaryota > Metazoa > Chordata > Mammalia > Primates > Galagidae > Otolemur > Otolemur garnettii. Next base: position 2,116,753 of record NW_003852525.1, on the reverse strand, counting down.
GGCGCCTGTGGCTCAAGCGGCTAAGGCGCCAGCCACATACGCCTAAGGTGGCAGGTTCGAATCCAGCCCAGGGCTGCCAAACAATAATGACACTGCAACCAAAAAAATAGCCAGGTGTTGTGGCGGGCGCCTGTGGTCCCAGCTACTTGGGAGGCTGAGGCAAGAGACTTGCTTGAGCCCAGGAGTTGGAGGTTGCTGTGAGCTGTGATGCCACAGCACTCTACCCAGGGGGATAGCTTGAGGCTCTGTCTCAAAAAAAAAAAAAAAAAGAAAGAAAGAGACTTTCGCCCCAATAGTGAGGCAGAGAGAGAGAAACAGGAAAGAGGGAAAGGGGGGGGAAAGGTGAGCAGGTGAATGAGGCCTGGGGATGAAATAGGTGGACAGAAAGTAAAATAGAGAGATGAGTGGGTGGACGCACGGATCGGAAGAGAGCTCTGTCTTCAAATTAATGCTTTAAAAGCAGTTTCCAATTTCCACTGATAGCCAGCAAGTCAGCTCAGAGCCGTGCCTCCTGAAATATACAGAAATATCTATTTGTTCACCTTTCTTCATGAATGCCATAAAATCAGTGCCTGGCTTCAGTTTGATCTCTCCGCCTTGCACTCAGTTTTTCAGATAGTTTATAATTTCTGTTTTGTGTCCTTTTAAAGAATTCATTGCACTTTGTAATCTCACCAGTCTCTTTTTTACTTGAAATTTGGTGGTACTACAGTGCTGAAAAGCTTCCGTATTATTTACATGCAAAGTGAGGTCAGCTTCCCACTCCCCTGCCTGGCCAACTATTATGTGAAGAAGAATGGTCTGAGTTGTCCGACAACAATCTCTATTTCCAGCTAACTGAAGTGCCTTTTCTTTGATTATACACAGCTCCTGACAGATGTTGAGATCGTGTGAGGTTATTCCTGCATTTTCTAAAGAAGAGTGTGAAGGTCTAGAAATGATGTTGTTATTTTACAATATAAAATAAACCGGTTATTTGCCCTGAAAGGCCAGATTGCCTCCTGCCTCCTGTACCTTGATGTCCCTGTTTTAACTTCCTTAGATCCAGTGTAGAATGGAAGCAAGGTGCATCTTAATTTTGTCAGAGACCAGTGGGGCCTAAAAAATGACTTTTTTAAACCCACCTCCAATTGTTTGTTTGTTTGTTTATTGTTTTTTGAGACAGACTCTCTATCGCCCTGGGTAGAGTGTCATGGCATCACCACAGCTCACAGCAACCTCAAACTCTTAACCTCTGGCTTTGGCCTCCCAAGTAGCTGGAACTGTGAGCCCCACCACAATGCCTGGATAGTTTTTTCCATTTTTAGTAGACACAGAGTCTTGCTGTTGTTAAGGGTGGTCACAGACTCCTAAGCGGGAGCTATCCCCACCGCCTCGGGCTCCCAGGTGCTGGGATTATAGTGTGAGCCCTGGCGCCTGGTCTCACCCACCTGCAGCTGTAAGAAGTATTTCGTTACTCATCTATCCCCCTGACGCAGATTTACAGTAAAATAGTTAAACCTTTCAAAGAAATGGTAGCTGTGTACCTCTGTGCTTACATGTTGTACATAATTCCTTCCCCGGCTGGTTGGCCTCTGACTAGTGGTTGATATAACGGCACCACAAAGCTGACTTCAGAGAAAATTGTCTTTGCTCCTGTATTTCATCTTACCTGGTCACTCTCAACCTTCACGTTGGGCTGGGCTGTTACCTCTTCCTGCCCTCCCTCCCCATTTTCAGGTGTTTACTGCCCCTGGACCGTGTTCCCGTAACACCTCATACACATTCCCATCGTGAGGATTGCATTGTTAAATTAATTTTATGCGCCCTTATATACGTATCCAACCCCAATCCCAACTGGTAGAATGTAGCTTCCTGAGAGCCACAGCCATGTGAGGTTTCACTTTTTGTGTGCATTTGTTTTCGTTTTAGGTTCAGAATACTATGGGGTACTCAAGTTCGGAGCACAGGCTTTGGTTTTCTCAAGGTTGAGTCAAGGTCATAGCGTGCCTCCCACCCACACAGTGTGCACTGCACCCAGGAAGTGTGAATTTGCCCTCCCCAGCTGGATTTATTTGAGATTTACTTTCCTGTCACTGACTTATAAAACTGCAGTATCTGTTATTGACACATACAGGAAGCTGAATGTCCCATCATTGTCTTTTATGTTAAGAAAAGTTAAATTTGACTCATTGGTCATCTACTTTCTCAACTTTTGAATTACTATCCATAAAGAAAATGTTTGAATTTTTGTGTAAGGGGATTATAGAGTTCTTCTTTTCTACCCTATCTAATTCCAACATAATAATACCAAAACTTAGGCCTTCGTAACTGCACAGAAATAAAAAAGAAATGAATTACAATCCGAAAATACCAGGGCCATGTAATTTTCCTCTGATTGACAGATAATTTCGATTTTACTAACGGTTACTGATAAAGAGAATGGAAGTTAATACGTACCATCTTAGTTTTGAACATATTGTGCTAATGAAGAAAGCAGATTGCCTGGTTGAGTAGATCTCACTCTCTTTTCACCATGTACATTAAAGTGAATCAGAAATTCCAGAGATCCACTTAAGCTTGACTTTTTTCCTGATAAAAAATATATTATGTGGTAACAAAGAAATAGAAGGAAATAAAGCAATCACAAACTAATTATATAAGAACCCATGATTAACAAAATAAAATAATAGCGACCCTACAGATACCGTCATTCTTATAAGAATAGAATAGGTAGAAAACTGTAAAAAGAAAATTCAAGATACTATGAATGGTGCATTGATTAAAAGAATGTCCCTCTGGAGATCTCTAGGCATGAAGAAAAATTCGTACTTGCCTTTAGGAACTTAGAATCTGGCCGGGGATTTACAACACACACTCATCAAAGTCCAGTTTAGAATGTCACAGAGAAATTAATACGGCAAGCATTTGACCCAAACAGACAATTACGGTGAGAATAATTTTTAGAAGTAGGATTCCTCAGGAGGAGTTTCCTGGCATGAAATTCAACCCTGGTTATGAAGACAAAGCTAAGGTAGCATGACAAGTTGGGGGAACCTTCACAGGTGAAGATGAAATCGGGAACTGTTTCTTGCCTTGGTGACTAAAACTGGCTTGTAAAAAATAATCATATAAAAGTCACCAACAGAAAAGAAGCTGTACTCTAAAATAATCTGAAGAGGTTCATTCCGAGCCGAATTTGAGAACCATGACCCAGGGCCAGGCCCAGGAAACCTTGAGCAGGTGGACTCGGGGGATGTCGGGGACAGTTTGCTTTTATACATTTTGCGGAGACAGGAATAACGGGTAAAGTTATAAATTAATATGTGGAAAGTATACACTGGCTTGGCTCCAAACAGTGGACCTCTCAACGTGGGGGGCCCACAGGTTAGAGGTGGATTTAAAGATCCTTTGGCTGACAATTGACTGCAAGCGTTAGGGTCTGTCTAATAGACCAGGAGTTAGGGAAGACAGGTGCTGGGTTCAGCTAAGGGTCGTTCATCAGTGACAAACCCTGGGACTTGGATGCAGACTCAGATGAGGACCTGCAGTGAGGGATAGCAAAGCCTTTGGCCTGTTAAAGACTCACAGAGGACATCTCTAAGTAGGGAGAGGAGCACGAGGAGGCATGTCTGATCTCAGAGCTAAGGAGGGATGACCTTGACCTACGGGGGTCCCGTCAATCAGTCGCTGAGGGGGAGCCTTAAGATTTTAGGGGAGGTGGCAGGTTCAAACCCAGCCCCGGCCAAAAACTGCAAAAAAAAAAAAAAAAAGAAGAAGATTTTTAGGTTAGTTCACAAAGTATTTATGTAAGATCGCTTTTCTTTGTGTTCTGCTTCAAATTTTTAGTTGAAATCTGGAGAGACAGCTGCCAATATTGCAAGAGAGCTCGCTGAGCAGACCAGGAATCACTTGAATGCTGGGGACATCACCTACTCCGTCCGGGCCATGGACCAGCTGGTGGGCCTCCTGGACGTCCAGCTGCGGAACCTGACCCCCGGTGGCAAGGACAGCGCTGCACGCAGTTTGAACAAGGTCAGGACCCCACTTTCCACCTGTGTATCTTTAAGTTGTAAAATCTGTAAGACTTCCCAGCTTAATTTTCCTCTTTCTGTAGAACTCAGTTATCCTAAACAGAATCGTTAGTTCTGTTCAATTTACTTCATTGCTTATTATATTTAATGGAACTCTATCCAGTTCTTAATCTAAAGAAACAATGAATAAGAATTTCTCCACGTATATTTTGAATTTACAGTTCTATTTCCCGCAGTAGTTACTCTATTTTGTGTGCTAAATTCCGACAGGGTTATTGTGGATAAATGAAATTTAGCTTTTGGTTTGTTTGTTTGTTTTTCTTTCAAATCTGATATTAAAATAATCGACAGTAAATGGCTCATCAATAAGTAGGAATTTTAAAAGTAGCAACGAGAGGATATGAAAACTCCACTTTAGATGCTTTTAAAATGAGGTAATTTAAACTAATGAATAACAGGCTTTAAAAACCCATGGGGCAAATAATTAAGTTTGAATTTTGACTTTCTCTAGACTTTGAAATCGCTCAGATTTCACACTAGTACCATTAAAATTTTTCAAAGTCTGAATCTATTTCCAAAAATTTAAATTGTGAATAATGAAAGTAATTCACTTTTTTCATTTCAAGGAAAATACTTTCTATGCATTTTATATGTTTATTTAGATAAACATAAAATATATTTTACATCTACATAAGGAATATATTTTTAAGATGTAAAAAAATGTCACATGGTTAATTAAGCCCATGGTGAAAAAATATTAGGATTGCTACTGGTAAGAAGCTTGGTTATGAAACCTGCCTTTTCATGCCTTGGATATCATGATAGTCTCACTCCTTCAAAAGGCAAGAATTTATTCTTCAGGATCCGTGTGTCTGAAAAAATAAACAAAAATAAAATAAAATTTAAAACAGCAAGGCTTTGACAGTAGCAGACTAATGTTCCTGTCTGGAATTCACTAAAAGAATGTTCCGTTTTACAATGAAAACTGGCTGCAGATCGGATTTAATATAGACATAGTTCTTCTGCACCTGACAGGTCAGAATTTCACTCATCCAAATGAAAGACTTTTTAAAAATCGTAATTGTTCTACCTAGAAAAAAAGCCAGATCGTAAACTTTGGCTCTGATTTCATCTTCCCAAAACTGGTACAGTTCTATCTGTTAGGATCATTACAGCCTTTTCCACGGGAGCACAGTGGAATTATTTTTGTCACTTAGGGCCCTGATAGGGTCTAATCTGCAGCTGCCCCCTCCAATCTGCACATGCTGAGTTTTTGCTGTGTTGTTGCCCGTCCCACTAGATGCTGGTGGTGAACTCTGCTGCCAGCTTCTGTTATGACAATGTGTGGAAAGTAGCAATTTCTATTAATGTTACATATCCGTAACATGCCTTGTTATAGCGAGACTTTGTAACTGTACTTAAAAATGGTGTTGATGCCTGATGGGATCAGGTAACGCTGGCGATTAATGTCACTTTCTAACTGGCTACCGCTAATCAGCTTGCCCGCTCTGAATATCAAATAACGACGTAATGGGCAAATTTCCATTTGTGAGGCTTTTTAATGCACTCTTTTGTTTCCCATTTGGCTCTTTTCAATTGTTTGTGTCATGTGGTTTGACATACCTTAATTTGCATGATGGGGTAAGGAGATGGGAGGGCAAAGGTTATCCACTTGCTTGCTGGCCCGCCTGCCTGCCCTGGGGTTCCCTCATTCCCCGAAGCAGTTAAAACCCATCAGATTTGCAGAGTCAACTCCGTCCAAATCAATTGTGCTCCCCATTGAAATTCTGGAGGGTTTAGAGACCTGCAGACAGGGATTCGAGTCAGCGGTCCACAAGACAGCCTTGGCAATTTACCTGCTCATCCTTCACTTAATTCTTTGGGGAAGTAACTCTCTGCACTCATTGAAGAAGGCATGAATTAGAGCTGGGACGGTATTAGCCACACAAAAAGCATCAGAGTTAACTGCCTCTTAACTCTGGATAATTTTCTCCTTGGACAATCAAGGCTGCTGAAGAAAAGGCAATAGAGAAGAGGAGGAAAACCCAAATCATAAAATTTGGGCTCATTGATTTAAACAGGGCGATAGATCATTATTCATTTTAGCGCCAGAAAAAAAGAAAAACACGTGGGACTAACTATGAGTCGGCGTAAACCTTTTGCCCACAAAAACATCACTCGGCAGGGAAAACAAACAAAAATAGGCTTCTTACCCCATCAGAGTTTCCAAAATGTATAATTTGATTTGGGGTCAAAACTGTCAAAAGAACTTCTTCAAGAAACCAAAGCAGCGATAAAGGAGATTGACCACCTGCTTTAATGAGAAGTTATTTTTCTCTTGGTGTTTGCCCCTTAGAATCAGCTAATCATAATGAATGGGCATTTATATTTTCCTCATAGACAGAACTTTTCACTTGTACGAACAGGCATGTGGTTTCTGGGGCCCAGGAGCCATCCGTAAACCACAAATAATCTATCCTCCCAAAATGGGCTCAGTTCTCTTGACATAATTTCTTTAACTTCGCACGTCTTCATTCGTTTCCCAATGAATTAATAACTAACCTAACTGAGAAGTGGGTTGTGTAAAAGGAACGAAGTGGATGGACTTTTACTAATTTCTACTAAACGTCTTCGAAGTTTGCTCGCTGTCCTAACAGCTGCACGCCACCCAGCGTTCACTTGGCTTGTTCCAAAAATGTTTACTCCATCGCTTAGGGTTTGCTGCCGCTCAGCTCTCGTTCCCCCCTAGACCGTAGCCAACGGCAAAATCAGGTGTTTTGTGTAGGTGTGTTCTTTGATTTTCCTTGTTTTCTTCTGTCACTAACTTGTTTTTTTCTATTCTGTGTTTAATCTGCTGTCTTAATGGATTCAGCTTCAGAAAAGAGAGCGCTCTTGCAGAGCCTATGTCCAGGTACTGTCTGCGTTTTAATAAATGTGTTACGATTCGAATGTCTCTATTGTAATATACGGACATGATAGAAAGCTGGTAATGTACCCTCTAGGACTAAAGGAATTCCAGGGAGGGTGTCAAGGGTTGGGGGGGATGAAAAGACATGAAAACCATTTGCTTAAAAGAAATTTGGCAGTGCCAGTGCTCTGACAAAGGAGAGGACGCAGCCCCAGAGGTAACGTGGGGTGCAAACATTTTGATCATCACCAAAAAGGTGAGTTGGGAGTGACGTGGAAATCCCTAATTTCTTCATCAAGGTGGGTATGGAAATAGTTCATTTATACCTCAGGTCGGCCAATGTTTGCTTATCAAGTCCTAGAAGACAAAGTCTTAGAAGACAACAAATAGTCCAGGATACTTGGAACGTCATGGTTCCTTTCCAACATGGAACTGTGTGTTGGCTCAAGACAAGTCTGTGACTGTCTTACTCTCTCACTGACTGCAAAGATTTTAATCCCAATGTAAATTTAATTTTTATAGAGCTACTGTGTTTTAATTCAATTCTAAGCAATAAACTGTTCCTATTTTTTGGTACGAAGAGAGTGAAGGAAGAAAGGAAGGGAAGGGGGGCTGGACGGAGGACAGAAAAAGCATGAAACTGCGTGACTGTGCATGTGATCCGTTATGTGTACACATCCTAGCATTCTTCTTTTTTTTTTTTTTAGAGTGCTGTGGCATCACAGCTCACAGCAACCTCCAGCTCTTGGGCTTAGGTGATTCTCTTGTTTCAACCTCCCAAGTAGCCGGGGTTCCAGGCACCCACCACAACGCCCAGCTATTTTTTGTTGTCGTTGTTGTTAGAGTTTGGCCAGGGCTGGGTTTGAACCCACCACCCTCAGTATATGGGGCCAGCGCCCTATTCACTGAGCCACAGGCACTGCCCAACAATTCTTAAAGAGGAAGACCGTCTCCGTGTTTAAAGAGATGCCTCAGCTAAGTTAATGTTCATGAGATTGGCAGTCCAAAAGCTAAAACTTACCGGTTAATTCACAGTCAGACCTAATACTGGGGCAGTGACTTGTTTAAAACAAAAGCCAACTCTTACAAAGTTGGGTTGATGTAAATACTGAATGCTGATGTGTTCATTCGTACTTTCCCATAGATCTGAGTATTCATACCACTATCCTTCTGGGTTGTACGGAAGTGGGAATTGGATTTATAATTAAGAAACAGGACCTAGATGGCCTTGGGGGAAAGCCACTCACATGGTGAAAAGCGCAACCCAGTGCATTTTAATGTCAGGAGAGATCTCTGTGTGCTACAGTCATCTGCTTAATTCTGGCTGACAAATGATTTTTCTTCCATTTTTTAAACTCCATACATAAATGTCTTCATTTCCTCAGCAAATATTAGGGAACAAAACAGATACAGTCTCTGCCCTAGGATTTTACAACCTAATGGAAAATGCTGATTACTGAATGTTAGTATATTAACACTTGCGATGAATTAATGTAACGCTGGGTAGGCTCACCTTCCCTTAGTTACACTCTCATTCCGTGATGGGTCCTGATCCCGTGGATTGGATTTTGTGTTTTCCAAGTCTCCTGGGCAGCATGAGAACGCCTTCCAAGGGGCCTCTCCACATCAGTTAGTTTTGTAGATGGCCAAACTTGTCTAGTATGTGTTGGTTCTAGGGGAAGGAAAGATTTCTTTCCCTCACTTTATTGCTTGGTTCCTGATGGGGCCCCTATAACAAAGAACAGATTAACAAGAGGAAAGCATACAGGTTCATTTAACATGAGTTTTATGTGACGTGGGAGCCTTAGAGAAAGCCGTGGGTTGGAATGCTTAGAGGTTTGATGGAGAGTGGACAGTCCTAGGGAGTTTGGACAAAGGAGTATGACCCAGTGGTGCTAAACTGGAGGGTACTGAGTGAGGTTGTTGGTTTGACTTTTCTTGGAATTTCTGTGTCTTGGTTCCTTTCCTCCCAGTATGGGGTAGGGCACCTGTCTAGGGAGGGTGTTAAGACTTGCTTCAGGGAGTGTCAGAAATTCTTTGTCCATTTTAGGACGTGCTTCTGGGAGTGTCAGAAAATTCTTTCTCAGTTTTATGACATGCTTCAGGGCAGAAGGACTGAGGTGGTGGGGAGTGGGTTACTTATCTGCTTCCACTGTTTTCTCAAATGCCAAAGTGCCGTATTTTGGAGTAAGATGTCCTGAACCTCACCTACTCTTACTTGCTTTTACTCTCAGGATTTCTTTGCAGAATAAGCAATTAAAAAAAATAGTTTTCTTGCACATTTCCTTAAGAATTTGAAGTCGTTAGGATAAAAATGATAAGGACCTTTTGTAAGACAATATTTTAAAAGGAAAAAAAAGATTGAACGTTGAATAGAGATTAGGAAGATAAGGTTTTAATTTGCATTTTACTTTATAAAATATGAATCTTTGTGTATGAGAAACTTGACGTTTATTTTTCAAAGGCTTTGGGAAAGAAATTGCTTTGGTGGGGTATGTACGGGTATAGATATCTAGGTAGGTATAGATACGGAGATGAGTCATCACTACAGATGATTACGGGTGTAGGTACGTACATGTGTCATAGGTATATGTGGATATATTTTTGTACACTCACAGAGTGTGCAGTAGGCATAGAAATTGAAGTATTCTTTACATGGAGAGCTGAAGATCGTTTTTGAGCTGACCCCACATTAAGGTTGTTTATAAGTGCAATTTGTGCTATCCTTTTAATGGGGCCTTTGGGATAATTAGCCTTTCGGTATTTAAACCTCTGAAATGCATGGTCATTCAAACATGAATCTCTGATGGAAAATTAACAGGCTGGCTTATTCAATGGCTGATTTCCTGGTGTTATAATTGACTAACTATGTATAAATGTTTCGGCTGTTGACTAAACATCTGATAAGACCAAATGCACACAGGATCTCGGTGGAGCAGAAATGCTTCATTCACTAACATGCGGTATTGCCTCTGTGTGTCTCAATGCGGATCCTAGTCCACGAAATTCCAGAGTGAACTACACTTTAAACTTTAGTTTATTTGAATTTTAAAGACTTTTTTTTTTTTTGGCAGGGGCTGGGTTTGAACCTGACACCTCTGGCATATGGGGCCAGCGCCCTACTCCTTTGAGCCACAGGCGCCACCAAAGACTTATTTTGTGTACCCTATTTTTTTTTTATTTCATTGCATCTAATTTTAGAGTACGTTCAGAGCTATCTATGAAAAAGGTATGACATACACTTGAATGGCTTTATACATTAGATTTGAAATGAAATGATTATTCAGTTGTCATGAGTTTCTTAAAAAATAATGGCCTTTTCCCACACACCAGCAATGATTATTCTGGGGTCGATGTTGACACTATAAATCCATTTAGCTTTCAATTATTTAGTGCTTCAGGGTCTATTTTATGAATTATCTAGATCCACCTTTTATATCTTCCTGCTTCCAACTTTTTATTTATTTCACACACAAATAAAGCACTGTGAAATTTAAACTGTCAGCTGTCAACTATGATAGCTGATCTGTAGATCAAAAATTAAAAGGTGGCCGGTGTGACTTTTCAAATTATACGTGACTCTCCAGAAAGTGCTTATGCTGGCATCCCAACAGTCTTAACAATTTAGGTCCAGTATATTTTATTTTGTCCTTTTTTAGCTGTAATTTTGGATTACACTAAAATCCTTTGTTGACTATCAAAAGATGGAAGTTGATACGTGTAATAGTAAAACACACGACTTCCATTTCTTTGGCTTAAAGTGTGAGAGTTTCTCCTCGTCCCAGAAGATTTACTGAAAGATCAACTTGCAATAAGGCAGGTTATTAAGAGAAATAGTTTTATTTACTGTGCACATGGGGAGAATCTCAGAATGATGGCCGGATTTCCCAGTGGGTTCCAGAAGGTTATAGACCCTCATTTCAGAGCGGAGGGAGGATGAGGAATATGGGATATGGGTAAGTCTGTGAGTAGCAATAAATGGTGTCAAGGGAGGATAAATGAGGCTTGGGGGAATGAATGGAAATGGATGGGGGGATCAGACTGACTTGTAAATGTTTCTCTTTGCAAAGTGAATTAGCTTAAGAGATAGGTATTATCTCTGAAATGAGTTGTTCCGGGTCTGATTTCATTTTTGATCTTCTTTCTTGCAACATAGTGAGATAAAGGGAGAGGAAGGAAAGGCAGTTATTCTTTTTGACGGTCCGTCTGATGCAGATGGAGGGACAGCCCCTTCCAAGGGCTGTTGACTTCTAAGGACCTTTAATTCAAAATCCTCTTTATGCCAAGGAGTCATATTTTGGGCTGAAATATCCTGAGTTCCTTCAATACCCTCATTAGAGAAGAGAGTTTTAAGTTTCATGCCAGGGAAGATTAGTAAGGTTTGTCTCATGCATGAATATTCAACAGCTGCTGTTTTGTGATTTTGGCAGAAGGACCTCAGGATGAAGATACGTCAGCTGAGAACTAGAGCAGGTGAGGGACTGGCCCAAGGTCACACAGGTAGCACTGATGGCACGACTGCCCCGCTCCTGACGGGGGTCTTGTGCTGCTTCAGTACCCCAAGGAAGAATAATTTTTTCTTAAGAATTAATAAATGTTTGTTAGCCATGAATTGTGCACCTATCATTATCCAAAGCAATTAGTATACACTCTTAATTAATATACACAACTACACTGTAATGGAATCATTGCAATTCCTTTTTTGAGACAAGAGTCTCTCTCTGTCATCCTGGGTGTTATGCAGTGGCACCATCATAGCTCACAGCAACCTTAGACTCCTGAGCTCCAGCGACCCTCCTGCCTCAGTCTTTCAGAGTGTGAGGATTACAGTCGTAAGCCCCAAGCCCCAAGCCCAGCCTGCAATTTCAGACTTACAGCTGAGAAAACAAGGCCCAGGGGAAGATAAATGACCTTCCTAATGGTCACCCAGTACAAACTGAGGAAGCTCTGAATTTAAAGCTGTGTAGACTTGATTCAGAAGTTTACATTCCTAACCAGTAAGATGCCCCTGCCGCAGGGCTGACCTCATCGTTTGCCGGCAGGAAGCAGGATGTATATTTGGTTTATAGTAATTGGTTTTCTTCAGCACTATATCTCAGAGTGGAACAGAGTAAAACAACTATTTTTTTTTCTATCTTGTTTTGAGACTGAGTTCAAAAAGCTATGTGTTAATTCTGTTGTGTGACATATTAAGGTTATATATAAAATATAATTTCCTCTGAGGAAAAGTTATCATCTTGAGAGGAGAAAAAACAAGTGGAAAATACAGCACCTTCAAGTTGAAGGTGGGACTGTGCGTTTTCCAAAGTGGCCCTACCCTTTTCAAGGCACCAGTAACGTACGAGTGGTTCACAGCTCCATGTGAAACCAAGACTTGTTATATTCTGTCTTTTTGATTATAACTCTGCTAGTAGGTTGTGAATTGCAGAAGGTTTTTTGTTTTTTGAGACAGAGTCTCACTTTGTCACCCTCGGTAGAGTGCCATGGCGTCACAGCTCACAGCAACCTCAAACTCTTGGGCTTAAGCGATTCTCTTGCCTCAGCTTCCCAAGTAGCTGGGACCACAGGCGTCCGCCAGAACACCCAGCCACAGGAGCCGAGGCAGAAGATCTTGATTCAAGTTAAGGGATGGGGTCGGGAAAGGAGAATCCATGAACCAGTAAGAATCACATCGTTCCAGAGAGAGCTTTGTAGTTTTTGTGAAACATGGGAGTAGCTAGCGGATGACCTCACAGAGCTTATGAACGAAGCCTCCGTGTTCTGTAAAGGTACACGGAACCCAGATTTGCGTTTCTTCCTCATTGCCCAGACTCAGATTGCTGTCTTTTAAACAGTAATGCTTCTGAGCAAAGTCTATGAGGAACTATCAATGTTCGTTTTTGTTGTTTCCAAAACAGTACATTTTCCTAGTTAATAAATATATCTTCATTTTTATCAGCAGTTTCTTTTGTCCTCCAAGCCATAGAGGACATGGGTGTCCCCTGGGAGGTCTGCGGTCAGCCTTGTTGCTGGAAGCATAATCAGGTCTTGGTATTGATGTAAGGTCTTTAAGGCAGTGCTAGGACACATCAGTGCCTGCATAGCCAACCTGAGACGGATCAGAAAAAACTGATAGATTGAAAATTCAATAAAGAAGAAGCACCCACATCTGATTTTCTGATTTTCTTTCTATTTTTTTGAGACAGAGTAGTCTCATTCTGTCCCCCTGGGCAGAGTGCCATGGTGTCATAGCTCACAGCAACCTCAGACTCTTGCCTCAGCCTCTCAAGAAGCTGGGACTACAGGTGCCCAACATGATGCCCAGCTAATCATTTGTATGTTTAGTAGAGATGGGGTCTCGCTCTGCTCAGGCTGGTCTGGAACTCCTGAGCTCTAGCAATCCACCTGCCTCAGCCTTCCAGAGTGCTAGGATCACGGTGTGAGCCATCAACACCCAGCCCCGTCTTTCTTTTTTTTATTTTCATAAGACAAGTGGTCTATATTTTTAAAAGCTTACAGAGTATACAAAAAAAAAGCCTTCCTGTTATTTCAATATGGCATGATAATTTGTTCATTTCAAAAAGTGTATTTATTTTGTTTGTTTGTTTCACTTCAGTAATGGCCTAGAAATCTCTATCCTTGGTTTCAACAATGTAAAACCCATCTCCGTCTTGGACTGGAAAAGCTTCACATCCTGTCCAGTGACAAGAATTTCCAAGAATTGCTAGTCGAGCGCACCTGCCCAATAGTCTCACCAGCCATGGACGAACCAGGCCAAAACCCCTGCTCTCTCTTCTAGGGCAAAAATTCTAGTGGTAGAATGTGAACAATACACTGAGGGTGTAACCTCTGTGGCCTGCTGGACACGGATCAGGGCTATGGAGAAAATTAAGGCCAGAAAGCAAGACGTGGTATTTAGCAAAACTCAGGATGAACAGGAGTAAACCACACAGACCAAGAGCATTTCAGCAGAGAGGGCAGAAAGTTGCCGAGGTGGGGACATTCCTGTTGGCGATTAAGGAGGCCAGTGCGGCTGGAGCAGCGTGAACAAGACAAGGATCCCAAGGCATGAACCTGCAGGGCAGCCAGGGCCAGGATCTGAAGGGCCCTTTCCAGCAGAGGACGAGGCTGTGGGAGGTGTCGGACGAGGTGAATGTGAGGAGCAGCCTGTCCCAGGAGGAGAAAGAGCCGAAGTGGGGTGACCGTCCTGGCCAGTGCTGGATGCTGAGATGGTCATCTGAATTCAGGATTTTTTTTTCTTTTTATAAAGCAAAACAAAAGATTTGCTAAGAGATTGCACATGAGAAGACAGAGAGAGAGAGAGAAGAGTTCAGTGACTGGACTTTTTTTGCCTGAAAACAATAAAGTCGCCATTTATTGAGACGACCTGTCTGTGACCAAGTTGGGGGCATGTTTATCACGGGCCGTGCTGAGATTCTTATTATATGTGTGATATAGGTGGTGACTCTGTGGTTAAATAGACAAGCATGGAGTTAGCTTGAGAAGTTAGCTTAGAAAAATTGCCATTTGGTCGTGTTGAGCTTAGTGTATTTACAGTCAATGGACCAGATGAATTCTTCAAGGGAATGAATGTAGGGAGAGGATAGGAAGGAATCTAGGACTGGACCCCGGGACAGCATGCTGTGAAGAGGCCAAGGAGAGAAGAGAGACCAGCCACAGACCTCCCGGGGAGCCCTGAGGAAGGAGAAGGACCAGGGCAGTGCGGCTTCCTGGAGTCCAAGGAAATGCCAACTTTCTGTTAATTAAAAAAACTCTAAGCCTAGATATCTGTGTTATCACATGTAACATCTAAACCTTTTTGCCCGTTCCTTTCATTTTTCATGTGTTCTTAATGTTTTGGGGTGTTATTAATTTCCGAGAAGCCAAGTTGTGGCTTGCCCCTTTGACAAAGTGCAAATTGAATTATGCCAGTTTCACTTCTGTGCCTTCCCGGCACAAGACAAGGAGGGCTGGAGGCTCCGTTTATACTGCTAGGAAGAAATTAATGAGTATTTTCAAGATCCTTGTTTGGTCACTTAATTGGCTGTGTGACAAAGAGCTCTGTGGTGGATGCCAGACGGCTTTCAGAGTCCTCTGATGATTCGTGCTTTGCTTGACTGGTGATACTATTCTTTGCGGCCTGTCAGGCTGGATATCCTTGTTAAAGTGACTGGAATAAATTGGTCATTGCATGACCGGTGCGCGTACAACGTAGTATATTAACCACAGCGACAGGGAGTACTTTCAGCAGCTCTTTCAAGAGATTGCGATGTTTGCCCGTCAGCATCAAAGCCAACCCAAACTTTCATTTAGTATAATTAAAAGGACATCTGAAAGTGGTTTGAATCACAGCAGGTTCCTGCGGTTTGGTAACCCTTTGTTAAAACCCTGTGAACTTAATATATTTCACAGCTTGATAAATCAGCTCTTGATTTATGTCGGTAAGAGAGAAAATACAAATCTGCACCCTGCGAGTTTCTGATGCCCTCAACCTATTGTTCAATGACGCTGAGATCAAAGAGAGTGACTTCCATCCACAAAACCAAAGTCCTGTGGTTTTCTCTCGATAAAGCGTCGTTGGAAGAATCCCCTTTTCTATAAATTTTAGTTGTTAAGCGCTGCTACATACAAAGGTATCATCGAATCAAACAGCAGTAAAATGATGTGTAACGTAAGCAGAGCAAATCAGGTGTGATTGAAGGGCTTGAGCAGGTCGGTTCATAAACCTAATAATTTGCAGACGTCCCAAGGACAATAGCAGATACCGATGGCGGACATCCTGCTGTGACGTAGCCAGGACATCGTTCTGGGAATCTCTGAACATTCCCCGCAGTGAGGGTGTCTGGTCAGGCAGAGACGGCTGCTGTACAGAGTCAATTCTGCCCCTTCCATTCTGTATACTTCCTATAAATAAATGAATGTTCCATCTGTTGTTTTTATTTTTATTTATTTATTTATTTTTAGACAGAGTCTCAAGCTGTTGCCCTGCATAGAGTGCCGTGGCGTCACAGCTCACAGCAACCTCAAACTCTTGGGCTTAAGTGATTCTCTTGCCTCAGCCTCCCAAGTAACTGGGACTACAGGTGCCCGCCCCAATGTCCAGCTATTTTTTTGTTGTAGTTGTCATTGTTTAGCTGGCCCAGGCTGGATTCGAACCCCCAGCCTCCGTGTGTGTGGCTGGTGCCTTAGCTGCTGAGCTACAGGCCCCGAGCCCCATCTGTTGTTTTTAGATATACGCATGGCCAGTGAATGCTTGGGGAAATAATTCTAATAAGGGTTAGGGGGAAAACGTGCCCTTCTGTTTTTAAATAAAACATTTGCATCTAAAACAAAAATGTTTTCTCTCTTCTTCTCATCCTCTCGTATCCTCTCATTTAATTTCCTGATCGAAACCTGGGTCGTTGCTTAATTGTAAAACTTTTCCTGAATGTCCATTCTTTAATGTCATTGCTTTGTGAATATATGTTTGCGTCAGAAAAGCCTTAATACCTAAAATACAAATAGATATTATTTCTATGCAAATCCAAGAGGAGACACGTTAGTTGATTTTGCCATTTCTTTAATAGCTTTATGATTACATAGCTAACCAGAGGGAAAAAGATATTAGAAACAGCGTTACAGATTTAAGATCGTACTTTGTGAAACTATCATTAGCTTTTTGGGTACAGGTCAGAAAAGAGATGGAATTTTTAAAGTCTAATTTGCAGTAAAGTAGTTGCCTGATGGCTCGGAACCAAACAAATGATTTCTTAAGACTGTTCCCGACAGAGTTACAATTTTTATATTTTTTGCTTATCTAATGTGTGGATTTTGTGTAGTGGGTACGAACAGAAACTTAACTGTGGTAGCTTAAACGAACCAGGGCTTTATTCTTGCACATAAAAAGATAATAGATGAGGGGGTCAAGGACCAGCTTAAAACCCCATCAAGTCTTCAGACACCGAGGCCGTGTCTGTTTTTCAGCTCCGTGACCTATAGCCCGTGGGTTTCCATCCTGGGGATGACCCGGTGGCTACCTGGGCTTCAGTCACCACGTCCTGCTAATCTCTAGACAGGAAGACGGATATAGACTAGTCACAAACTGAGGATTTTCCCCTTTTAATACTTTATGGAGACTCCCCAACTGCTTCTGATAGTATCTCACCGGCGAGCCTATTTGCAGAGCCAAGTGCTACATTCCGAGGTGTGGCTTTGTGGGTGGGCAGGGCGGCCAGTGATTCTGTGTCTAACACAAGATGCGTCTTGGAAAACTGCCGTTCTCAAACGCATCTGAAGGGCTTCGGCTTTGTCTCATTTAATGGTGCACAATGAAATCTTCACCCCGATTTGACGGCGTAACCTACCGCAGACTTACGACAACACGACGATTGCATTTGAGCTCTAAATGTAGATTATAGTTTTTTTTTTCATTGTTTGAGATTAATCATTTTGTGTAGAAAAAATTTTTAAAGTATTTGAAACTATCTTTTTTTTTTTTTTGCAGTTTTTGGCCGGGGCTGGGTTTGAACCTACCACCTCCGGTGTATGGGGCCATTGTGTTTAACTGCTTACAAGCACGTCTGTGTTAAACTAATAAGACATTATTTTTTGGAACTCTTTTGGATTTGCAGAAAAATTGATGGAGTGGTACCGACAGTTCCCATGTACATCCACACGAACGTTAATCTGTTATTAACCTCTCACAGTAGCGTGGTTCCTCTGTTAAAACTAAGGAACCTACCTTGATATATTGTGATGAACTAAGGTCTGTGTCTATGCAGGTTTCTTTGGTTTTTATCTGCCTCCTCCACGGCCAACTCCCCACCCCTTCATCTCTTCTGAGTTGCTGCAGATCAGTGATGCCCGCCTGTACCCTCCTGTTGGAATCCTAAGCTTCTCCACCCCCCTAACCTGCCTATGGTCCATTGTTTACCTGGCCCTTTGCACCTCCCAGCTCTGTGCCCTTTTCTGCTTCCCTGGTCAGTATCATTTTTTCTCAGCTTTGTTCAGGTGCCTCCCAAGTGTCTAGGACGGAGCTGGCACCTACGAAGTGTTCAAAACTTAAATGAATAAATGCTTTGCTTTGATGTAATGATGCATAAACTTGTACTGATTGTCTTTCAAAAACAACATCTCTATGATTTTCTTTTTATTTTACAACCATTCTCGTGTCTCCTCTGCCTGTTCCCATGGCCTGGTCGGGGAGGAACTGGAGTTATTATTAGTACATGATTGAGTAGCTTTGATCTGATGAAAACCCCTCTCCTTGATGTCTGGAATACACGCTCTTCTCGCTACTTACTCTTCTGTCCTCGTTGTTGACTCTCCTTCCTTCATTTTTTTCTGCGTTGTTAGTGTTCTGGTACATTGGTTCTTCTCCCTCATTTCAGGGTCTCTGAGTAATGTCAGGTGTACCAGTGGCTTCAGGAAGCTTACTGAATTTATGACACCTGCATTACACGTCCAGAACAGGTATCTTGTGTGAGCTTCAGGCCTGTCCAGACCCAGTGCTGTTCAGGTTATAATCAGGAGTAGATTAAAGATTAGGATACATTCTGAGAAATGCATTGTTTGGACATCGCAGGACGTGTGTACCCATCCATTCTATGTGGTATAGCTACAACTCCTGAGCTACAGCCCTGTGCAGTGTATTGCTGCCCTGAATAGCGGAGGCAGCTATGACATGATGGCAAATATTTGCATAGAAAAGGCACAGTAAAAACGCAGGATAAAAGAATAAAATGGGACACGTGTGTAGGGCAGCTCCATTTTAGTCTTACGGGGCCACATGTGGTTCACAATTTACTAAATTATGGAGTGCATGAGTCTGTACTTTGTGTTCAAAACAGGCAAACCTGAATTCATCACGGTCCTTACACCCACTGCCTTTTAGAAAGCAAAAGTTTGCTACTCTTCCTGTTTCCCCATGTTAAGTGAGTGCTAGTTCATCACCTACCACGAGTTCCAAGTATCGTACTGCTTTGCTTTCTGTACCAACCGACTTTGATTAATTAAGAAATCATTTTAAATCTCTCTGGGATATTTTTTTCTTTACCTTCAGAAGGAAGATGCAGAGCTTTGAGCTCTGGTCTACCCTGTACTAGTTCATTAATCTTTAGCAAGTCACTTCTCCGAGGCTCCTTTTCTCACCGTAAGATGAAGATAATGGTAATTTCTTCTTTGCAAGGTTATCATGAAAATTAAAGAAGTTGATGCATTATTAGGCAAACACATCTGGGTCTGGAATACCCCCAACTAATATTAACGATTATTGCTGGGTATGGTGGTGTGCACCTGTAATCCCAGCTACTCGGGAGGCTGAGGCAGGAGATTGCTTCAGCCCAGGAGTTTGAGACCAGCCTGAGCAACATAGTAAGACCCATTTCAAAAAAAAAAAAAAAAAAACAAAGAACTGAATTATTAAACATTTTTAAAAACTCAAAAGTAACCATTATAATGTATGGTGACACCCCACTGCAATTCTTTTAGTGACCATTGTCTTTAGGAAGAATTGCAAATACCTTAATATGGGACAGAAGCTTCTTTGGAGTCTGGCCTTCACTTCCCAGGCCACCGCCTGGCGCTCTTTGCTCTCTGAATGGAAGGTTTTTTTGCTTCTTCTGAAGGGCCTATTCTCTTTCACTGTGCCCCAGTTTCTAATCGCTGTTGAATTTCAACTTGAGATTCTCCTACTTCACGGGGCCTTTTAATGCAGAGTTTAAGCCTCCTGTTTCCATCATTACAATGCTTGTCCTGTTGGATTTAATTGCTAGTTTAATTGTGTGTCCTCACTCTGCTGTTAGCACCTTGAGGGGAGGGAGATCATCTGTCTTTCTTGCTGCGTCTCCACTGACGTCCACGCCGAAGGTGCTCGGTTAACATTTGTTGACTGAATGTCGAGTTAGCCATGAGATTGGGTCTCTAGCTCCATTTAATTCTTGTAACACAACATAGATTTATTTGACAGCATTTGGTCATTTTATCCTAAGCTAAACTAGAATAAAAAAGTGATATAATCAAATATAGTTTGTTTATAGAATCAAATAAAGTTGTTTTTTTAAAGTAAGGGTTTATTTATTTATTTATTTGTAGAGACAGAGTCTCACTTTATCTCTCTCAGTAGAGTGCTGTGGTGTCACAGCTCACAGCAACCTCCAATTCCTGGGCTTAGGCAATTCTCTTGCCTCAGCTTCCTAAGTAGCTGGGACAGACGCCACCACAATGCCCGGCTATTTGTTTGTTTGTTTGTTTGTTTTTTGCACTTTTTGGCTGGGGCTGGGTTTGAACTTGCCACCTCCGGCATATAGGGCTGGTGCCCTACTCCTTTGAGCCACAGGCACCACCTCTGGCTGTTTTTTTGTTGCAGTTTGGCCTGGGCTCCACCCTCGGTATATGGGGCTGGCACCCTAACCACTGAGCCACAGGCACTGCCCCCAAACAATAGTTTTTTTAAACAAAGAGTCTCTTAAAGAGACAGTGTTTTCTGTGCTATTTTAATTTCATCTGGTTCAACTCTTAAAGATCCTCATCACCACATTAAGGTCAGCGTGTTATGCAATCTGATTGAGACTTGAAAATGCCAGCATGTCACTGTTATATAAAAGGTAGCTCGGAGATTAGTAGTTTTTATATGCTTAATAATATTAAATGACAGGGGTTATAAAAGTACCTTAGGTTTATTGATCAGATGTGTAAATACCAGTCACTCAACTTGTAATAAAAAACCCTGCAAGGTATAAACTGCTTTGAAGACTCTTCTAACATTTGACCTTTAAAATTTTGATTTGAATCAATATCCGAACACACATTGGAGTGCAATGTGCCCAGCTCAGTAATGATTTTAAACTTGATTTCTATTCTACTTTATTCTTAACAGACAAACTTTATATCAAGAAGTGAAAGATAAGGAATTAAGGCCAGGCCTGGTGGCTCACGCCTGTAATCCTCCCACTCTGAGAGGCCAAGGCTGAAGGATCTTTTGAGGTCAAGAGTTTAAGAGCAGCCTGAGCCGCAGTGAGACCCTGTCTCTCTGGTGACTCAGGAGGCTGAGGCAGAAGGATGGCGTGAGCCAAGGAGTCTTAGGTTGTACTGAGCTATGAGGATGCCCCTGCCCTCTACCTGGGGTGACAGTGTGACACTCTGTCTCAAAAAAAAAAAGAGAATTTGTGCTTTTACTTTTTTCAAATTATTATTTTTAAATAATAATAACTATTATTCATTAATATTATTATTTTAAAATAATAATTATTATTATTAATGTTGTTATTCTTTTACCAGGGGAAAGCACGAATGCATTCCCCCACGCACTACACATTATACAGTTGAGTTCTCCGCATTTGGGGAATGTCAGGGGTCAGCACATGGAGAAGCCTCACCCTGGGAAAACCACCTTCGTGATCAATGCTTGTACTGTTTTCCTATAGAAACAGTATGTGTGAAACATCTAGTCATAAAATAACAGATGGGAGCAGAGGAACCTGAAGGCTTATTTCTCTTTCTCAAAATACCCTGAGATTTACACAGGAAGAAAAATATTTAAACAAAACTATATATAATACAGTAAGAGTATTAGTAGAATACAGTATTGCTCAACATAATGATTACGGTGTGTGTGTGTGTATACACACATGCATATATATTTTATATATATATATTCTTTTAAATTCAAGACTCTCCCATCCAAGTATTAACCAGGCCTGACCCTGCTTAGCTTCCAAGATCAGATGAGATCGGGCGCATTCAATACTATGGAATACTATGCAGCCATAAAGAAAGATGGAGACTTTACCTCCTTCATGTTTACATGGATGGAGCTGGAAAATGTTCTTCTTAGCAAAGAATCTCAAGAATGGAAGAAAAAGTATTGAATGTACACAGCCCTATTATGAAACTAATTTATAGCTTTCATAGGAAAGCTATAACCTAATTATAGCCTAAGAATATGGGGAGGGGAAGGGGAGGGGAGGAGGGTGGATAGGTGGAGGGAGGGTGATTGAAAGGATCACCTCTAGGGTTTATCTCACAAGGGTACAAGTGAATCTTTCTAAAAGTAGAATATAAGTGTCTTAACACAATAACTAAGCAAATGACTTGAAGGCTAAGTTAACCAGTTTGATGAAAATATTTCAAATTGTATATGAAAGCACCACACTGTACCCCATGATTGCATTAATGTACACAGCTATGATTTAATTAAAAAAAAATTAAATTCAAGACTCTCACTCTGTTGCTCAGGCTACACAGTACAGGGGCCCCATCATAGCTCACAGCAACCTCAGAATCCCAGACTCAAGTGAGCCACCTGCCTTGGCCTCCTAAGTAGCAGGGACTATAGGTATGCACGGCAGCGCCTGGCTAATTTTTCTATTTTTAGTAGAGACAGGGTCTCCAACTCCTGAGCTCAAGCAATCCACCCTCCTGGCCTCCTAGAGTGCTAGGATCACAGGCGTGACCACTGTGCCCGGCCTGATTATGGTATATTGGTAAAGCATGTTGCATTAAGGACAATATTATTATGGTATATTGGTAAAGCATGTTGCATTAAGGACAATATCAAAAACAAAAATGTGGAAGTCGCGTAAAATATAATTGATAATTACTGGGCAGTTTTCAAAGGATGCCATCAATTTATTATTTTAAATGTATCTACTAATGTGAAGTTTTATCCATCTTTACTTTCAAATGGGCTGCATAATAATAACTTGCTTTTTTATTACAACTTGTTTACTATGTATTTTAGCTTTGAATATTCCTTTCAAAGTCAATGCAAGTTTATTTATTTATTTAATTTTTGACCCCTTCCCTCTAAAATCTCTTACCTTCCACTCCATGTGTTGTGGGTTGTTAGAGCTATCTTGTGCTGACCTGCTTTGGGGCATAGGCAGATTGCGGGAAGATTTCATGCTTTCCTCCCCTTCCTAAACTCATCCAACAGTTCTTTGCCCATCGTACATATTTATTAAAACCTCTAATAAAATCACTGAGCGTTTGCATTAGTTCACTTTAGGCCATTATGGGAATCCTTTTCATAATATACATTGTTATTCATAGTAATCTGTATTCTTTACTGGGACTCTTTTTTTTTCTTTTCTTTTTTCTTTCTTTCTTTCTTTTCTTTTCTTTTTATTTCTTTCTTTCTTTTCTTTAATTTTTTTTTTTTTTGAGACAGATTCTTATTCTGATGCCCTGGGTGGTAGAGCACCCTGGCATCATAGCTCACGGTAACCTCAAACTCTTGGGCTCAAGCGATCCTCTTGCCTCAGCCTCCTGAGTGCTGGGACTCTAGGAATGTACCACAATGACTAGTTTTCTCTGTTATTAGGAGGGACAGGATCTTGCTGCTAATCAGACTGGTCTTGATCTCCTGAGCTCAAGTGATCCACCTGCTTCAGCCTCCCAGAGAGCTGGGATTACAAATGGGCATCGCCACGCTGGGCCAAGGTTCATTTTTCTTCTTCTGAACTCTGTCCTCGTAATTTCCTCCAGCCCGCCCACCTTCCTTCCAATCCATGTGCTATCTGAGTATGTTATTCTTTCAGAAGATTCTTTGGGAGACGTACAAGAAAGTTAAAGAAATAAAAGAAGATTCTTTCAATTCTTCTATTGTGCATACGATTACTAATGATTTAATAATAAAAATAAGATAACTTTGTATAATAAGTATTAAGAAGTAATCAAAATGTATCAAGGCAATAAGACTTACTCTGGGAAAACACAAATGAACTTGATCTCTTCCCTGAGGACATCATAATCTTGTAAGAAATCCAGATGAAAATATAGATAATTCTATTAAAGATGAATTAAGCATGTAAGTGGGAGCCTGCTATGGTCTGGATGTTGGTGTCTGCCATTATTTTTACACTGAAACAATTCCCGGTGTAGTGGTATTTGGAGGTGAGGCATCTGGGAGGCGAGGAGGTCAGAGGGTGGAGCCCTCATGAATGGGATTAGTGCCCTTATAAAGGAGCTCGAGAGAGTTTGTTTCTCCCTCGCATTGTATGAGGACGCGGAGAATGAGACCTCAGCAAACACGGCACCTCCTGGTGCCTAGATCTTGGACCTCCCAGCCTGCAAAACTGAGCAATAAACTTCTGGTGCCTATAAATTATTCACTGGAAGGTATTTGTTTTAACAACCTAAATGGAAAAAGAACCCGTTATACTATTGAATCTCTGAAGTGAGAGTGCTTTTGAAAACATTGGTTAGTTAATAGATTTTATCACTCATAGTTTCTTTTTGCTCTTACACTCATTAAATCAATACCTCCGGAATTTTTTTCTGCTAGTATGAATATGGTGAAAAATGACTTGAGTATGAGTCTTGTGTGGATGGCAGATGACTCAGCCAAGAGTTAATGGACACTGCTTCTCACCCCTGTGAATGAGAGGGGTTCCCTCAGGAGGCTTACCGTTTCTGCAGTGAGGGATATCTTATAGTCACGTAGGTAAATAAAATAGGCAGTACTTTTAGATAATGATGTATGTGGATGATAGAAAGAAACCAACAGGTAATAGATTTAAATGGGAGACTTAAGGGAGGACCTCTCAGAGCAGACGGAATTTGAGCTAAAACCTGAATGAACTCGTGCATGTTTAGAAGGATTGTTTTCAAAACAACGCAACTGTGGAAAAAGCATACGTCTTTTCACAAGTCATTCCTTTTATTGAGTTATTTATTTTTGCGATTTTTCAATGGAAGAAGTGAGGGTAACTAAGTTCCCCAGGTGGTTCTGCTAACCTCCGAGTTTGAGATTGACATTCACCTGGGTAAGATGTGTCACTGATGTCTTCCTCACCGGTGATTCTTTTGTATATTCTGAACTCTGTCCTCTAGATTCTCTCCAGCCCGCCTTCCTTCCAAACCATGTGCTATCTGAGTATGTTATTCTCTGAGAAGAATTTTTGGTAGACATAACAAAAGAGTTAAAGAAATAAAAGCGGATGCTTTCAGGTTTTCTATTGTGTATACCATTATTAATGATTTAATAATAAAAATCATGTAACTTGATTAAGGAGTAATCAAAATGTCACCTAAAGGAATCTCAGGCTATTTTCCAAGCACATTCTTTTGGAATAATTACAGAAGTTGTCACTAGAAGGACATACAGCTCTTTCCCCCCCCCCAAATTTTCACAGTAGTTACAGCAAACAAGTAAATTTTCCTTTTTGAGATACATAAATTGTAAGTCTAAAGTATGTAACAGCCCTAACAAACATACCAAATTTATATGCTATGAATAAAACTAATCAAAATGGATTTGCCTAAGTTCTGAATTTAATAAAAGTTCCAATAACGTCATGTCAGGAAAATATGCACTAGTTGTCTAGAAGAATGTCGTATGTCTCTGATCCTGGTGTGACTTTGCATGGCTGTTGACTCTAATTTATATTTGACTTTTAGAAATAGTAAAAAGTCACTTAGAGTTTTGTCAGTAAACTCTATAATGTAAAGGTAATATCCACCCCTACTTGCCCTCAAATTTAACTGTGCTAAGTCCTACATCGAGCTAATGAAAGGAATACAGATAACCGATTTAAAAGGAGAAACTTTACCTAATGACCAGATGTCATAGTTTCTGTGTAAAATACAGATGCGTGAGTGTGTGAGAGAAACCAAACCCAGGTACCTTTATTATTGTGGAGTTGTGACTGTTTGATTTACTTTCACTTAACTGGCAACAGAGACATATCACCACCTTTTACAAGCTTAAATAAATTGATGATTTTAAAGCTACTGGGATGGATTTAATTGTACTGTCTCACTAGCAGAAAGATGGTCAGTTTTTTCAAGCTTCCAGAAGACTCATTAAGAACTATTTAATAGAAAAAAAAAAAAAGAACTATTTAATAGGCTCAATGCTTGTGGCTCAAGTGGCTAGTGCGCCAGTCACATACACCTGAGCTGATGGGTTCAAATCCAGCTGGGGTCTGCTAAACAAGGACGGCTGCAACCAAAAAATAGCCAGGCGTTGTGGTGGGCACCTGTGGTCCCACCTACTTGGGAGGCTGAGGCAGGAGACTCACTTTAGCCCAGGAGTTGGAGGTTGCTGTGAGCTGTGATGCCATGGCACTCTACCCAGGGGAACAGCTTAAGGCTCTGTCTCAAAAAAAAAAAAAAAAGAACTATTTAATACACATGTCATCTTTACTCACCTTTCCTCAAGGCTTCAGGAAGTAGGGTCTTTGGAGTTGTGTTAGCGATCAGAGTATGAAGGTTCCATGGCCAAGGAATTATTACTTCCAGACCTCATTTCAGTGTGGCTGTATAGCCGTTATCAGAAACAATTTGCACTTACTAAGTGAAGCTTTTTGGCCTTCCCACAGGAGGCCATAGGAAAGGGTCTCATGTTGCTCAAGCCAGACTTGAACTCTTGGACTCAAGCAATCCTCCTGTCCCAGCCTCCCACATAGCTAGGACTGCAAGCTCACGCCACTGTGCCTGGCTAGGACCAAATACTACATGTGGTGTTATAGATAAACTCGGAAATTATTTAGGCTTCAATAAAAACTTCTGTATGGACTCTGTCTTATTTGGGAGAATACAATTGTTCAAACTGTATTTAAAATTTATAACTGCGAATAATGATTAAACCTTATAAATTTTCACTTGCAAAACTAAGGTAAATTAATCAGTGTGCTTTGATTTCTTTGTCGTCAGCGTAGACTCTTCAGTGAAACAGTCTTATCTCCAGGTTCATGAAACTTTGTTTTTGATGGAGTCTGTCATCTTCCCACATGGTGTCACGATCGATCGTACTGTCTGCAAAGAGGGACAATTACGTCTTCATTTCCAATTCGGACGTCTTGTGTTATTATCATGACTGGCCTATTGCTCTGTTTGGGTCCTCAGTACTATATTGAACAGAAGTGGCGTCCTTGCCTTCTTTCTGTTCTTAGGGGGAAAGGTTTTCAGGTTTTTGAGGTTGAGTATGATGCTAACTCAGGGCTTTGGAGCCATATTTATTATGTTGAGAAAATTTCCTTCTCTTCCTACTTGGTTGAGAGTTTTAATGAGGAAAAGACGCAGAATTTTGTCAAATGCCTTTTCTGCCTCTGTTAAGATGATCATGGGATGTAATCCTTTATTCTGTTAATGTGTCTTGCAGGGATTGATTTTTAGGGTTGAGCTATCCTTGCATTCCAGGGATAAATCCCTGCTTGGCCGTGAAGTGCAGTATTATCCTTTTAATGTACTTTTTCGTTTGGTTTGCTAGTTTTGGGTTCAGGATTTTTACATCTTCACTGAGCAGGGGTTTGACCTGCAGTTTTCATTTCTTGGGGTCTTTTTGTCTGGCTTTGATGTCAGGGTCATGCTGGCTTCACCAAATGTGTTTGGAGGTGTTCTCGCCGCTTTCATTTTTTTGGAGGCGTTTAGGAAGGATTGATTGTTAATTCATTCTTAAATACAGAAGGATTTGGTAGGCTTTGCTGCAGGAGCCATCTGGTCCTGGGCATTTGTTGCTGTTGTTGTTGTTGGAAGGGTTTTGATTACTGACTCGACCTCCACACTCATTATTGATTCATTTAGGCTTTCTGCTCTCCCACAAGTTAGTCTTGGAACAATTTCTTTTGTAGCACATCCTGCAAGTTGGCCATAATTGTTTCTTTTTCTTTCTTCAATTTTCAATTTTTCTTTCTTCAATTTTTTTTAAATAAAAAAAGTCGTGACGGACAAGACCGAAATATTGTGTCGTCCCTGATAGTTTTTTGTTTCCTTGACATGAGATTTAAAATAACGGTTATAAAATTATTAACTAGTCATTAAGATCATTAGCAGCTAAGGTGGCTGCGGCACAGTGACCTGGCGTGATTTCTGCCACATGGGGGATTTTCAGAGCATTTCTAATGAATTCAGAGACTCCTCTATTCCCTAAAAGAACGTTTTTTTGCACTAAAGAGATCTGTGTTCTCTGTTTGGGTTTTAGAAAATATCTAAACTTTTTTTCATCTCTTCTCTGGCCCCTCTTTTTTGGCATATCCTGTTGGCAGGACCCTTACAGAGAGTTTCCTGGAAAGCAGATCATTTTGTTGTGATCCGGAAATACTTTTCTGTGGTTACCGGGCCCTGCTTTACCCCCAGAACAAATGGCAGCCTAAACACACTCTGTGAAGACTCCCATCCTTTGAATTCATGAGAGAATTTCCCGGTTTGTTGGTGTTTTTCCTTACAAAATGATGCACAGGAAGCAAGTTGCGACCGAGACTATTTTACTCAAACGTACATTGATGCTGACTTTTGGCAAGAACTTGGGATAGCTGGGAAGATATCAAGAAAAACAACTTTTATCAAAAGGCACATTAGGTTTTGAAGCTGGTGTTAATTGGCAGCCAAGGTGTTTCATTATGAAGCTGAATTTTTAACAGTTGTTCCTTGGTTACTATGAAAACGCCAGCCAGCAGAAACCTCTGCGCTGTAAAGGAGTTTCTCTGTCTCTCCCCCCTTCTCTGCCAGTGTGCCAGGGATGCGAGTCCTGCTTTAAACACTTCTGTGCTGCCTAAAAACTGTTGGCTTTTTATTCAACTTTCTTTCTGGACTAGATGCATATTTCAGAATGAATGGGTTCAGGGATGATCACATTCAACCTGCAGGTACTGTATTTTTCTATTTGGCGATTCTCTATGTTTGAATGACCTTATTGGGAAAACTGTTTTCTCATGGTAACCTAGAGGATTAAGCAAGCCACAGGAAATACATAAATTGTAACTACAGAGATGATTCTTTTGGTGGAAGCGATGTGAACCGTGGTGTTTTTTTCTCTCTGTGTGATGTTACCTACTGCTGATTTTTTTTTTTTTTTTTAAAGATAAAACACCGGATAGCCATAGGTAGTGAGGTCCAACTGTTTTTTCCCCTCCTAGTTGAAAACAGCATAAAGAAGGTTTTTCTCCTTATGGGAGTGTGTCTTCTTTGATATTTTCCCCATTCTGACATTTTATGAGCTGGCTAAAGAAAACCCATCGATTTGTTCAGTGTGTCTTCAACATATAGGCGACAAACTCCTGGATTGTCCTGTCTACAGAAATTCTTTTAATTTCTGTCATGCTTAGCATCTAGTTCTATGGTGATGTATAGAAAAAAAAGTCATTTTCTCTGGGTGATGGGGTGAAACCATTGGATTATGTGGCTTATCAACAGTTCCCTAGCCAAATAGTTTAATTATGTGAGCATAGTCTTATTCAAGCCTGGGCTATTGACTCTTGAGAAGCAAGCAAGGCTCTATTGGTTGTCCTTCAAAATAAGAACGGGTTTTCCTCTTGCCTTGCGAAATCTCAGCTCAGGTTTGACAGAACAAAAATAATGAATGCTCCTGCCGCAGCATGTCACAGGGGAGGCCGGGACAATGCTGAACTCATGCACAGTGCTGATCCTTGCATGCTGGGCAGCATGCGCCCCTGGATTTCTGACAGCTGTGTGGGTTCACTAGAGACCTCTGTCATTCTTTTCATCCTTCTGTAGGCCATGGTCGAGACGGTTAACAACCTCCTCCAGCCACAAGCTCTGAACGCGTGGAGGGACCTTACCACGAGTGATCAGCTGCGTGCAGCCACCATGCTGCTCGACACGGTGGAGGAAAGTGCTTTTGTGCTGGCTGATAACCTTCTGAAGACAGACATTGTCAGAGAGAACACGGAGAACATTAGTAAGTGACCTTTGTGCTGCAGAAGGCCCAGAGACCTTCGCAGAGCAGGAGGGAAAGAAGAGAGAGCATGCATGCTGTCCCAGAGATGAGTGATGCTTCATTTCTGTGGAGATTAGTTGTTCTTTTTCTAAAATAAAGAGGGTGTCTCAGTTCAGTGCCTGTAGCTCAGCAGCTAGGGCGCCAGCTACATACACCAGACCTGGCAGGTTCGAATCCAGCCCAGGCCTGCCAAAAAACAATGACAAATACAATCAAAAAATAGCCGGGCGTTGTGGTGGGTGCCTGTACTCCAGCTACTTGGGAGGCTGAGGCAAGAGAATTGCTTAAGCCCAAGGCTTTGAGGTTACTGTGAGGTCTGATGCCATAGCACTCTACCCAGGGTGACAGCTTGAGACTCTGTCTCAAAAAAAATAAATAAATAAAAAATAAAATAAAGAGGACCTCACCTGTTGGTGGCTTAAAAGGATTTAAAATCATGTACTTTCTCCTCCTTAGGAAATTCCAATATTGGCTGTATTAGCCTGAGATCACTTTTAGAGTAAGGTCCATTTATATTTTTGGAATTTTGGTATATTTATATATTTATGTATATCTTATACCATTGAAAATTTGAGGTTGTATCCTCCTCAAACAGGGCTTATAGATAATTTTATTTATAATACAAGTATCCTTAGATTCTATACTGTAACTAAATAAGTCATTTGAGTGAAGAGGAAACCATAGCTGATAATTGTGTTATTTGGTTCATAAAGAGTATAAATCTATTTCTGTTGTGATTTAGGGTATAGCTGACAATTTCATTTCAGAGGATTTGTTAAAGCTGTCTCTAATGTATTAGATTTAAAGGTAAATTAATATTAATTTTTTTTTTACTTAATTCATAAAATATTGCATTTTGAAAAATAACTTAAGGACAAGGATAACGCATCAGGATTTGACGTTGAATTTTAAATTTGAAGCCTTGTTATTCATATATGGCATGATTTTAATAGCTTCGATTTGCATTATTCTGAAAAACGTTTTAAAATATTAACAGTATACTTTTTTGGAGATTGAGTTACTATAAAGTGTGACCAATAAAGCAAGAATTCTAACGCTTTGATTTCAGAGCTACTTCGGTGGTGGGGAAACTCTTGTAGACTTGGCATGTTTCTCAGTGACCACTGACATCTCTTTGCTGTTAACAGAATTGGAAGTTGCAAGGCTGAGCACAGAAGGAAATTTAGAGGACCTAAAATTTCCGGAAAACACGGACCATGGAAGCACTGTCCAGCTTTCTGCAAATACTTTAAAGCAAAATGGCCGGAATGGTAGGTCAGAGGTTATTTATTTATTTACTTATTTTTGCAGGGATTTTTTTTGGCCAGGGCTGGGTTTGAACCCACCACACTTGGCACATGGGGCCTGCGCCTTACACCTTGCGCCACAGGCGACGCCCCAGAGGTTATTTTTTAAGCTTGAAAGAATTGAACGTGCATCAAGTTTGTGGCTGCACCACCTGGAGTGTCAGATCTACTCCCTCCGCCCTCACCGCTCCTCCTCTTTCTCTGTTCTCTTTCTGATCCACTTCCTCCTCTTTCCTTCTCATCTCGATCACAACGACATTTATTCCACAGAATTCTCAATTAGATTTGGAAAGTATTCCATTCCTTTTCAGGGCTCAGAAACTTCCATATGAGGACAATTAGAAACCCCCAGGTCCAGATGTTCTGACTTTTTTTCCTCAAAAAGAGTAACTTTCTCTGAGTGTGTAGATTTCACTTGTAAATTTTTTTTACTAGAACGGGAGAAAATATTTGCATCCCGTCTATCCAATAAAGGGCTAAAAACCAGAATCTATGAAGAATTCACACAAATGAGTAAGAAGATATCAAACATCCCATGAAAAAGTGGGCACAAGACATTCACGGAAGCTTTTCCAGCAAAGTCAGACTAACAGCCAATAAACACAGGAGAACATGCTCAGAGTTTACATTCATCAGGGAAGTGGTGATCTAAGCCTCAGTGAGATACCAGCCAATGGCTTTTTTATAAAAATTGCCAAACAACAGATTCTGGTCTGGAAGCCGCAGAGAGAAAGCAGCACTTACATGCTGTCTGTGGGACTGCAAACCAGTCCAGCCTCTCTGGAAAGTTGTATGGACACACCACAAACCTACTTTGATCTGGTGACCCCCCGCTGAGTATTTACCCAGAGGAGAAAAATGTCATTCTATAAAAAAGACATTTGCATTCAAATGTTTATAGCAGCACAATTCACAGTCCCAAAGATGTAGAAACAGCCCTCATGCCCATGAATCATGAGTAGATTAATAAAATGTAGTGTGTGTATACCGTGGAATATAACTTTGACATTTCTGTTCATGTCAACCCATCATTTACGTCTCAGAATAAATTTACCTCCTAAGGAAACCTTTCCCTGTCTCCTAGGGTCGACCCCTTTTACCCAATCGTTCTTTTCTCATTAGCCATAACTTTTACTATTATAAAAAATTATATTCTTTTTCATCTACCTGCTCATGTTCTGACTCTGTCTCAGGCAGTAAGTTCCGTGGGAGCAGGGACCTTGTCTAATCTTGGTTGCTGATGTGGCTGCGGTACTTTGAACACTGCCTGGCACACCCTCCCTAAACACAAAGTTAGTGAAGACTGAGCTAGGTCGACATTAGTCATATGAAGTCATATGCCGATTTATTACCTTCTAATGTATAATTTTTTGTTTTGTAAGTCACATTTCAGCATGGATTTGGGAGTGGAGAATTTGTAACAATTAGCAACAACTAAGTGTAGTGGTACCATGATTCCGTCCACAAGTAGAAATTAATATGAATTATCAAACAATTAGAAGCCAATTAAAATAAATGTTGTTAATACCAACATGAAAATTATAGGATTTTTTTTGTTTGTTCTGGCTTTTCTTTTTTGAGACAGAGGCTCCCTCTGTTGCTCTGGGTAGAGTGTCGTGGCAACATCATAGCTCACAGCAACTTCAAACTTTTTTTTTTTTCTTGAGACAGAGCCTCAAGCTGTTCCCCTGGGTAGAGTGCCGTGGCATCACAGCTCACAGCAACCTCCAACTCCTGGGCTCAAGCAAGGCTCCTGCCTCAGCCTCCCAAGTAGCTGGGACCACAGGCACCCACCACAACGCCTGGCTATTTTTTGGTTGCAGCCATCACTGTTGTTTGGCGGGCCCAGGCTGGATTTGAACCTGCCACCTTAGGTGTATGTGGCTGGTGCCTTAGCCACTTGAGCCACAGGCGCCGAGCCAAATTCAAACTCTTGAACTCAAGCCATGCTCCTCCTTCAGCCTCCTGAACTACAGGCACCTGCCACAGAGTACAGCTACTTTTTGTACTTTTGTTAGAGACTAGGTCTCACTCTTGCCCAGGCTGGTCTTGAACTCCTGAGCTCAAGGGATCTACCCGCCTCAGTTTCCCAGAGCGCTAGGATTACCAGTGTGAGCCTCCATGCCTGGCCACATGGATATTTTTAAATTTAATCTTCCAAAATCAGACTTCTTACCCTAAATGTAAAGGGAAAGAGCTAAAGTTAATGTTACAACAGATAAGAGGTATAGTGAATGCTATGATTTGCTCAGAACTGTGCTAACACTCACAGGTTACATAAGGAAACCTGCTTCCTTTAGGTTGCTTTCATCATATTTCTTTGCTGGATTATTGAAAGGATAAAGGATTTCTCATAGACTCACAGCAAGACTGAGAATCAGGCTCCAAAGCATACCAGGGTGAGGAGGCCGACGGCAGCCTATGCATGGCACAGAGTCATTGTTATGAATTATCACGTCTGTCGTGAGTAACTCTGGGTGCAGTAACCACTCTGCTTCTCCTGCCACCCCCTGCCTGGCTCCTCATCTGAAGCCTGGGGCTGCTGCATCTGACTGGTGCATCTGGCTGAGGTGTCCAGAGCTACCTCTTTGAAAGCATATGTGTATTTTGTGTGGATTAGTCCCTAAGAGCAGGGAATTTCCCAAACATGGGGACACAGTTGAAGTGTTAGGCGGTAGCCCGCTCCTTACAAAAATGTCCAGTATTGAATTATTTTGTCTGTATTTCCACTTGACCCTCAGTTGACTCTTTCCTCACTTGACCCTAAAATTCAAAGATAGTGTGAGACAGAGACCTTAAAAGAGCGTGATAATTGAGTTTTAAGACAAAGATTTTCAATCCTTGTTATTTCTTTTTTAAATGCAGTTGAGACATAATTTACATACACTAAAATACACACACTTTCAATATTTAACTTGAGGTCTTTGACAGTTTTATGAATTTCTGTAATTATATAAAATAAGAAAATAGGCTGGGTTTGGTGGCCACACCTGTAATTCCAGCACTCTAAGAGACTAAGACAGGTGGATTGCTTGAGCTCAGGAGTTTAAGACCAGCCTATACAAGAGCAAGACCCTGTCTTGACTAAAAATAGAAACATTAGCCCCATTTATTGGCAGGAATCTTTAGTCTCAGCTACTGAGGAGGCTGAGGCAGGAGGATGGCTTGAGCCCAGGAGTTTGAATCTGCTGTGAACTATGATGCCATGGCACTTTACCCAGGATGACCCAGTGAGACAGACACTATCTCAAAAAAAAAAAAAAAAGAAAAAAAAGAAAAGAAAGAAAAAAAGAAAGAAGGAAAGAAAAGAAAAAGAAAAAAATAAATTTTTTCAATCACCCCAAATATTCTCTGATGTCTTTTACCCCCTCTCTCACCCCTCACCCTATCTAATGAAATTTTCTTCTTGTTGCTGTTTCTATAGACAAATTTTCCCCTTCTCTGACTTCACGTACCTGGGATCCCACAGTACACACTCTCCTCTCTGCATCTTTTACTTAGCTAACTATTTTTGAGATTCAGAAATGCCATTCTGTCATCAGTAGTTTCTCCCTTATTGATGCGTAGTATATCTCCCTTATATTGATACGTACTGTATTACAGAGAATATTTTATCTATTCTCCTACAAATAATAATTGAGTTGTTTCCAGGTTGGAGCTACTATGAATTAAGATTGAATAAACATTCTTATACAAGGTTTTTTTTCTTTTTCTTTGTGAATAGAAACTTTCACTTGCTAGGAATGGTAGACGTGTGTTTAACTTTATAGGACATTGCCAGACATCCTCGCAGAGGGTGGAGCTATTTTACACTCCCACCAGCAGTCACCCGGAATTCCCATTGCTCCACGTCCTTAGCCCCATCAGTGCGGCCGGTCTTTTCGCTTCAGGCAGACAGAGTGTGGAACGGTGCTCAGTGCAGCTGGGATTTTCATCTCCCTAGTTACCAATGATGCAGATTATTTACTTCTCACGTCTTCAAGAGCCTTTTATTTATCTCTCTCCTAACGTGTGTGTTTATGTCTTTTATCGTTTTAAGGTTGTCTCATTGTTGAGTGCAGAAATGCTTTGTAAATTCATAACTTTTGTATTTATTTGTATTTCCAATCCGTACCTTACTTATTCATGTTCCTAATGATGTATTTTGATAGACACAAATTTTCAATTTTCATAAAGTGTGGTTCACTATTGATATATTATGGTTAGTGTCTTGGGGGCCCTATCCCAGGCATCCTAACCTCCCTCAGAGTTCAAAAATATTAGCCGATATTTTTTTCCAGTAGCTTTATGGTTCTGGTTTTTATGTTTAGGCAGATCATCTATCCTGAATTCAATTATAAGTATATAGTGAGATACAGATTTAGGTTCATTTTTTTAAAATACTGATCAAGGGGCTTGGTGCCCTTAGCACAGTGGTTACAGTGTCGGCCACATGCACCAAAGGTGGTAGGTTCAAACCCGGCCTAGGCCTGCCAAACAACAATGATAACTGCAACCAAAAAATAGCTGGGTATTGTGGGAGGCGCCTGTAGTCCCAGCTACTTGGGAAGCTGAGGCAAGAGAATCTCTTATGCCCAAGAGTTGGAGTTTGCTGTGAGCTGTGACACCATGGCACTCACTCTATGAAGGGCATCATAGTGAGACTCTATCTCAAAATAAAAGTACTGATGAAGGCTGGGGACAGTGGTTGACACCTATAATCCTAGCACTTTGGGAAGCCAAGACAGGTGGATTGCCTGAGCTCGAGAATTCGAGAACAGCCTGAGCAAGAATGAGACCCTGTCTCTGCTAAAGACAAAAAAAACCTGATAGGGCTTTGTGATAGGGACCTGTACTCGGGAGGCTGAGGCAAGAGGATCTCTTAAGCCCAAGAGTTGAAGGTTGCTGTGAGCTATGACATCATGGCAGTCTACCCAGGGCAATGGAGTGAGACTCTGTCTCCAAAAGAAAACAATAAACAAATAAATAAATCCTGGTGAGTAGCGATTTCAGCAAAATTTGATTCTCCTCTTCTCATGAATGACCTAGCACTTGGGTTGAAATGAACGCTTAATTTTTTGGCATGAATATGTATTTTACTGGTTTGTTTACCATCTAGCTAGGCCTAAGTAGAGTGTACACACTAGATCAGACTTCTGTCGATTTATAATTCACATTTATATTTATCTTAGGAGAAATAAGAGTGGCCTTTGTCCTGTATGACAACTTGGGTCCTTATTTGTCCACGGAGAATGCTAGCATGAAGCTGGGGACAGAGGCTATGTCCACCAATCACTCTGTTATCGTCAATTCGCCGGTGATCACAGCAGCAATAAACAAAGAGTTCAGTAATAAGGTTTACTTGGCTGACCCCGTGGTGTTTACTGTCAAACATATCAAGGTAAGACAAAGGGATGTTCAGCTTGGTGTCCCCATCATCTGCTTCCTTTATAACATGAATATTCAGTACGTTAATTTTCTTTAGATGTTTCTCTATTTTTTTGATGTGTCGTAATTCATTATCCATAAAACATAGGGGTGATTTTTTTTCAGCGGTGAGATTTAGAGAACACGTCTCGTCTATGTAAATTCTTGTGGTAAAACATTCATAGATGAATTTCTAAACGCTTCTCCAAGACTGAAAAAGGTTAGCGTGAGTCCAAAAATCTAAAGTATACCGTGAGGAGTATACAAAACGAAATTTTGCTAAATATGATTCATGCTACATGAGTAGATTCTAGGGGTTCTTGTCACAAAAAAATGGGTAACAGTAAGATGATGAATGTGTCAACTTCACTGTCATAATCTTTGTATTGTCTGTTTGTTCTATAACAACGTGTTCTATACCTTAAACATAAACAATGAAATTTATTTTTTTTTATTCTACAAGTATTTATTGAATCCTGAATAGTTAATGTAAGCAAAACAGACAAAATCCTTCTCCTCGTGGAATCTATAATCAGGATAGGACAGGAATGGGCCATTCTGACAATAAACAACCAAACATATAGGAAAAAGTGGAGAAAATAGCTCAGGGTAGCATCAGCAGGAGAGTCGGGAGAGGAGGGTGTGCATAGGGAAATCGAGGCAGGGTTTGTTATGGGTAGCAGTAGAGCGGAGTCCTGCGGAACACTGAGGAGCAAAGCCAGGTGGCCACCTGGACACGGGACATCCCAGACAGAGGGGTACTCAAGAAAGAACAAGGGCATTTTTTTTTTTAAGAAAAAGGACAGCAACGTGTTACCTGAAACCAGACATGATTTCATATTAGCAGCAGTTACACCTATGTAAAGATAGGTTTTGGGGAACAACAACTACAGTAGTAAATTCAGCAAAGATTTCTCAAGACCTGTTAGAATTTGATTTAGAGAATTAACTTTTTGCCTAAGCAATGTACATTAATTGACACCATTCTGAGACATTGATCTAGCCTCCTATGCTAATAACAGAACAAAAACAGTGAACCTACCTCTAATGGAACAAACAGCAACATATATTCAATTTTGCTTAGAACTGGGGAGGTCCACTTACTGTGAAAACACAGCCAGACACGGCCACACAAGTGGGAACAGAGTATGAGGTTGTGTTAGATGTGCAGAAAATTCCTACCTAATTTACGTGATCATAACATAATTATCGGCTTCATTGATTTCCCCCCCCCCGCAGCAGTCAGAGGAAAATTTCAACCCTAACTGTTCATTTTGGAGCTATTCCAAGCGCACGATGACGGGTTACTGGTCAACCCAAGGCTGTCGGCTCCTGACAACAAACAAGACGCACACCACGTGCTCCTGTAACCACCTAACAAACTTTGCCGTGCTGATGGCACATGTGGAAGTGAAGGTAAGATAGAGACCGTGAAATAAGATGCAAACTGTGGACAGTCTGACGACGGCCAGTCACACTCCATGGTTTCCGCTTTCATTGTCTTTCTGCCTGGTACTCTCTTGGGTTCAAGCCGTATCCTGCTGGATGATTCAAACAACTTGTTTCTTCCCTTCTAGTTACCAACATAGCTCACAAAATTGACGTTTCCTTCCTAAACTTCCCTCAGTCTCCCCAGTTTATTTAGTATGAACCCATGACAGATCATAGTCTTATAAACAGGGCGAGAGCAGATCCAAGACCAGAGCCCACGGGGTTAGGGCAGCCAGCTGAGACGGGAGTCTGTGCACGAGATCAAACGCTCTCAAGCTGCCTCCAGAAAAGCAGCACCCACTGAACACAGGGCCACGTACAGGACGTGGCAGGGTCCCGCGTGATGGAATCAGTTCTGCCCATTCCACAGGACACTGTTCTTGGGAGAAACACAGGGGATAGGTGGTTTCCAAACTCATTTGGACACTTCCGTTCAAAGTCATCTGTGCATCAGCTTCTTCCTGGCACAACTGGCGTCCTGTCTGAGAGATGGAGAATGTGGATGGGCAGGGAAGGGGAGGCTGACAGAGTTCAGGATATCAACCCAGGCAGAGGAAGGATGATGGTTAGAAATGCAGTGTTGTTCTAAGACCATAATTAGGTTATGACATTCCTATAAAAGCTATGAATTAGTTTCAAAATAGGGCTGTGTACATTGGATACTTTTTCTTCCGTTCTTGAGATACTTTACTGAGAGGGGAGGCCAGGAGGGTGGATGGGGGGAGGGAGGGTGATTGGTGGGGTCACCTCTACGGTTTATCTTACAAGGGTACAAGTGAATCTTTCTAAAAGCAGAATATGAATATCTGAACTCAATGACTAAGAGGATGACACGAAGGTTATGTTAACCAGTTTGATGAGAGTATTTCAAATTGTATATGAAAACAGCACACTGTACCCCATGATTGCATTAATGTACATAGTTATGCTATAAGAAATGAAAAAAGAAAAAAAAAAAAGAAATGTGGTGTTGTCAGAATCCAGGAGCCCTGGTCCTGGACTGGTCAGGGTATCAGGAGCTGGGAAGACTGAGGCTGAGATACTCAGCTCGAGAAAATGTACAGTGTTGATAACTTTGTTTTTTGTTCTGTGTACGATACTCCGTGTCCAGGGATAACAGAGAACACTAATGTCTTGGCTCTTTCGTCATAATAGGTCAAGAATTGTTGCTGACTCAAATTCCCTGGTTGGGCCCAAACAATTGTTAGACCTGGAGAAAAACTATATATAAATTTTTTATGTGGCCTTAAAAAATGGGCTGCTTTCTAAAGTTTCAAATAAGATGTTTAATGAAAAGAATACAATGTTACAAATAAGAGTCATCAACTAAATGAATAATTACACGCAAAATCTGGAAATAGAGTTTCTCACAATTTTTTTCAAGTATCATTGTAAATGAAACACAATTTAACGTACGTCTTTTTAAAGATTATTTTAAGAGTAGAGATCTTATATAATTTATAAAAATTATTTGTCTTTGGAACTAGCACTGATATTTCAATCTGATAGGGTAAAGAGCTCCTAGCTTCAACATCTTATGCAAAATGTAAAGCTTTGTTTTCACAACGCTTTGCATTAGACTAACTCTGTCACAATTATTTGGTACATGTTACATTGTATAGAGAAAACAAATACTTGAAAACCTAGGATTGGCTTTGGCGAAGACTGAGCATTCTTTTATACAACTAAGTAGATTTTTTTATTATTCAAGTAATGTTGCTTAGCTTTCAACTTTAGTGACTGGTCAATAGTATTTTCAAGGCAATTGTATTTATAGGTACAGTGAAATTTGAAATAATGTGTATTTTTAACCAGGCTGTCCAGTTCAGCACGTATTTAAGTGTTAGCAATGTCAAATTAGGATTTTGACACGGCCTTCGGAAAGTTTTTTTTTTTTTTTTAGATGGGATAGAAGCGATGGCCCTATAATGTAATAAGTAATGATAAGAATGAAGTTTGCTCAGAATACTGTGGGGAAGCCTGACCACGTAAATGTCAGGAGATGTTCTTAAGGGTGATGATTTTCAGACTGTGTAATAAGAGATTAAGGAATTAGCCAGGGAGTTGAACATTCCAATTAGAGAAAACAGCAAGAGCAAAAATAGGAAAATGCTATATTATTTGCTGTGGTGCATAAGGTGTGGCGTGGAGTTTGGGATGACAGCACCATGAGTGCAACATGGCTCGTGTTGACGTCAAAACGAAAGTGTCGAGACAGATGTGTAAATTGAACGTTTCTATTCAGAAAACAAGAATTGCAATTCAGGGTATGTACGACATGTCTGAAGAATAAAGATGAGCTGAGAGGTTTTATAAAAGGGGGACATGTTACATATGGTTTTTCCAGAAAGTTCACTGGCATGAGGAAGTTTTGGGGAATTGACCCGCTCTGACTGATTGGTGAGTGACTCGTGGTGATGAAAATAGTCCTAGAGTTGTCGTGAGTTGACTCAGTGGCTCTTAGGTAAATCTGGTTTCAGGTTACAACAGGAAGGCTCTGCAGCCAGGCTTGCAGAGAACTCCATTGTGGGAGCAATATCAGGAGCCCTGAGTGTCCCGGACCCCCAGCCTGGTCCTCTGACACCGTTCTAGTTGAGCACAACAAGGATGACTCAATTTATATGATCAACCTTCACACTCATTAGCAGTTCAAGATGAGCTGAAGAATTCCGGAGAGCTGTGGCCGGGAAGGGCCCAGTAATGGACATTTAGATGGTGTGTTATTTACATATCAGAGTGGAAGTGTAATCTCCCACATATCACATGTTGCAGGTGTCTAAGTATTTATAAGTACTAAATAAAGCAAAAAATGAACTGTATCCTAACTTCACAAAGCATCCTTTTATGTAATGACTGGGGACACAAAAACCTGAATTTAGAATCTTGGACTCTGCCTCTGTGCATGGCGTTCTGGGGAGAACCCACCCCTGTCCCCACTCAGCGCTCACCCCGTCCCCTTCAGGAGTCCAGGGCCCAGGTGCAGCTGCCTTCCCAGGGTTTCAGGATGTGCTGTAGTGAGTCTTGTTATTCTGCGGGCAACTGAGAAATGATGGCCATGTGTCTCAACAGTAATGACACCAGTTTCATCTGCGTTTTAGAAAGATTGTTTCAAATGCTCTCTGGATAATAAACATAAAACTATTAGATTAGTTTCAGTGTGACAGTTCCTTCAATAAGTCCTCTTAAAGGAAGTCTAGAGCCCAGTCAAAGGCTATCGTGGTAGGCGTGTAGAGGATTTATTTTTCATGGGTACTCAAGGCATAAAAATGTAAAGGACTTATGAACCTTGATGTGGAGATTGACAGATGACGTTAGTAACTCTGTTCCCAGTTAAACTGGAGGACGCATTTGTGTATAACACGTCTTAAAAAGTGAAATCCATGACAAAGGTTTTATTTACCGTATGTCCTTGATCCAAATAATTTCATCCAAAAATTTTTTTGATGCGAATTTAGAGAGAGATGGATGATGAGACCCATTTCACACCCCTTAGAAATTTAAGAATAAAATTATTTGAGCTCGATTAGCAGTTCAAATTTTGATCTTCAGGGCGGTGCCTGTGGTGCAGTGGGTAGGGCGCCAGCCCCATATATGGAGGGAGGTGGGTTCAAACCTGGCCCCAGCCAAGCTACAACAACAAAAAATTAGCCGGGCATTGTGGTGGGCACCTGTAGTCCCAGCTACTCGGGAGGCTGAGGCAAGAGAATCACCTAAGCCCAAGAGCTGGAGGTTGCTGTGAGCTATGATGCCACAGCACTCTACCGAGGGAAACAAAGTAAGACTCTGTCTCTAAAAAAAATAAAAATCTTTATCTTCAAAGGAACGCAGACTATATTTTGTCAGATTATCACGACTTGCTCTATCTTAGCAGGACGGCTACACTAACAAACGAGAGATTTAAATCTGGAATGTGTTACTCTGACTTTGAGATTTTACTTCTCGGCCTGGGTAATGAACTCAGAAAAATGGATCAAATGAGCAGCAACAAGATAATACCATTTTATGTTCAGTTCATTGCCTACTCTCTCTTCCAAGTCCATTATATGAACATGGCAACTGTGACCATTATTGTGTGTCAACAGAGATAAAATAAATGGAAATCAATTTGTCTGTCCTGTTAGCAGCAAGTCACACAGCATGTGTGTCCAGGGCTTCTTATGTCGCCAGTTCTTTAGATTGCCCGAGTCAGAGCATTTTGACCTCACACCATGATTTTGACACATTAGTGATCAACAAGAAACAGAAACCAAAGAGACTGATCATCACTAGAGACCCAGAAAGAAACATATTGACCCAACTTACCTTAAACCAATGTCTAAAACAGAGTGCTAATTTATTTATGCACCATTCAAGACCCAGCAGCTACTTGGAATGGATATTTTTGTCTGCTAGTTGTCACTTTCTAACTGTATAGGAAAATTTATAAGGGAAGCAAAATTGTATTGGAGAATTTTGCTTAATATATTTGGAAAGTGAGCAAGAAGATCGGAATGATCTTGATCACTGCTGACGCTGAGCTGTGGTACCCAGGTGCACCTGTCTTAATCCAGGACTCTGGGGATGCGCTGAATTGCTTTGATCTGTCCTCTGTGTCATTTCTGCTGTTTGGTCAACACTTCCTTTATTCTCTTATCAACATGTCTGAGCACTAAGTTAAGATAACCATCAGGAAAGGATTGACAAGTTACCTAAACTCCCATTAACTGTAACTTCCTGCATCCAGGTTGTCAGATCCATTAGTAGAGTCCAAAGGTTGCAATGGAAAGTTGCCGCCCAGACACCTGTAAACAAGAGTGGAGTGGGGATGGGGAGGACGGGCAGAGAAGATTAGCTGCAGCCAGCTTCATCATTGTGATAAATATTATAATCGTGGCCTATACTAGGGGTGTAGAGGAGGGTGCTGTGTCTGAGCCAGAATTGCCCAGAGAGGTGACGTGAAGAATCTGATTCAGCCACACTGTTGTGATGCTTTCTTTGCTGTGCCTTGGGTACCCGAGTCTTGGATCTCTCCATCCTCAGCCGCTGATCTTATCTTCCTTAGTGTCTCCCCTTCATCTCCATGACCTCTTGTGGTCACGCTGGCCCAGAGGGCCATCCTAGGCACCTGTTCTTTCTCCGTAGGTGATTTGATTCCGTGCAGGCAGGTGGCTGTCCACATCACCTCCTGCTCCCACAGATTTCTAGCTCCATTTTCAACTCCAGACTCAGATCGAACCACTGACATGATGTGACTACTTAGACTCGAGGAATGAGAGTCATCATTCTGGAGCAGCACTTTGGTGCCCACCCAGCTGAGTCTTCTCCAGCTGGGTAAATGGCTCCTGTGTCCCCCCTGATGCTCTGTCCTACGCCAGGTGTCACCCAGGATTCATTTCTTCTTGGTCACTCGCACGCTCAGTCCCTCAGCTCTGCCTGACCCAGACTCTGACCTTGATTGACCTCTCCATCTCCACCGCCTGATCCAGCCCCGTCTACTGTGCTAGACAGCTCGTGAATTCTTCAGTATCCGAGAGGTTTCTCGTTTTGCTTTGTCTTCATTCTTGTTTAAAACCGTTGTAAGTTTAATCGTGCTGATGTAAGGATTTGTTTTTGTTTGATTAGAGTCTGTAAAAACAGCTGTTGTGAGGAGTTATCTCTGAATATTCCATTATGCCAAGGAGCCTGTATAATCTCCTTATAACTCTCCAGAATTGGTACCATCAAGTCCAAGGTGGCAACATGACGGGGTCCCCACTTCTGAGTGCTCTCCGCGTCTGTCTGAGGAAACCTGTGATTGTTTTCTGTTGCAGACACCAAAGTAACTATTACAGAAATTCAGATAAAGTAATTTGATACTAAACTGAGAAATAGCATTTATGATATTTTAAAACCTTTTCAGGATTGCAGATAACTTACAGGTTTCTCTGTTGTTCAGCTGAATGTTACAAACCTCAGGCCAGACATCCAGCTCCTGTTCGTTCCTCCCTTGTGGGAACACTCGTTGCCAGGGGAGTATTTCAGCTAACAGGTGCATACGTTTCAGACTAATTGAAGTAGCATTTCTATTGTGGCTTTGTAGCACCCCAAAACAAATGTTACAGAAAAGGATATTTGATACTGTTTATATCACTAGCTGTTTTCTCTAATCACAATATAATTCTTTGGGAAATTAAAAAAAAAAAAAAAAACCCAGCTACTCTTCCGTCAGTTCAACTCTTCATTGATTTTGATTATCTTTAAAAGGCTTCAGTTTCTTTAGTTTGATGATTGCATCTTTTTTTTTCAATGCTTAGTACGTCTTATCCCTCCACCCCAACTTTGCTCAGTCCAAGTACAGGCTTTGATTTGTCATTCAAAACTATCATATTTCTTTCTTAACATAGCACTGATTCAAAACGGTCGCAATTTGGAAATTTTTAATTCTATCCCATGGATTCTCTGCTCTTCACAATCATGACTTACGCTGTCTTTCATCTTCAGGAAATAAACTTGGCTAAGAATAGCAGCTAGAGACACATCTGTAATTATAGTGAGAAATATTTTATAAGGAAGAAGTAATCCAG
Source organism: Otolemur garnettii (assembly GCF_000181295.1). Lineage (NCBI taxonomy): Eukaryota > Metazoa > Chordata > Mammalia > Primates > Galagidae > Otolemur > Otolemur garnettii. Next base: position 2,072,450 of record NW_003852525.1, on the reverse strand, counting down.
AAATCCAAGGTAGAGATCGGTGAGGACTTCGCCTCTCAGAAAGGCCCAGAGTATTGCAGGACCTCCAGGAACAGGCATGAGAGTGTTTTCCTTAAGGTGTTACAGAGATCACCTCATGGCGTCCACGTGCTTTGTTACACAGGTAGTCACAACATGCTTTGTTACCATCACTTATTATTTTTCCAATTTGTAGTTCAGGGGAGTAGAAATAAAGATTGAAACTTCAGAGGCTTAGGGTCCTTCATCCCAGTTCTGTGAGTAATTGCTTCTAATCCACAGGCAAATCTTCAGCCTTGCCTGTTATCATTATTAATTGGCTGAATGAGACTAATACAGATTTTTCCTACCATTCTGTCAGAATTGTTTTAAGGATTGAATAATGACATCTATGAACATTATGTTAAGAATTATGCTTTCTGAAAATACGGTTTATTAATTCACTATTTATTTAACAGTTCTGAAAGCCCTTAAGCTCTTGATCATACGAGGACGCGGTAGTTAACCCTCCGTGCCTGAACCTTTAATAGAGTTTTAATTAAAAAATAACGATTTTGTTTGTATCTATTCAGATAAGCTTTTCCTGAGAGAAAGAAGTTTAGGCCAGGGCTTCGCCTTGGGTTTAGAAATGACAGACACTTTTTTTTTCCACAATGATATTTTTAAATAATAGATTGTGCCAAGATACTATAATTATGAATAAACACTGGACTCTTCAAAATATTAGTTGTATGGACATTGTGAATTCTCACAGTATCAGCATCATCAACTTTTATTTTATTTTATTTTATTTTTTTCTCTTAGAGGTAACTTTTTTTTTTTTTTTTAAGTTTTGGCAGAGGCTGGGTTTGAACCCGCCTCCTCTGGCATATGGGGCCAGTGCCCTACTCCTTTGAGCCACAGGTGCCACCTTCAACTTTTATTTTAAATACAATCATAAATCAATACTAAAAATAAATCATCTTTTTCAGTGATTTGCTTTTCTTTCCCATTAGCAAGGTGATTTTAAATCACTTAAGACATTTTTTTTCTAATTTTAAATATCATGGTTCTACCCACCCAATTTACCCACAAAAACATAACCCTTTACCCTTAGAAAAACATGACCAACCAACCAACAAAAAAGAAAGAAACAAAACTCCTTTAATTCTGATGTTCTGGAAGTATTCTCAGTTGCTTATTCTGTTCTTGGTAAGAACTAGTTGAGGTTTTTACCAGATCCACTTCCTTTGTTCCAGATCACAAAATTTCGCTTTATTTAACATGGGTACAATTTAGTGATTGTTTTTCTTTTTTCCTGGCCCCCATTTCATTCCACTGTGTCCAGTAAATACAGTAATAAAACTAGAAAATGACTGGGCTCTAGAGGAATTAGGCTAGATTTTCCAGAATAGTTATTTACGGAGCTTTCTAAGAAAAAGAATAAAGAAGGTTTTGAAAGCATTTGATCAGAAATATGGCCGAAGTAAACTATTTAATATACACAATTCCAGGGACTGCCGGTTTAGTCTGCACCATTACAACGTAAGCACTGCTGTTTAAGGGTCTCCTATACATGGTTACTTGCTAGTTTAAAAATCCAATTGATAGGGCAGCGCCTGTGGCTCAAAAGTGTAAGGGTGCCGGCCCCATATGCCGGAGGTGGCGGGTTCAAACCCAGCCCTGGCCAAAAAAAAGAAAAAAAAAGAAAATTCAATTGATAGAACTTTTAAGATGTTAAAAATTGTTTTAAAAATTTAATATTATTCCACTTGTCTCTAAGCCTCTAGGGTAAATTTCTCCAGAGTTTTTTATCTGGAATACCTCTATTCTGCTTAAAATGCAATATATTTATTCATGAGAATAGAAAAAAAAAAAGCCTAGTAAATACCGCATTTGTTATTTCTGAAATTATTATAGCTCAGAGAACCAAATGAAAGTGGAATAGTGGAATTAAAATGGGGCATGTGTACGTGTGTGTGCATATGTGTATATTAATATTTTGTTTTATTCAGTAGATGACACAGAGTAGGCACCTGTCTTAGTTCATTTGCGTTTCTATTCAAGAATACTGGAGGCTGAGTAATTTTCAAAGAAAAGACATTGATTTGTCTGCTGGTTCCGCAGACTGTCCACAAAGCATGGTGCCAGCATTTGCTTCTGGTGAAGCTTCAGGGAGTTTCTAGTCATGGCAGGATGGCAAGGGGGCAGGTGTCACCTGCCAAGAGAGAGGAAGCATGGGGGGAGGGGAGAGGAGGCACCTGCCAAGAGAGAGGAAGTGGGGGGGGGGTTGGGGGGAGGCACCTCCCAAGAGAGAAGAAGCACAGGGGGAGGGGAGAGGAGGCTCCAGGCTCTTTATAACAATCAGGATCTAACAGAGACAGAGACCCCTTGGTTTTGGGAGGACAGCACCAAGTGGACCTCCTAAGGGGTCCACTCTCATGTCACCCCAACACTCCCACCAGGCTCCACTTACAATATCAGGGATCAAATTTCAACATGAGATTTCGAGGGAACAAGTATGTGACCCAGGACTGTTCTTATGATAAATCTACCAAAATTATATTAGGTATTGTTGGCCTGGTGCAGTCTCTTTTGTGTGGTTTTTATCAAGGTATGAAAAATTACTTTCTCTTTTAAGCCTAACTTAATTTAGCTTTAATTCTTTTTTAAAAATTTCAGGTTAATATGAGGGTACAAATGTTTAGGTTACATTATTTTCATGTCTTTTTTATTGTTTGGGGTTCGTGGAGGGCGCAAAGATTTAGGTGGCACTGTTTGCATCTGTGAGGTTAAGTCCCTCTTATAATTGTGTCCTGACCCCAACAGGTGTGCCACACGCCTGACCCCCGTCCCCTCCCCTTTCTCCAATCCCTCCTTCCCCTGCTCCCCAACTTGAATTGATTCGAGTTTTTCTCTTATGTGGGTATTAGATGGTCTGCTGTCTTTTTACTGGAATTGGGTACATTGGAGTCTTATTTCTTTCTCCACTCTTATGATACTTGAGTAAGAAGAATGTGCCCCACCTCCATCCAGGTTAATACTAAAGATATAAACGCACCATCTTTTTCAGTGACTGAATGGTATTCCATGGTATCCATGTACCGCAGCTTGCTAATCCATTCCTGGGTTGGTGGGCATTTAGGTTGTTTCCACATTTTGGCAATTGTAAATTGAACTGTGACATACAGTCTAGTGCAAATGTTCTTATGATAAAAGGATTTTTTCTACTGGGTAGATGCCCAGTAATAGGATTGTAGGATCAAATGGATGTCAAATTTGAGTTCTTTGAGGATTTTCCATACCTCCTTCCGTAAGGGCTGTGTTAGTTTGCAGTCCCAGGCTTTCATTTCTAAGGTAAAGTTCAAGTTCACCCAGGGGGGCTGCTGAACACCCTTACTAATTTGTCTTTATTATACAACTATTTTTCTCATTGTGATAGTTTATCTTTTCTTGCATGCTAAGGGAAAGGACTCTGGGAGAAAAATGATCAAAAGGTAAAACTAAACATAGGTGACTCAACTTCAGTGTCGCTGTGGCTCCCTGTCCTTTCTCTGCAGCTTCCCAGCCAGGTCCACTTCATCCCAGCCCCTCTGAGAAGGGCTCTGAGCAGGGGTGTGTGTGTTTATATTCAATGAAAGGAAACTTAAGTAAGTTACACCTTTTGTCTGAGCATTAGGAATTTTGCTGAGCGATTCCCAAATACTTTAACAGAACCTCTAGGTTTAATCATTGTATTCAAGGAAGAGTCAGGACATTTTTACCCATGCAAGCCTGGCTCTATGTAGTCCCAGAGAGCTTAGTCCACAGATGCTCCCTGAACTACAGGTGGTTACGTTCTGTTACACCAGCCGTGAAATCAAAAATCGTAAGTCAAAACTTTGTACGTCTGGGCCCATCTGTAACTAGTCCCAAAAAGTAATACAGATAAACATTTGCAGTCCTCTCCACTGTTAATGAAGTTGTTAAGAGAATGGAGAATTTGGGGTGACCAGCTTTTAAAGAGCAAACTGGCTCCCAAATAATCGGAAGTGTGCTATGCATAAAAATCATGCACCCAAAATCAAAGAAATTTTGCAGAGTAAGTTCTTTCCAAAGGACAGCTGGACGTTTTTGTGTGCTGTTAATTGGTGGCGTTTCTTTCAGCAGCGAACGCCGGAAGATACTTAGATGGATTCTTCAATTTGAGACACATTTGAATATTATTGGTAGGTTGGTTTGGTTAACTTACTATTTTTTTAAAAGTAAGAAATATAGGCTTGGCACCTGTGGCTCGTGCAGCTAAGGCGCCAGCCACATACACCTAAGGTGGCGGGTTTGAATCTAGCCTGGGCCCACCAAAACAACAATGACAGCTGCAACCAAAAAATAGCCTGGCGTTGTGGTGGGCGCCTGTGGTCCCAGCTACTTGGGAGGCAGAGGCAGAAGACTCGCTTGAGCCCAGGAGTTGAGGTTGCTGTGAGCTTTGATGCCATGGCACTCTACCCAGGGGGACAGCTTGAGGCTCTGTCTCAAAAAAAAAAAGTAAGAAATATAATCATATTGATCTTCTCGCCCGTTTTACCAAACTGTCCTGTTCTACAGAGGAAACAGTGATTTTTCTTCAGACCACTGAGCCTTTTTCTGTCCCAAGGGGTAATGGGATGACTTGTGTGTCTCCTGACCTGGCTTTCAAGAGTGAGAGCCGTGCCAAGAACTAATTTCAAAGACCTCGTGCCACATTTATCAGAAAATAGGCTTTTTGGAATCCTACAGCTTTCGCTGAAATTTATGATTCAAATCCATGTTTTATGCTCAGGGATATGTTAGTGGTAAAGCAAATGCTTATACTTTTCCAAAAACAAGAAGAAACTCCTATTAGCTATATTACAAATATTTCAGAGCAAGATATGTTTAAGAGGCAATTTAAAAATCATATTGCTATACTTGAGCAAATGTGGTTCAACATGAAAATAATACATTATTATTCAGGAAGTAAAGGAGATTCTCCAAAATTACTGGCCCGCAGTTAATAATTATTATAGGGTGATTGTTCAAGAAGTGTCTGGAAAATGCATCTCACTAGCATCATTAAAAAAAAAAAAA
>NW_003852525.1:2066673-2067125 GCF_000181295.1 Otolemur garnettii | reverse complement strand
TCTCCCTGTGAATTTTGCTTTAGTTTCATTCAACGCACCTGTTACTATATTTGAGAGTTTTATATGAACAGATTGGCTTCCGTGCATGGCTATCTAAGCTGACTCTTCCCCATCACCCACCCGTGTGTTATACTGACCACTCAGTGACTAAAAAAAAAAACAAAACAAAACGCGGCAGGTAAAATAAAAATAAGAGCAAATAAAATAAAATAAACAAGAGGAAAATTAGAAATTTTCCGTAGGTGTTACAAAATATTTCCCATTTTATATTTGTATTTAATGTTCCCATTTAATGTTTTCTTAGAAAGCCTAAAAACATTATTATAAAGTCTTTCTAGAAAGGATTTTTTGATGACTCACTCTGTCAGTCTGCTCTGCGATTCTCTCCTACATTTTCCTTTAAGAAGCTAATGTCCTTAAAGTTTCTGATATTTATTTTTATTTTCTGGTAA
>NW_003852525.1:2065747-2066426 GCF_000181295.1 Otolemur garnettii | reverse complement strand
CCCCAAGGAAGGTAGAATTCAGATTCTAAAGTAAAAATCTGCTTTCTGCAGATGCCGTGGGTATTTTTGTAGCCTTAATTTATCAGTAGCACAAATTATCACTAAATACTTTAAGGTGAATTTAGATTATTCATTCGTTGTTTAAATAATGTTCGACATCCTTAGTTCAAAAACCATTAACAGTTATTGTTACAATTATTGTTTTTCTGATGTTTGTTATCTTATATACAAAGACTTTTAAATCATTTAAGTGAATGTTGCCCTTAAAGTGAAAAAAATTTCAGAATGAATTTAGCTAAAAAAAAAAAAAGAAATAAACAGGAAGGAAATATTGGCTTTCTTACTTTTTTGTGTATATTATGCATTATAAATAGGAAAGAAATATTTGCTTTCTTATTTGGTGCGTGATTACTTATCACAAAACCCAGACCCTTCCGTTATTTTATTATTATGTGGAGGAGGCTTCGGATACTCACAGAGGTTAAGTACGTTGTTCAGTTATTAAGTCGGAGTGACAAGGTAAATCCAGGCCTTTACGCTCCAGTAGTTACTCTAAGTTCCCTTATTATAGTCATACTTTTGCTTCTGTTTCCTAATTGCTTGGCTGGATATCTTAAGATACTGCACTACAGCCAACTTCCTATCCTCTAGTTCTGATTTTCTTTACCTTTTATTCAGA
>NW_003852525.1:2060846-2065448 GCF_000181295.1 Otolemur garnettii | reverse complement strand
TAGTTTCTGTAAGTGGTAAGGAAAAAATCATGCAGGAAGGGCAATAGAGAGAACCAGAGGGAGAGGATGGTGTTTAGATGGAAGGACAGAAAATCCCTGTGAGGTGGTGACGTGTGAGTTATTAACTAAAGGCTGGAAGGAAGGGAGGGAGGGAGGGAGGAAAGAGGGAAAGAAGGGGGGAGGGAGGGAGGAAGGAAGGCAGGAAGGCATGCAGGTTTCTTTTGGAAGAATATTCCAGGCCAAGGGAGCATCAGCTGCAAAGACGCTGGGGCTGGACTGTTCCTGACATGTCTAAAGGGCAGAGCAGGCCAACCGCAGAGGAAGGAACTCAGGGAGCAGAATGGGCTGTGCAGATTTGAGCTCTCTGTGGACCTTGGTAAAGACCTGGGTTTTTATTTTCATTGAATTGAGTCATTGGAGCTTTGTTTAGAGGAGTGAGGTTGTCGAACATATTTAATAAGAATCTTTCTGTTCTGCTGAATAAGAGGGAAGGCGGATTAAGGCCAAAGTTGGGAGATGAATTAGGAACCTATTTTAACAAATTCTGGAGGCTCCCACCACGTTGGTGCAGTTGTTGGGGTGCTGAGAAGCTGCCGGATTTAGAAGGTGGTAGGACCTGTAAGATTTTCTTTTTTTTTTTTTTTAGATTAAATCATAGCAGTGTACATTAATACTATCATGGGGTACAATGTACTGTTTCTGTATACAATTTGAAATACATTCATCCAACTGGTTAACGTAGCCTTCATGTCTTTTTCTGAGTTACTGTGTTAAGACATTTATATTCTACATTTAGAGAGATTCACATGTACCCTTATAGGATGAACCACAGGTGTGATCCCACCAATCACCATCCCTCCACCTGCCCTCCTCCCTCTCCCCTCTCCCCATATTCCTGGGCTAAAATTGCTGCATCAACTGTAGCGTGTGAAAGAAATACAGGCGGTCCCCAAGTTACAAACACACAACTTGTGTATAACTCACACTTACAAACATATCACAGTGAATCCCTGAGTTACAAACATCCAACTGGCACTGGGCTCACACTTGGGGACATGGGCTACTACAGGAAACAGGTAAATACACCTGGTCCAACCTACATACAAATGGAACTTAAGAACAAACCTACAGAACAGACCTTGTTTGTAACCCGGGGACTGCATGTAGAGGAGTCTGTGTGTCCTGAGTTTGGGGCCAGGACATTTCAGAGTATGGAGTCGCTATTCACCAAACTGGGAAAAGAACAGACTGGAGGCACGGGAAGGGTGGAGGGAAATCAGGAGCTCAGTCTGGGACGTGTGATATTTGGTACCCGGTCAAACACCTGTGTGGTGATTCAGTGGCTGCTGGAGCTGTGTGGACATAGGAGGGCTCAGCTCTAAGGCACTTGGTCTAGGAGGAATAGCGATATAATCCTTCAAAACCAAACACTCTTCAAGCATTTTTATACATCAAGCACAGTAGCAGGTGCTAAAATGGAATATTAATAAGATACATAATTGCGTATAGTTTGTGTCACAGCTGATTGAGTCACTTACTGTTCACAAACACAGAACCTCAGAAGCAGGAATATTTGATCCATTCCCACATTGTTGTGACTAGTTTTGTTCAGTTGACCATCCTCTCAACTTGGGGTGAGTTTGGATTCTCCCGCACTGGCCTCCTGGAAGTTCTGTTATTACGACTGTCATAAATGGAGCTCTTTACACCTCGACTTCTTATTAGCACTGAATGTCCTTTGTTCTTCTTACTGATAAAACTCAAGTGTTGAGTTGCGTTCAAGGGTAGCTGCTCTCCAGCACACCACGCACACAGGGTGGCCGTAAAATTCCTGTGCGATTTAAAATCGCACACTCTTTTAGGAACATTACGGCCACCCCGTATAGGTGCTCGGTGTCGATGGTTTCCCAGCTAAACACTCACACTGAACGATGAGTTAGTCACTAGGCTTGGTTGTTCTGTGTTTGAGTGACTTTTGCGCCTGACAGTTTGAAATACGATATTCTTAATAACTCTGCACAGGATTTTTGAAGGGTTTACTGAGGCTTGGAGTAAAGTAAATACGTTTCTAGTAATGCAGTAGCAACCCCAGTTCTGGAGGTTTTTAGTTTCTTTTCTGTTTCTTTTTTTTTTTTTTTTTTTTGTTAGTGTTTTAGGGCGTTAGGATACATTCAAGAAGGTATTATACCTCTCATTCTCCCCATTCTGAAAGACTGCTGTGCGGAACATTGGAGCTCCAGACTTAATCACAGCATCTTTCCTTTGAGTTCAAGAAGAGAAAAAATAACCCTCTGTTCAGGGAACCAGGTAGCACTAACCACTTGTGGCTCTCAAGCTGTAAAAGTAATTTGAGCCATCGGAGACTCAGCGCTGCTTCAGTCGTATCCGCCAGAGAACAAAGCTGGCAAAGCAAAATTTCATGTGGTTTTCTTTCATGGTTTGAACTTCTTCTGAGATGTGTAATGAGAGTTATGCAGGAATATTTGAAAACTGTTTCATTGGCAGTGTTCTAGCAGAGGTGTTCATTAAATAACAACTGTGAAGTCCTCCCTGGCAGAGTGAGAAGCGTTTGATTCAGGTTACGGCATGGTGGCTCTCGTCTAAGAATTTCTGCGTTCAGAATAACCTTTGAAAGTATGAAGTTTGAAAAAAAAAAATTGAAATAGAAAGCCTGGATATTTATGTAGTTTTAAGTTGGTCTAATTTAAGGCAAATAAATGTTTTTTGTTTCATTCTGAAACAAAATGTGTACAATCTACAAATTAAGAAAAGGTCCCAGTTTGGAGCTTATCTCTTTGTTATCCACTTAAAATCTTTCCATAAATATGTTTATACTTGCATATACCCATCACGATCAATGCCTTTGATTTGTGTCTTTTAAAATTTAACATTACCAGACTGAGTAGATAGGGGTGTCCAACCTGTGGCCCGTGGGCCGCACTCTTCTCAGTTGAGAACAGTTTACTTTGTATAGTGTCAGATACCATGAAAATATGCACAGATCTTTTTTTTCTTTTAAAATTTCTCATTGCCTTTCATTAGTATTTTTGTATTTAATGTGTGTGGCCGTACACAACTCTTATTTTTCCAATTTGCAGCAGAGAAGAAAAAAGTTTGTACGCCCCTAGACTGTAGATCTTTTTGTTGTTTGCCTTTAAAAAAATCTAGTATTTGTTTTAATTAAATCATAGCTGTGTACATTAATGCAGTCATGGGGTACAATGTGCTGGTTTTATATACAATCTGAAATGCTTTCATCAAACTGGTCAACATAGCCTTCATGGCATTTTCTTAGTTATTGTGTTAAGACATTTATATTCTACACCTAGTAAATTTAACATGTACCCTTGTAAGATGCACCATAGATGTGGTCCCACCAATTATCCTCCCTCCACCCATCCTCCCCTCTCCCCTCTCCTCCCTCTTCACTTTCCCCATATTCTTGGGCTATAATTGGGTTATAGCTTTCCTATGAAAGCTATAAATTAGTTTCATGGTAGGGCTGAGTACACTGGATACTTTTTCTTCCATTCTTGAGATTCTTTGCTAAGAAGAATATAAAATCGAGGATTTTTGTGAACTATCTATGTTCGTAACTATAAATCTAGTGCACTGGTTTTCCACTATTGTTTAAGACGTCTTTCCATAAATTAACCTTTATTTATCCATTCCCTCATTGGTAGAAATTAGGTATTCAGGGATTTTCAGGAATCTTAGGAAGAAAAGAGGAGCTGACAGGCACTCAGTTTCTCCACTGTGCTCCAGTATCTCAGTACAGTGACGTTTGGGGCCATTATAAATTCTATACCTTCACGTCTTTTGGGGAGAAGCTAACTACTATAAGGTGAACATAGAGGTTTCACTCGTAGAACCAGAGTGGAAATGAAATCACCAATGACACCTCCATGCAAATATGGAGCTTGTTGTGTGGTTTTAACAGGCCTGAAATGTGCAGTTTTAGTGCAGAAGTTTTCACAAACTTCTCCTTCTTAGCTCGACTGCCTGCTTTCTGCTGCTCCTCGGTGCAGTAATTCAGAATATTTATTTTCTGTCTACGGATAATAAGCTGTATTCATGCGAAACCTGTTGGGGATCCAAACCTTCTGATCTTCTTAAGTCATTCAATATGAACATAAGTCCAGTGACTATCCTCATTCTTTCTGATCTTCCCACTGAATAAATGGAGCCCATATGTCGGCATTCATCAGAATTAACCGGAATCTTTGCAAAAATACATACTTAGAAGGCTCAACTTCGGAAATGCTGATGAAAGATTTATAAGACAAAGGACTTATATTTTTTATGAGATCCTTAGGTGAACTTAGATAGAATTTCTGTTTTGTGTATAGCTTGGTTTTTAAAAGGGGTTGCCCAAGAGTTAGCTCTCAAGTTATATGGATTAAAACAGAAAGTTTTACTTTGAAATCTTTGGGCAGAATCAGGTGGGTTTGCTTCAATGACCTGTATTCTGAAAATCCAGGGACCCAAGAAGGGGCCACACTGTCGTCCTCTCCGAATGTCAGACTGACTTCCACCGCAGAGAAGAGCTTTATGTAAGGAGTAGAAAATCCAAACGTCGGGTTATTTTATTCACTGTGAGTG
>NW_003852525.1:2042837-2060826 GCF_000181295.1 Otolemur garnettii | reverse complement strand
AGAACTTGGTGACTGTTTATGTCTGAGCGCAGCTCACGGCCTCTCTGTTGTGTCCGCAGCACAGCGACGCCGTCCACGACCTCCTGCTGGACGTGATCACGTGGGTTGGAATCCTGCTGTCCCTTGCCTGTCTCCTGATCTGCGTCTTCACATTTTGCTTTTTCCGCGGGCTCCAGAGTGACCGTAACACCATCCACAAGAACCTCTGCGTCAGCCTCTTTGTAGCAGAGCTGCTCTTCCTGATCGGGATCAACCGGACGGACCAGCCGGTGAGCAGCCACACCTGTTAGCACAGAGCGTCCCCACTTGGGGCTCTAACAGCCCCATTCCCAGGAATATCCACTCTCATCTAGTGATCTAAGAGAGGCCCTAATTTTCACATCTCACCCGGTTTTCCATTTCTCCCGTCCCACTGTCATAAAAAGCAGGGTAATATGATATGAAAGAGGTATTCATTGCTTTTTATGTGTTTGAGGAGAAATTTTTACTTCACAGCAAAACTAAGGAGAACGCACGAAGATTTCCCATTTACCCCCCACCCCTCACGCACAGCCTCCCTGTCACCTACACCCCTCACCCAAGGGGGCACCTTTGTGACAGCTGGTGAACCGTCACTGTCACATCACTGTCACCCAGAGTCCACAGCTTCCATCAGGGCTCGCTCAGGTGCTGTACATTATAGGCTTTGGACAAATACTTGAGCTGTAGGCACCTGTGGAGAGTAAGACAGAGTTCTGTCACTGCCCTGAAAGTCCTCTCTGCTCTTGCTGTTCAGCCCTTATTCTCCCCTGGCTCGTGGCAACTGCTGATTTTTTATTATTGTCATAGTTTCGACCTTCCCAGAATGTCATAGAATTGGAATCATATAGTATGCAAGTTTCTCAGACTGCCTGCCCGTAATAGCTATCTAAGTTCCCTCCCTGTCTTTCATTCTGTGATAGCTTTTTTTTTTTGTTTTTGAGACAGAGTCTCACTTTGTCACCCACAGTAGAGTGCTGTGATGTCAAAGCTCACAGCAACCTCCAACTCCTGGGCTTAGGCAATTCTCTTGCCTCAGCCTCCCAAGTAGCTGGGACCACAGGTGCCCACCACAACCCCCAGCTATTTTTTTTGTTGCAGTTTGGCCAGGGCTGGGTTCGAACCCCCCTATCCTCCGTGTATGGGGCCAGTGCCCTATTCACTGACCCATAGGCACTGCCCCTCAAGGGCCACAGTTTCTTTATCTCACCCGTTCACCCACTGAAGGTCATCTTGGACGCTTCTAAGTTTGGAGGATTATGATGAAACTGCTGTAGACCTTCCAGAGTCATTTTTGTGTGGACATTTGTTTTCAACTCCCTTGGGTAAAAACCAAAGAGTACAATCCCTGGATTGCACAGTGAGAGTATGTTTAGATTTGCAAGAGATTTCCAAACTGTCTTGAGAGTGGCTGTACCATTTTTTATTCCTATTAATAGTTGGGTTGTACACTGCTTCAGAAATTTTGTTTCAAAAATTTGTTTTTGAAGTAACCATGTATCATCATTATTTTCTTTCCTTATTTTTAAAATCAGAGCAACTATTGGGTATAGGACTGAGCTACAAGAGGGACTCTGCCTAACAAATTCAAATTTTGTGATTTGGTTCTTTGCACCCTCACCTTAAACTAAATTTAAAAAAGAGAGACAGGGAGATAATAAAATTATGCAGATACAAAAACAAAGAAAATATTTAGAGAATAGAGGAATATCTTTGTTGCCGTAAGGGTCTCACAGAAAAGCAATGTCGCAAAGAATAAGCACACTTATTGAAATTGTGTTTTAAATGAAGGAGACTATCTGCTCACTCAGGCAAAATGGTGAGCTTTCTTTATTGCTGTTGGTTTATATAGGAAATCTTGTGCATGTGCACTAAACAGCAATGACCTCATAAATATTCATTACAATCCCTCTGCACATGCGCATTGGACATCAATGACTTCATTAATCCATTCAAACATCTTATGACCACCCGCCCTGTAAGTAGTTCCTCCCTGGTAATCTGATAATCCACCCAACTTGCACCTTTAAGCATAACCCTTTCAACATAACCAGTTTAACATAACTTAATGAAGAACATGTTGTCAGTCATTACTTTCTTTGTTCTTATCTGATGAAGCCTGAGGCTATGGGGGAAAAGAGACGATTTGAATGTCTGTTCTACTGACCATGCCATTTGGAGGCTGTTACTTCAAATCCTTAAGCAAAGCATAGAGAAACTTGGGCACACAGGAATTTGTGTGCAAACCTCTGCTCCCATGTAGGCCTTAAGTCAGGAGGGGTTTTGCTGGAGCCTTCTATAAGGAATTCTCAGGCTGGACTTCTCAAAAGCCTTTCATGAGCCCAGGTTTCATCTGTGCCATTAGATACCTGTATGCAATGGGTAAATTCCTCTTCTCTTGAGGTCCCCTAGCACATTACCATCCCCAGACCCATCAGAAGTAGTAACCTTCGTCACTTACCACAGATCAGGAAAGGTTACTGATGGGTATCGGGCCAGTTTTCCAAAGGGCTTTCTCATAGGCCTTATAAAGTCAACCTTAATTCCTTAACACACGCAGTCTGGAAATGCTATTCCAGCCAAAGCCTTGGTCATGTTAGGTCTGCAACTAACCTGGCCACATGGGATTCTGCCTCAGTTTCTTAAGTATGCCTGCACAGTCTTTTCACTGCTCTCTTTCAAACAGCTTTTTTGGCCAGAGGCATATAGGCATTTCGCCTATATGTCTTTTCTTAACAGATGTAGTTAGTATTTTCTGAGCTCCATAATAGACCTTAATGAACATGATACATTAATATTTATATGTCTAAAAAATTTTTTTCTAATGAACGTATTTTGGAAAATAATACAAACTGCTCATCGTATTTGGAGAACATAAACTCTTCCCAAATTTTGTTTGGTACTTTGTATCTGCTTGATTTCTGATCACAAATTTAAGCACCAACTTTGTACTTTACTATTACCACATTTAGTTGTATCAAGGGGAGGAGGAAAAGGGAAAGAAAAGAAAAAAGGAACAACTGTATCCGAGTGTGCTTGATAAAATGAAGGAGAGATATAAATAATAGACAGCATCTAAGGTCTAACACAAGAGTTTATGCCACTTACGGTCTTTGAGATGTGGTTTTGATTTTGGTTCACTTAGGGTTGGTGGGCATGGTGCAATGTTTTTAGTTCACTTAGGGTTTGTGGGCGTGGTGCAAGGTCTTAGTTCACTTAGGGTTTGTGGGCATGGTGCAAGGTTTTAGTTCACTTAGGGTTTGTGGGCGTGGTGCAAGGTCTTAGTTCACTTAGGGTTGGTGGGCATGGTGCAAGGTTTTAGTTCACTTAGGGTTTGTGGGCATGGTGCAATGTTTTTAGTTCACTTAGGGTTGGTGGGCATGGTGCAATGTTTTTAGTTCACTTAGGGTTGGTGGGCATGGTGCAAGGTCTTAGTTCACTTAGGGTTGGTGGGCATGGTGCAAGGTCTTAGTTCACTTAGGGTTGGTGGGCATGGTGCAAGGTCTTAGTTCACTTAGGGTTTGTGGGCATGGTGCAAGGTCTTAGTTCACTTAGGGTTTGTGGGCGTGGTGCAAGGTTTTGGTTCACTTAGGGTTTGTGGGCATGGTGCAAGGTTTTGGTTTACTTAGGGTTGGTGGGCGTGGTGCAAGGTCTTAGTTCACTTAGGGTTTGTGGGCGTGGTGCAAGGTCTTAGTTTACTTAGGGTTGGTGGGCATGTTGCAAGGTCTTAGTTCACTTAGGGTTTGTGGGCATGGTGCAAGGTCTTAGTTCACTTAGGGTTGGTGGGCATGGTGCAAGATCTTAGTTCACTTAGGGTTGGTGGGCATGGTGCAAGGTCTTAGTTTACTTAGGGTTTGTGGGCGTGGTGCAAGGTCTTAGTTTACTTAGGGTTTGTGGGCGTGGTGCAAGGTCTTAGTTTACTTAGGGTTTGTGGGCATGGTGCAGGGTTTTGGTTTACTTAGGGTTGGTGGGCATGGTGCAAGGTTTTGGTTTACTTAGGGTTGGTGGGCATGTTGCAAGGTCTTAGTTCACTTAGGGTTTGTGGGCATGGTGCAAGGTTTTGGTTTACTTAGGGTTGGTGGGCGTGGTGCAAGGTCTTAGTTCACTTAGGGTTTGTGGGCTTGAGGCAGGTTTGTTCTCATGACTAAAACTGCAAATGAGCAGAAAACTTTCACTTGGGGAAGACTCGTGAGGGTAATAAGTGTTTCTTTCACTTACTGCTGTTGTCTGGTGTGTGTCCAAATAGATGGAGTACTTTGCAATAAAAATGCGTTTGGATTCATGCTTGTGATTGCACATTCATGATTAATGACCGGAAAGGGTAAAATTACGGTGGTTATATTTTTAATTGGTTATCATATCCTAATGTGGCGGCTTCTCCCATAAATGCATACCTATGAATAAGCAATCAACGTATACATTTCTTCACCCCCAAAGCAAAGCCCGATGATAACAAAAATTAATAGTTGAAGTTCTAACTCTAAAAGGCAAGAAATGGGAAATTGTGTTATTTTCTGAGACGATATCATTTTATTCTCTCGTTAGCTTGCAATTCAAATGCTGTGTGATTTCTTTTCATTTAGAAACCTTATGCATATTTCTGTTTCCTGATGTTACATATGATATGAAAAAAAAAAAAAAAACTCCACTCAACATTGCAGACAGCAGGAAACTGGATTCTGACAAGTGTAATAGGGTGGTGAACAGCGACCCATATGAAAACATGGGTCAGCAAATCTTGTCTTTACTTTCCTTGGGGCTGAGGTGTCCTGTTCTGCACCTGCTGGGTGAGGACCCGATTCCTCATAGGTCCACAGGCCCCCAACTCCTCCTCTCTCCTTCACTGCCCCCCTAACCCAGGGAAACTGACCACCCTTTGTCTCACATCTCATGGATCTTACTTACTAGTGAATTCGTGCTACTCTGATAATTTCTATAAGTTTCTTGACCATTTCTAGCAGGAGCTGTAGAATTTAGTTGGAACTGCCAATAAAAAAAGGAGGAGCCAAAAGGAGTGGGGATTTCAGGAACTGATGTAAGAATAGGAAATTACTAGGTGATCCCCTGAAGGATGTAGTACCTCAGGAAATACACAAAATAAGGGCTGGCTTCCCTATGCTTTTTCAACCGAGCTTTTCTAGACCAATATTTAGTACAGTTACCAAAAAGTCAGAGAAAAAAGGCCAATCTGGAACTCTTCACTTTAGCTACCTCCATTTCTACACCTGTGCATCATGGACTTTCCAAAGTTCATCTTAAATCCTTTTTGAAACAAGCTGGGAAACAAATAAACAATTACTAATAATTAATCATCTTACCATAAAAGACTAAAATCAACCATAGTAGTTAGTAAGAACTCAACTGTGTTAGCACACATGTGATTACGGCCAGGAAAAAAAAAAAATTCTATTTTTTTCTAACTGTTATAATTTTTCTTATGCTAATGCTAGGCTGTCATTGATAAGCCATGATTATTGCTAAATGCAGTTTTCAAAGACAGTTTGTATTGAATGATACTAGTTGTTAGTATCTGTAGTTTAAGAGTCTTTTCTAGATGACGGCTTTGCAGACCTGTGGTGAGTGCTGTCTCCGTGAATGTCCAGTGTGGCTTTATGGCAGGGAGCAGATTCTGCCGTGGAGCACGTGACTGAGTCTCCTGTCCCTTCCCCAGATCGCCTGCGCTGTGTTTGCTGCCCTCCTCCACTTCTTCTTCCTGGCTGCCTTCACCTGGATGTTCCTGGAGGGTGTGCAGCTCTACATCATGCTGGTGGAGGTTTTCGAGAGTGAGCACTCCCGCAGGAAGTACTTCTACCTGGTGGGCTACGGGATGCCTGCCCTCATCGTGGCTGTGTCGGCCGCAGTGGACTACAGGAGTTACGGGACAGATAAAGTGTGAGTGGGCTCTTTGCTTTCTTTTTAAATCTAGTTGAAATAAAACCTTTGGGTTTTCCTGGAAGCTCAGGTCTTCCAAGCAGCGAGGGAGTAGAATTCCATCCACGGTTGTACTTTGGTTAGGACGTGATAGGAAAACCAAAATCTTCAGACTCAGCGTGATGCTGTTTGAGACCAGGAATAATCTTCTCATATCTACATCGTAATCTTGAGTCATTACGAAGGGAGGATAACTCAGATGGTTTTCAGGACATGGAAGCATCTGTCACATGAAGAATTAGCTACATGAAAAGCTGTGAGTTGTTGTCAGGTGCAGTGGCTCACGCTTGTGATCCTGGCACTCTGGGAGGCCAACGTGAGGGGGATCTCTTGAGCTCAGGAGTTTCAGAGCAGCCTGAGCAAGAGTGAGACCCCGTCTTGACTAAAAATAGAAAAACTAGCCTGGCGTACTGGCACATGCCTGTAGTCTCAGCTACCTGGGAGGCTGAGGCAAGAGGATCTCTTGAGCCCAGAGTTTGAGAGCTTGAGGCTGCTGTGAGCTATGATGCCAGGGTATTCTACCTAGAAGAACAGAGTGAGACTGTCTCAAAAAAAGAAAGAAAGGAAGGAAGGAAGAAAGGAAAGAGAGAAAGAGAGGGAGGGAGGGAGAGAGGGAAGGAAGCCAGGCAGGCAGGCTGTATGTTATCAAAGGACAATGCAGTCCTGACTGTGTCTTCTTTTCTTCCTGACATACCACTTCTGGTCACTGGAAAGAGAACAGGAGAAGGCATAGTTTGTGTTTCCCCAGGTGGGTGCTGGGATATAGCAATTCATTTTATTTTCAACATAACGTTAAATTAGTGCCACACATGTGCAGAGGTATTCAGTGTATTAGAAAGGAGTTCCAATAAAAAATTTGTGTAATCTACATAAACGTAGCAGCCGATATCCTCAGAACGCCTGAAATTTTTAATAGCCCCAGGAGAGAAAAGGAAAGTAGAGAAAGGAAAGAGATAAGTAGCAGCTTAGAAAGAGAATTTAGAGAGAGATCCAGATTCAAGGAAGGCGAGAGGACGATTTCAAGGTGGTGTATCAAAATCCTGCAGTGGTGTTTTACGTCAAAGGTAATTCAAGGGGCACTGAAAAAAAATCATTCGCCTTTGCAAAAGCCGTTTTGATGAAATGCTAGGAGCAGAACCCAAAAGTGGAAGGTACGAAGAGGCCAAGTGGTAGTAAGAAGTCGAGTCTTCAAGCTTCATTGACGCCCTGAAGTAATTTGATTGAAAAATGGTGAAGGAACTTCCGTGATGATGATCATGAAGGAGGATTTGAAAAGATGAAGTTGGAAGCATGTCTAGGGTGAAAAGAACCGAGTTGCAAAGAGAAGACCACAGGAGAGAAAACGCCCGAGGCCTCCTCTGTATTCAATATGTGCCTGTGGGCCGCAGGGAAGGAGGGGTCCCAGGAGGGAGGAAGGCAGATTAAACCCAAGATGAGGAAGCCTTGACTTAGACTTAGGGTGGCCTGAGAGTCCACCAAGGCCATGCGTTAATGTTATAGACGAGAAAATCAAGGGCCAGATAAATTTGTCCCCTTGCCCGTGGTTACAGAGCTAAGTGGTTGAATATAGCCCTAGACCAGAGGTTCTCAACCTTCCTAATGCTGCGATGTATTTTCATTGTTACAAAGGGCTCACGACTCACAGTTTGAGAACCACTGCCCTAGACGAAGGACCTAGGTGGAGATTTTCCAACTTAGGTCTTTCTCTCTGCTAGTAGCTCTGGTGCTTTTTCTGCAGATTTTGGCTAGGGCTGGGTTTGAATCTGCCACCTCCGGTATATGGGGCTGGCACCCTACTCCTTTGAGCCACAGGCGGCACCCAACTGGTGCTTTTTCTGTATAATAAATCCTATCTTACCACTGGGGGGTGCGGGGTGGGGCAGAGCTGATGGTGGCAGACAGATACAATAAACCAAGTCAGGCTTTTTTCAAATAAACTACGATTTTTTTTTTTAAATGGTAAAATTACCTTTCTCTCCTGGAGTGAATGTGCAGGAAAGAACAGACAAAAGTCCATTCTGAAGCAGAGGATCTTTTCCATCAAGTAAAAGACAGCACCTTCTATCGAATGAATAGGGAGGTCACATTGAGAGAACAGGAGATTTGAAAAGCTTTGAAAGGAACACTGTGGATATTATGTTAAGGATCCAATTAGACATTAATAAAAAAGATATCCAAGCTGCAGTGAAGGCTCAGATGAGCTTAGATAAATTCAATTTTCATAGAAGTTAATAAGCCAAACTTTGCGACTTTCCACCAGCCCTCAGCAGTCTGAGCTGCTATCAAGAAGGCAGTTTGCTTCCTAGAAGTGAGGGACGGACAAGAGATGCATAGTTAACATACCATATGTGCTGGTTCATGCACTATCCATGCAATTAAAAGAAGACCATCTAATTCTGTTGAGGTTTTTTTCTTAAGTGCAGTAGGCTATATAAAGCCGTTTGTCTAAAGTAAAAACTACTAACTATTCTTTCATCTTTATGAATTATAGTTAAATCAGAGTTCATTCTGTGGATCTCAATGACATCTGTAGACCAGACTAAGATTGGAAAAATATATATATCATCCAAGGTTGACAGAAAGACATCTTAGATGAAGGGCATTAGATTGATCACAAGTTTAGGTTTTTTTTTTTTTGTAGAATCAGAGTTTCATTTTATTGCCCTCAGTAGAGTGCCGTGAATCACACAGCTCACACAGCAACCTGCAACTCCTGGGCTTAGGTGATTCTCTTGCCTCAGCCTCCCAAGTGGCTGGGACTACAGGCGCCTGCCACAACATCTGGCTATTTTTTTGTTGCAATTTGGCCAGGGCTGGGTTTGAACCCACCACCTTTAGTATATAGAGCTGGCGCCCTACCCACTGAGCCACAGGCGCCACCCTGATCACAGATTTTTTTTATATAAAATAATTATATTGATGTAATTCACAAACCGCAAAACACTGTTTTAAAGTATACACTTCACTTCTTTTTGGACGTTCAAACTGTCATGCGTTCATGACCACTGTCTAATTTTACATTATTTTTATCAACTCAGAAGGAATCCTTGAGCTGTCATTTGGTCAATGCATTTTCCCTCTAAGAAATTAGGTTGAGTGATGTAGTTATTTGTAACCGCCTACTATTTCAATATCATTCTTAAATAGTTTAATTTTGCCCTCTTGAAGTTCTTGATTGGCTTTTCTGTTGTTGTTTTGTGTTAACTTTTTTTCTCCACAGGTATTTGCAACATTTTCCTGTTCCTGAACTGACTGAACTTGTTTGCTTTGTGTTTTAGTCATTTATTTTGAGATCGATGTGATTTTCTGGATGGTAGTGATCTGTCTGTTCCTAGAATCAATAACGTATAGTCTCTTGTGACTTTCTTAAAGCTTTGGCCATCATTGCTTTAATTTCCAGCCCCGTAACTGGAAGCTTTACCGACATTGGGAACAGAGGCTAATTGATTTCTAGGTCCTGATTTAAAACAAACCTTAATAATCATTTAGTTTTGTGATTATGACTTTTCTCAGCACAAAAACAAGCAAAACAGATGCAGGAAAAACAAGGAAAATGAGAGAGAAAAGGAAAATTTATTTCACAGACAGGAATTACACATTTTAGTATCTTGTTTCTTGTACATTTTAAATCAGTTGTTCTTTAGAAAGGCCTTCAGAATCATGTCTCAGTTCTACCCTTCAGGAATTCATCTAGACTTTTGTTGATACGGTTCTGATTTGCCCATTGAAGAAGCAGGTGTTAAAAACAGAACTGTTATTCATTTATCAGTGTTTACTTGAGAAGCCGAAATGAATAGATCCAGTCTGCGCCAGGCCTTAATCAAGACATCTTCCTAAAGAAAATATAAGCAATGAACTTTTTTTTTTTTTTTTGATAAGAGTCTCACTATGTCACACTTGGTAGAGTGCTGTGGCGTCACCACTCACAGCAACCTCAAACTCTTGCCTCAGCCTCTGGAGTAGCTGGGACTACAGGTGCCCACCACAATGCCCGGCTGTTTTTTTGTTGTAGTTGTCATTGTTGTTTAGCTGGCGCAGGCTGGGCTCAAACCTGCCAGCCCTGGTATATGTGGCCGATGCCCCTAACCACCAAACCATGGGCAACAAGCCAAAGCAATGAACTTTTACACAACTAGGAAGATTTCTGCACATTGAATCTCTGTCTTATTCCTTATTCTCAGATCTGTCTTTTTGTTCTAGTTCCTGTTACTGTTGTTTATTTCTTTTATTTTCTGTCTCTTTCTTTTTTTTCCTTTTTTTTTTTTTAACACAGTCTCCATCATAGCTCAGAGCAACTGCAAACTCTTAAATGGAGTGATCCTCCTGCCTCAGCCTCCCTAGTAGCGGAGACTACAGGCATCTGCTACTGTGCTTGGCTAGTTTTTCTCTTTTTAGTAGAGATGGGGTCTTGATCTTGCTCAGGCTGATCTTCAACTCCTGAGCTCAGGCGACCCACCCTCCTCAGCCTCCCAGAGTGCTGGGAGAGCCCACCTCCCCCCGCCTCTTGTATTTTACATTTAACATTGGACATTTCCCACTCCCCACTTGCCCCGTGACTGTCATCTAACTCTCCTCTCTCAAGTTTGTTTGCTATAGTTATCTTCTTGTGCCCTACATTGATTTTTAAATACAAATATGTACAGTGCGCAGTTGGAAATAAATTGGGATTAGCCAGAATTCAGAGGAATACCCTCAGGTATTTTACATTTACTGGTTCTATTCCGATACCCTCTAAGTCAGTGGTTCTCAACCTTCCTAATGCTGTGACCCTTTAATACAGTTCCTCATGTTGCTGTGACCCCCAACCATCCGCAACCCTTTAATACAGTTCCTCATGTTGTGATGACCCCCAACCATCGGGAACCCTTTAATATAGTTCCTCATGTTGTGGTAACCCCCCCAACCAATTATTTTTGTTGCTACTTTGTAACTGTAATTTGGCTACTATTATGAATCGTAATTTAAATATCGGATATGCAGGAGACCCTCAAAGGGTCGTGACCCACAGGTTGAGAACCGCTGCTCTAAGTAATGTTTCCTATGAAATGTTATTAAGGCTGTGGAATGTATTACTCTGTACAAAACACACTCACACCCAAAGCATACATAATTTAATTTTGAGAAGCTGCTTGGTTTGCCATCAATTTGTGGTGTGTGTAAGAGAGTCATTATTTTTTGATGTCTGTTTAACAAAGTCTTTTTATCTGTACTGACATCATACTCAAGAATATACTTAAAATAATTTTTTTGTCACAATAATCAGACATTTAAAAATCCATTTAAAATACTAGTAGTTTTTTCTTTTTCAATAACTTTCTTTTAATGAACCACAGGTCCAAATTGCATTGCTAATCATAGGCATTTATCTCCGTTTATCTCTGGTTTTGCCTCTCATAGTGGTGTTCACACGGACATTTAGCAAAGACATCTGATAATACTGTCGGAAGGCTGGCCCTGGACTTGGCACCCATAGCACAGTGGTTATGGCACCGGCCATATACGCCGAGGCTGGCGGGTTTGAACCCAGCCCAGGCCTGCTAAACAACAATGACAACTGCAACAAAAAAATAGCCGGGCATTGTGGCAGGTGCCTGTAGTCCCAGCTACTTGACAGGCTGAGGCAGGAGAATTGCTTAAGCCCAAGAGTTTGAGGTTGCTGTGAGCTGTGATGCCACAGCATTCTACCCAGGGCAACAAAGTGAGACTCTGTCTCAAAAAACAAACCAAAAAAAGAATAAGAAGACTGGCCTTGCATGGACAATAATTCAAATAGGACATATTTAGAAATCCAGTACTAAATACTTCAGTTTTATGACTTGAAACTAATCAGTTCATTTAAATGTTAAAAACTGTGGTACCACAAAAAAATACAGCCTATTTGAACAGTTAATTTTTTTTAAAGAAAAAAGTCATGTTAACACTTTTTAGCATTTTCTACACGATCTCTTGTATATAGCTAAGAAAAAAAAAAAAAGGTGGTTATTGTCCTGGGGATTAAAAGAAGGGAATAGAATTGGACACTAAGAGGACAGCAGGCACCAAGTCCAGATAATTGTTTAAGACACAAAGTCTGAGCTAGAAAATTGATAAGCGGGTTCTAAAAAATGTGGGTGAATTCATGAACATCTATAACCGATCAGAATATCCTGAGTACTGGAAGAATAGCTAAGCTCTTAAAAATAAGTGAAATCAAATGTTATGACCTGAGAATTGTTATAAATCACCTATTAAATCTTACATTTGTCTCTCTAGCTTACTAGCTTAAAAGCATCTCTAAAAGGGGTAGTCCCTCCTCTGTTAGTTAAAAGCCCCCAAATTTCTTTATTTTCATTTCATTATCTAAGTAGCATAATCATTAGGGTAGGAAAGTGATTATTGATTTGTTTTTTAAATACAAAGTTATAGTATTAAGAAAGAGCTTAGCCAAGGAATGGTGAAGTTGACAGTATCAGCAAGTTGTAGGCACAGATTGAATTAACATATTTGCTCACAGTTTCCAAGCATTTCAACTCACTCGTAAGAAATTACATTTTCCTTTGGAGTATTTTTCTAAGCAATTACTGTGTGATGTTATAAAATATACTTTCATATAAAATGTTATTGATGTGAGGCGTCCACCTGGCTGGTATGTCATTACCAGGTGTGTCTGACTGTAGCTTGACCGGTGAGAAAGAGCCCAGATAATAAAGTGCTTTCCATGGACCTATCAAGGTAACCTCTCAACATGTATGTGGAGAGTGCATGTGTGTGCTAATATTTAACTTTATTATTTGAGACACAGTCTCACCTTGCCACCTTCATAGAGTGATATGGCATCACAGCTCACAACAACCTCAAACAGTTGGGCTCAAGTGATCCTCTTGCCTCAGCCTCCCAAGTAGCTGGAACTACAGGCGCCCACAACACCTGGCTATTTTTTAGACATGGGATCTCACTCTTGCTTTGGCTGGTCTCGAACTCCTGAGCTGACAGAATCCTCCCACCTCCACCTCCCAGAGTGCTAGAATTATAGTTGTCTTGTTGTTTTCCAAATTCAACGAAATGTTGGATTTAACATCAAATATTTGGATGTGAGTTAATATGGGAACCAGAGAAGTTTGATAACTTCCTCAGCTCTCAGGAACATCGAGAGGTTACTTTATAATGTAGTATAACTTTATGCACTAGGATGACTGTAATAAAACACATATAACAACTGAAGTTGTTGAACGTGTGGAAACCCTGGGACAGGCGTGTGCTGCCGGCTGGTGTGTCAGTGGCACAGCCAGCTACTTCAGAAAGTAGGAGGACAGATCTTCAAAATGCTAACACAGTTACCATCAGACCCAGCAAACCCACCCCTAAGTATTTACCCTGGAAAAATGAAAACATAGGTGAACATGAAAACTCGTATACAACACGCAGTCTTCATAGCAGCAATATTTATGTTAGCCAAAAAGTGGATACTTTGGGGCTATCATAAAAGGCCAATGTTCATCAAATGATGAAAATATATATATATATTTTTTGCAGTTTTTGGCCATGGCCAGGTTTGAACCCACCACCTCTGGTATATGGGGCTAGGGCCCTACTCCTTTGAGCCACAGGTGCTGCCCCAATGAAAATATTTTTTAATGTGATACATCTCTATGATATAATATTTGGGGCACTAAAAATTAAGTATTAATGTGTGCTACAAAATGAACCAACCTTGATAATTTGGGGGTAAAGTTGTGAAAGTCTGTATGTTACAAGTTCTCTTTTGTATAAAATGTCCAGAACAGGCAAATTCTACAGGTAAAATTTACAGTGGTTTTTAGGACAAGGGAGAGAATAGGGGGAACCAGTGCAGGCCAGTGGGGGGGAGGGCAGAGGGGCAGGGTGGTGACAGGTGTAATAAAACTAAAGTTAGATTAAACTGGTGGTTTCACAGCTCTTAAATATACTAAACATACTTAATTATAAATTATGATTGTGATACATATCTTATATTCCCATAAAGCAGCTTAATAATACTAAATTTTTCATCTCTTGAGGACCTGATAGTTAGAAAGACTTTTTTTTTTATTTTGCAGTTTTGGGCCAGGGCTGAGTTTGAACCTGCCACCTCCAGCATAGGGGGATGGCACCCTCCTCCTTTGAGCCATAGGTGCCGCCCTTTAGAAAAACATTTTTACTTGAGACGTGTTTCAGTAATCTGTGCATTACATATACCACATAAATTTCTCATCTAGTCATTGAAATGTATAATTATCAACAAAACAATAGCTTTATTTGTTTTCTTACTTGTATCTTTATGCTTTTGGGTAAATGTGCAGTGGCCACGGAGACTTTGGAGTCAGTGGAATAGATTAAAATTCAGGCTCAACTGCTTAATCCCTGTGTGTCTGTGAGCAAGTCATTTTAGTTTATGTAATTTCACCTTCCTAATCTGTAAAGTGAAGGCTATCATTTGTACCTTGAGAGACTATTGTGGTGTTTAAAATTGTGTGCATATGTGTGTGTGTATATGTATCTGTCTGGTAGTGTTAAGTCCGGTATCAGTGTGTATATAAAAGGTCTGACATATATAAGCATTTATTAAATTAAAACTATTTATTAGAACCGGTACTATTATTTGACTAATGCAAATGAAGAAATATAAACTTTATGATCAGCAACATTGTTTTCATCATAAAATAAATTATATTTAAAAGCAACCATTTAATAGAGTAGTGATCACATTTTTTTATGATACCTCCTATTAACTTAAGCAAGGTGAGGCCATGAGAATTACTCCTCCACAGTAAGTGGTATTAATAAATGATATCAGATAATCCTGTTCTTACCTGTGTAGTCCATCATAAGAATGTAGAATGTATTTTGCTGGAGAAAAAATATAACCCTTTAAAAAAAAAATAGCTTAGGAAATAAAGGTAGTATAACCTGTATTTGATGTACTGGAGCTTGTTTTAAATTTTAAGATCCAAACCGTAGCTGAGCCACAAAGGCCAGACTTTTCCACCCCTGACTACACTAAGGTGACCAGACGTCTTTTGGCGGGACAGTCCTGATTTTTAGCAATTTGTCCCACGTCCTGCAGCATTTAAAAAAAGCCCCGATTTGCCCGACAAGCTAGGGAACATGGGAGAATAGGAAGGGAATATATGGTTTTCGGCTGCCGTGTGGCTGTTTCTCCAGGATATAAGTTTTATATTATTTTTGTTAATTTTATAATGTTAAACTTTAATAATAACAAATAATTGTTGAGAACTGATTACTGAGAACTGCTTATCAAAGTTTGCATTGTTGTCCGCCCCCCCCCCCCATGGTGTCCCTCTTTACCGATGTTAAAATCTGGGCACCTTAGACTACGCTCCATTCTCGTATCACTCTGCTGACCATTTCTTGCCCTTGTTGCAAAGTATTTGAAGATTAGATGTACGAGTGATGGAAATGGCATTCTAGAAAATTCTTAACAAGCATGGAATTTATTATGCTTGACCTGTGCGTCTGTCCCTTTTCCTGTTTTTGTCTTTCTTTATCCCCATTTCTCTGTATTCCTTTCTTAACTCTGTCAACCTTGCCAGATATATTCATATATTATAAATACAGAGCTACTGGCATCCGTGGAAGAGTAAACACGCATATTATACAGTTTGAAAATTCTCGTAAGCAACTTGAAATAATTAAGCCCTGTGAATGGTAGAGTCTAGTAGCCAAACATGGTTACATTTACTGCTCACCAAGAATAGTTGAGTCTGTGATTTAGCCGCCTGTGGAAAATGAAGCAGAAACTGTTGCCAGTTTACCTGACTTCAAAAAACTTTGGTTAAGAGTCAGACATGTTGGGTAATTGGCCTGACTATTGTTCTAAACACAAACTGATGGTTAATCAAAATGACTGATGATAATTAAATGGTGAGTAGTTTCACAGCAGAAGAAGATGAACTTTAGAAGTGTTGTTTTCTGTTGTCCTATTTGGAAAAATTAATTTGATTCATGGTTTTAATTTCTTGTTTTCTGAGTTAACATGAGGGTAGTGCTAGTTGGACTAGTAATTGAAATTTTTATGGAAAAATTATAAGATCTAAATCAATACCCTTGTTATTAATTCATAAAGATGTTTCTTACATTTTGGAAGAAAATGATTCAGACCATTTCTTCTTGTGGATTACCATCAGCTCTTTAAAGTTCTAGAACAAACAAGTTTGTGTTAATGCGGTAAGAATTTGTCGTATTGCTAACAGCATACGTTGCTTTTATTATTTGAAGAAAAATGCTACAAAAAGAGAATTTCCGTGACATTTGTATTAGATAATTTTATTTACAAAAGAAAAATCAAGGTTTGTGGCATATGACAAGTGTTTCTTTGAATACCAGAATATGTATCTGGTATCAAAACGTTTTTATTATTGGTGAAAACAGCACATCGCGTGGTGGGAATGAGCTTTCTCTGCCTGAAGCCAGGTCTCTTCTGATAGTACTTCTGTGACTATAATGTATAGATCATGCACATAAGGTTAAAGTGCATTTAAAGAGCAAAGAAATTGAAATATCTTTAAAAATAAATAAGAAATGACCTAGCAGGGTTACTAATTTCACAAATTAAATGTTGCTTGGTGGATAAAGGCAATTTCTGGATTAAATCATAGTCCTCAACTGGGGTTCTATCTGGTCATTTGCGAGCTGGACTTTGATGTGCTTAGTACAGTAAATTGTTCCTCTAGCATTTGTGTGGATACTTTAACCTGGTCCTCCCTTAATTGGTGATTTTACCCTGTGTCCAGTGACACTGGAGGGCTAGACTCATGGACACTGTGAGGTCAGCTGTAGGTGTCCAGCCTGTGGGTCTGCAGCCCACGTCATGCTCATTTCACTGTAAACCAGGCTAGTTGTCTCAACCTGGGCACAGTGAACCAGGGCAGGAATCATGCTGATTTTTAAGGTAGTTGATGGGAAAAGGAGGAAATACAGAAAGCTTTGAAAAAGCCGGCTTGTGGCCAAAACCAACAGCAGGTGTGGCCATATGGCAGTGCGTTAGAACAGGGATTCTTCCACCAGCTTCTAGAAGACAGGACAGCCTGGACAGCCTCACTGAGGCTATCGTGAGCTTCCTATTGACGCTTTCGCTGTTCAGCTCCAACGGGAATTTCAATCTGTTTTACCAAATAGATATTAAAAACTTTCTTAAAGAAGAAAAATAACTTCTAATTGAAATTTCACATTTAAAGGGGATCACTGTGCCAAAAGCTGTTTTCTAAGTAAAGCATTTGCTAAGCTGAGACAGTTAAGGAAAAAATCCAAAAGGTTTATAAGTTTATAATTTAATGACATTTGACTTTTTTAGGGGGGGGAGCTGAGGCTGGGTTTGAACCTGCCGCCTCCGGCATCCAACGCCTACTCCTTTGAGCCACAGGTGCTGCCTGACATTTTTTATTTTAACAAAATACTTGGTGAAATTGTTTAAAATCTTAAAATTCCCTTCATTCAACACAACCGTTAATAATGTAATTAAAAGCATAATTTGTATAAGATGTCTTTAACCTTAGAATAATATTTTTCAGAAGATCTTGAAGCACATTTTTCTATAAAACCAGTCACTGAAAATGTGATTTCATTCTCAGCTCTCAAAAACTTATTTGACCTATAAATTGACAGGAACTGTACTACTAATAATCCTTCTTAAATGTATTACTACTATTGTATCAGGTTGCTATAATTCCCGTGACATTCCTGGGATTCAGAAGTCTGTGTGTGTGTTTACATGGGAGTGAGATGGGAAAACGTCCATGCTTTTTTATTTATTACTTGTTTTTACCCTGAGGGAAAATAATATATCTGTTCAGCACCAAGAGAGACCCATGAAAATTTTTCTTGGCACAAGTGTCTTTCTCCCTGCCTCCGTCCCTCCCTCCCTCTTCCTCTCTCTCTCCCTCCCTCCCCCTTCCTCTCTCTCCCTCTTCCTCCATCTCTCTCTCCTTCTCTCGCTCTCTCCCCTCTCCCTCTCTCTCTCCCTCTCTCTCTCTGTCTCTCTCCCTCTCTCTCCCTCTCTCTCCCCCTCTCTCCCTCTCTCTCCCCT
>NW_003852525.1:2039696-2041108 GCF_000181295.1 Otolemur garnettii | reverse complement strand
TTTTAGTATATTTGCTTTCAGTAATTACTAAAATAAAAGATATAGCTAAACCCTTTCTGTCCACTTCTGGTCCTCTAAATTCTCAATGTCAGTGATTTTTTTTTCTCTCCATATATATAAATAAATATAGTATATACATATATATAAAAAGAAATATGTATATACCATGCCCATCAAATACATAAATTATTTAAAATATATCTTAATATGTTAAAGTAATTTTAAATATATGAAAATAATTTTAAAACATATTTAAAATACTTTTTGTATCTTTTAATCGTGTGTTTTTTACTATACGTATGTGTGTGTATATGTTAATATATATGTACCATATTTGATATGCAGGGGGGCTATCAAAGTTCAAGAGCAATTTAAACTAATGTGAGCATTATGGTCACCCTGTATGCACAGTGTAGACTCATCACCTTACTTTGTGATTTTTTTATTTATCCTGTTGTGTAGATAGACCCACTGCCTTCTTTTCAACTGTTTCATAACACTACATGAATGGCAGTTATCCATTTCTTCACTGATAGG
The DNA here is from genome assembly GCF_000181295.1 of Otolemur garnettii. Lineage (NCBI taxonomy): Eukaryota > Metazoa > Chordata > Mammalia > Primates > Galagidae > Otolemur > Otolemur garnettii. The sequence goes on along the minus strand of NW_003852525.1, from coordinate 2,040,571 downwards.
CATTTATAAATTTCTTTCTTAGGCTTATCCATTATTCAATGATTACTCAGATTTAAGTAACATTTTTAGAATCACAGAAATATTTAAGTACTCAGGATTTGTAGGTTTAGACCCCCTAACACACCACTTTGGAATGTGCACCATTTGAGACGGTTTCTTTTTACATTATGCCTCAACTATACTAAAATGGCAAATCACTGAAGATATTACTTTTCACATCAAATGTAATTTGTTCAGAATTTACATTCATCTTCCCCATAACTGGTCATTTCCATTTTGTTTCTCTGTCATGCCCAGGAATGAAAAGTTAGTTTCCCCGAGGCTGTACGAACTGGGAGGAGTATTCAATGTAGCTGAAATTAAGTGATTAATAATTTACTTCTGAGTCATGAATCAACTTCATGGGATGCTAACCATCGTTTGCAACCCCAGAGGGACCAGCAGTAATAATGCACCTTTTAAGACGCCAGAACTCTATAAGGTTGGCTGCCCAACCTAATTAAACTTCAGTCTTCTGATACCAAATTTATTTCTTCTTTGTACTGAGTTTCCTCCCATCTTCTTGACGGGAGAATGTCACTTTGCCTGACAGCTGATAGACAGGTCGTGTAGCACCATAACTGGAGAGAAAAGGATACTTAAAGCTGCTCTAATTAATGGACCTGTGTATGGATTTTTCTTTCTTTCTTTTTTAAGGTTTCTCCGACAGACACAAAGGCCTTAGCGAAGAGGCCCAGTACTGTTGTTTTTTTTTTTTTTTTTAAATTCCCTGCTGCCTCCAGGGGTAATTATCTTACTCCATCAATAGTGCTGTCAGAAATCGGGCACATAATTCAGCATTTAAATGAACAAGCAATGTAATATTTCCTGTCTCG
>NW_003852525.1:2035704-2038370 GCF_000181295.1 Otolemur garnettii | reverse complement strand
CCCATGATGGGTCTTTTAAGTATATACTATCCCACTCAGTTAAGAGAGTGAAAATTATAAACTAATCGGATGGCCCCAGGCAATTCAACACGCGGTTTAGTAACAGTTTACACGCACATAGTATATAGAATTTAACTGGACTTTTTGTTTCGTTTTGCTGTAATTCATAGGTTCTTTCTGGTCCTAGAGATAGAATAGTAACATTGGAGATTTCCTCTGCTTTGATCCTAGCTCCTTGTAGTATCAGAACTTAACCAGCGTTCTACAATCTTTTTGAACTAGTTATACAAAAATATATTGATGTTAGTATTTCTGCTTCTCTGATGTACTATTTGAAAATGTATCCCTAAGTGATAAATCTGGAGCAATGTTCAGAGTGTAGAAACAGCAACACACCAAGAACGATTATTATTTCTTGTTTTTATTTTTTTTAAATATACTGGACTTTGAGTTGTTTCAACATTTCCATAGCATCATTCCAACTGCAGTCGATTTTGTCTTTATATGATTTGGCAGAGCGGTGCTTTGTGGCCCGGTGGTATCCCAATTCCCAAAACTGGCTTTTTGCCTTTACTGAACATGAGGCCGTCATCCCTGATCCAACTCCTTTAGAAGTGCAGTGAGAGCTAATTTCCCAGAACAACTCATCTGTTACAGAGAATAGACTTGTTTCTTTTTTTTTTTTTCATTCCCCAATTATGCTACATAACACTACCTTTTGCTTTCCAGCTTAATGTAATCTTCCTCGGGATTGCTTTATATAAAATGTTTCATCACACTGCCATCCTGAAACCTGAATCAGGCTGTCTTGATAATATCAAGTAAGTGATTTTTATTTCTGTTTTCCAGGGGTTGTCTTACACTTATATTCTAAACTACCTTCACTTTTGATTATTCCTGAATATTAGGAGAAAATGATGAAGAAGATGAGTGTATTGTCTTTGCCAAATAAGATCACTTATGGACTATTGAGGCGACTTGATCTGAAAGTTCTGTTTCCAAGGTTATTTTTATCTCCTGAACCCTAATTGAAAAATTTTTAAGTTTTTATTGTGCCCTGTAAATAAATGCAAGGTTTCTGGATTGGGACACACCGGTATTTCTTAGAGCCACAACCACATCAGTTCCTCACCATTCAGAGCAACATGGTGAGGTCCAGATGGGGGTATTTCGTGTACTAAAAGGGGGATTTTACAGCAGAGAAGAGGAACCCTGAAATTATGTTCTACAGCTGCCCTCCTCAGTAAAGAATCTTACCTAATACACACAGATACTTTGTATACAAATACCTGTCTACACATTTCATTTGTTTTTGGAGAGGTAGGCTCACTCTGTGGCCCTCCTGGGTACAGTGCCCTGGCGTCAGCTGAGCTCACTGCAGCCTCAAACTCTCGGGCTCAAGAGATAATCCTCCTGACTCAGCTTCCTGAGTAGCAGAACTACAGGCACCTGCCACAACGCCAGAGTAACTTTTCTATTTTTGGTTGAGACGGGGTTTCGCTCTTGCTCAGGCTGGTCTCCAAAACCTGAGCTCAGGCGATCCTCCCTCCCCAGCCTCCCAGAGTGCTAGGAGGACAGGCACGAGCCCACTGTGCACCTGGCCTGGCTGCAAGTTTGATGCTCCATTTGACATACTAACACTTAACCGTCTGGGAGGTAAATCTCTCCAAAAGTCTCTATTTGCTCATCTTTTGACTTTCAAAATTTGTTCTTTAACTCAAATCCTGTGTTTCTGTGCTCAGCCTTACCATCCTGAATATGAAAATTCAGTTTACTTTTCAACACTAATAGTATTTTATATAGGCAGAGGAGTAACTCATTTACACTTTCTGAAAAGAAAGATAGTTGCATTCTTTGACATAATAAAAAAATGTATTGTTCCCTTGGTGCACGTGGCATTGCAGAGGACAGCAATGTTGAGATGCACGCTGGTCCTAAACGCAGATGATGCACGAAATTGCATTCTCACATCATTTGCATATGCTCTGTTTCAAATGGTTCAAAAATGTTTATTTAAATGAATGTACTTTCAGAAGTTTCATGAGGTCACCTTTGACTTGTCTGTGCCACTGATTTTCTCCTTGAACCACCTCAGATAGCAGCTGTGTCACCCACATTCCATCTCTCTACATTCAGGACGCGTTCCTGGCCCATAGTAGGTACTCAGCGAATTTTATCAGGATAAAGTAATGTATATATTAGAGACCTTAGTGCCAAAGGTGTATTGACATTAACTAGGTAACTTTGCTGAAGCAATCATTGATCTAAGTTAAATAAAGAGAATAGCCAAGGTACTAGAAAAATAAAATACAGTGGAGGAAACTAGGAATCATTTACAAGTAGCCTTGCGTAATTCTTACTATTAATATAATGACTATTAAGATAATAGTCATTATAAAGTTGAAGTATGTATAATAAAACAGTTCTTCTAAAATATAGTGTTAGTTGCTTACACCATTTATACCTGATGAAATTGAATTGAGATAAATTAAGCAGGCACGTGACATATATTTATCACATGTACACTTTAGTCTAAATTACTATATGCCTCATTCTTAATGTAAAATACACAAGTAATACTTTATTCTTTATGTTATGTATTTAAAATACTCTCAGAAATAAATGAATAAAATGTTATGTAATATCTTTTACCAGGTTAAAAATTA
>NW_003852525.1:2029512-2033991 GCF_000181295.1 Otolemur garnettii | reverse complement strand
TTTTTTTTTTTTTGGCCGGGGCTGGGTTTGAACCCACCACCTCCGGCACCCTACTCCTTGAGCCACAGGCACCGCCCACTTGATTGTTTTTAATTTTTATAAAATTAGGAACAAGACTACCTACTTAGCTCACTTTATTAAGAAAAAACACTACATAAGGCCTTTTGGAAATCAGTGTCTTTCTAAAGCAATGCATTCATTCATTCATCAGATATTTGGCACTTTTATGATGCATGTTCTTGCACACACCTTTGTATCCTTGGTCTAAATCGTGTTTGCTTCTCCCCAGACTCATTGCCGCCCCTTCCAATAAGCCTCCATCGTCTTCTGCAGTCGCTGCGGCTGTGCCCTGAACTTCTCTCCCCATCCTCCCATTCCTACTCCTGCCATTGCCAGCTAGAGGGAGTTCTTGAAAAACTTAAATCCCACCATGAGACTTTCTGGTAAAACTTGGAAAGATCCCATTACTCTTAAACTGAGTCCAGACTCCACTACGCCGTTGGATCCAGCTGCCCCTTTCTTCCTCCACCTTCATTTTATCTCTGTGACCATCTGGCCACTCTAAGATTTCTCTCTTTTGCCTCCTGTCTTTTCCAGACTGACTTTTTCTTCCTTATCTCTCTGCCTGGCTGAGTCCTATTTATTCTAATTAATGTTATTATTTTATTATCTTAAAAATTAACTATTTTTAAATTCCAAATTTCATTCAGCGTCATCCTAGTGCATTCCTTTTGGGGTTAACTCAGAGCATTGATTTGGCCAGCTTATTACTATAGTAATGACAATACTCTGGAAAAAAAAAATAAAAAACACAGTGAAGTCCTAGAGATAACATGATTACAGAGGAAATGAGGTATGCCGATTCTCAGATTTAACGAAAAAGCTGATTAAAACTAAATAGTACACATCTATTTGCTGTTTGCCTACTTGTCTTTTGTCTCTTTTTCATCAAAGCAAGCAATTATACTTAGAAGAAAGAAGTGATTCCAATCACTTGAATTTACTGGTTGAGTTTCTGACAGATTGAAATTGGGAGTTTATAATAATCATAGCAAAATCTAACCTAATTAAAAAATAATATAGGTAAATATGAATAAAGCTATTATTGAATTGTTCCCAGCACAAAATTAACTTACGGCTGAAGTATTATGACATGTAAAACCTTAATTTGCAAGGGGCCTTTGGAGCGCTCTTGACATTTGCCTGTGAAATGCAAATTGGTAGTGTCTATAATCACTTACTTCTATTGTTGAAAAATGTTGAGTAACAAATTATGTTGAAGATAATTTGTTTAATAATATCGCAAGTTATTTTTTGAGGCATAAAAGGGAGTCTCTCTTGAGGTCTAGGATTAAAAATTGGTGCCTATATGGGGAGAATGTGGAATCTCCCAGGGTCCCCTTCCTTTTCACTCTTTCCCGGGGACAGACTTCTGATTTTGCCTCATCATGTTTTCTGGTTTCTGGTCTCTCTTTAAAGAGAGGGATGGGTCAGCAAACACATAGATGATTTAAGGAAATACCTTTTCCTTTCCTTCCTCTCTCCCTATGCTCTAACTGTCTATGGAAAGCATACTTGCAGAGGGGAGTAATGACTTAAGTGTTAGATCCATATGGTTTTGAATTTCTGTTCAGCCTTGCAATGGTTACCTGACCTGGACAAGTTACATCAGGGCTCTGGATCTCAGTTTCTCCTCTGAATTGAGATTAATTGTGTCTATTTTATGGCATTTTGTGATAATTATAATCATACATGTCAAGCAAATGGCATATAATCTGGTGCCCATGCAGGAGAGTTGGATTATTTTTAACCGCTCTATGTGGAATTACCCTGCTGCCTTTGGGTCTTTAAGTTTTCCATGGTGAATCTTAGCTCTGTTGATATCAAAATCCCATTAGAATTTAATGGGTTCTGTTTACCATATAGCATCATTAACGATTATACGTGATCTGATCCTTTCTCTTTATAAGCCAGACTTAACCTATTAGGAAGAAGTTGGCCCCAAGGGTGGAATGCTCATCTGATTAATAAATAGAAAGTTCCGTTGTTAGTTCTAGAGGAAAAAACAAAAAGTGTCCACAGTGAGCTTGGACTCCTGCTGTATATAATGAAATCTGAGGAGGCTTCTAAACAGCTGTGGGAATGAATATAAAAATACTTCACCGGGAGCCATAATAACTTTTTTTTTTTCTTAAGAAGGCAACTTTTACTTTGAGGGCTGTCTTTCTAAAAGTTGGCAAAAACAATTAAATAGGAATTATACTCAACTTTATTAGTATTACAATAATGTCCCATGTAAAAGGTGGCTGGATTCCAAAAAACCAAACAGAGAAAAGCAAATTGACAGAATTTTAAAACATACAACAGTATCACAGAAGAAAATATTAAATGCTTTAATTTTTCTTCATATTAATATATAAAGACATATCATATGATACGTAGATACATTTAGATGTATTAATAAATCATGTTAATATATCTATATTAGTGCATATATAAATATATATAGCCTACTTTTCTAAATTATCTCATCTTTATACTAAAGTCAGGGCAATAAGCTAAAAACAGTTTGAGTCTTTATGAGAATAATAAATCTGAATTGTAGTTAATAAAAATGTTCATCAGCTGCAGAGTTTTCTGGATGAGCTTTGAGGAAAGTATTTTTAGGACTTCCTTATTCTTAAAATATTAGCTACTGATAAAAAAAAATATTGAAATGGTGATTTAAGTTTCTAAGAAAGAAGCTCAAAATAGTCCATGCAAACTTAAAAATAATCGCTTATATCTCCATGGAACAGATTTTATTTATAGTTTATATTTCATCACCAAAATTATTAAACTGCAAATTTCACATATATTTGTAATTATTTTAACTATTGAGAGAAGCTGCATTTGAAAATTATCCCCTCTCTTATAAGAAGACTATTAGGTCTACTCATTGCGCTGAAGATATGTTTTGCCAAATTTTTTAAATCAAATTATACTGCCCAGTGCCCATACGCATGATGGACACTTGAGTTCTTTGAATTAGAACCAATAGTAGATTTAGTCTATTTAATTTATTACAGGGACATAGAATAGTTTTTAAAGAGAGTGTTGAAAATAAGCATCATTTTCTATCAGTGCAATTTCTCAATTTCTCAGTCTCCCTCGATTCCCTGGGTCTCTGTTTCAACATCATGAGAAGGTGCCACAGCACTGTCCTCCATGACCCAAGTGCATGTGGAGAGCAATGGAATCCACACAGCACTGTTTGCAGCTGTGTGTATCCTTGTGACACCCCTACATTTGCTTCAGACAAGTGGAGACCTTCCTGGAGCAGCAGTTAGTCCTTGGTTGATACCTTACTTTTAGTGTTCGAAAGCGTTTCACAAGCACTTCTTTGAGAAATGAATTTCAGCCACAGGGTCACCGAGCTGTGACTGGACCGGGTTGTTGCCCACCTCATTGTCTCATACCTTGTAGGCTGTACTTTTGAATTTTCTGAAATGCAAAAGGACTTCTTTCCTCTTTAGGCTTTTTCTTTGAAATGCATTACATGTACCATACGATCATTCTAGGAATCAGTGTTATTGTTTGTTTGTTTCTTTTTTGGCCAGGGCTGGCTTTGAACCCACCACCTCCAGTCTATGGGGCTGGCGCCCTACTCCTTAGAGCCACAGACATCTCCCCTAGGAATTCCCCTGTGTTCATACTGTATAGACTGGGAGCTGACATTTGCGGAAACCAGTTGGAAGGGTGACTGCCTGTCATAAGCACATTGGAACTCTTAATGCTTGATCTTGAAGTTAAATTATAGTTTTCCTTTCCCATACATAATTAGGTTTATATCAAATGTAGGAGAGTCCATTGCTTTCTAAGGATAAGAAAGACTGAAAAGCTACTTGAAGGAAAAATGTCTTCTTAATCATGAAAAGATAAACATTTAGCAACCCTTCTCTTCTTTATAGATTACTTTTGTCTCCCAGACTGTGGGAGAGCTTAGTCATCTGAATTGATCTGAAGTAGTTATCCCCAAGACCATCGTTTCCCCCACAGAGGGAAGGGCAAGTGTTAGGTGTGGAGACAGGTGCCAGGTCCCCGTGTTCCCAGGTTCTCAGTTCCCAGTACTGTGGAATGGTCACTGGAGCTGAGTGACGGAATGAATGAGCTGAGCAGGCAGGTGTGAGCCAGCCAAGTGCCAGTTTAGTAAAAGCACAGGACAGTCCAGAGAAGGCACGGGTCAGCCCCCAGGAGGGGAGAGGGCTCGGGTCAGCCCCATGAGGGGAGAGGGCACAGGTCAGCCCCCATGAGGGGAGAGGGCACAGGTCAGCCCCCAGGAGGGGAGAGGGCACAGGTCAGCCCCCAGGAGGGGAGAGGGCACAGGTCAGCCCCCAGGAGGGGAGAGGGCACGGGTCAGCCCGCACAAGGGGAGAAGGCACAGTTCAGCCCCCAGGAGGGGAGAAGGCACAGGTCAGCCCCCAGGAGGGGAGAGGGCAC
>NW_003852525.1:2016301-2029245 GCF_000181295.1 Otolemur garnettii | reverse complement strand
CGGGTCAGCCTCCATGAGAGGAGAGGGCACGGGTCAGCCCCCATGAGGGGAGAAGGCACGGGTCAGCCCACACAAGGGGAGAGGGCATAGGTCAGCCCCACGAGGGGAGAGGGCACAGGTCAGCCCCCAGGAGGGGAGAGGGCACAGGTCAGCCCCACGAGGGGAGAGGGCACAGGTCAGCCCCCAGGAGGGGAGAGGGCACAGGTCAGCCCCCAGGAGGGGAGAGGGCACAGGTCAGCCCACACGAGGGGAGAAGACCCTGACTTTAACCACATTTCTCATTTTATGCTGGTTCCCTAATTTGATGGTAAGTGGGAAGTGAAATATTCGTGGTTTTTGTTGGAAAAGGGGTGGAAAATTCCTCAAATTCCCCCCCTTTTCTGTTCCTTGAGGCTATTTCTGGGGGGTGTCATGCGTTTGTCAGTATCACAGCCCTGTGTGATTTTTACTGTGAAGGGGGACCTGCTGCTTCCAGGGTGAACGTGCCCTTACCGAGGCCTCCACAATATCTCCACTTTGTGTTCTGTCTACCTTTTCAGATTGATCAGTCTTTGGAGACCAATTATCTATCATGGTCCAAACATCTGACCAGCCCTTGGGGACCCCCCCTTGGCGTCAGTGGTTTTCCTGTGAGACCCTCTGGTCAGTTCATTCCTCCTAGTGGACGATGTTTTTTGACTTTCTTATTTCATGACACTCTTGAACCTATGGGTCAATTTCTGTGGCACACTTAAATTAAGTTAATCAAAAAGAAGATTTTAAAAAAGGATACACTGACAGTACTTTGAACTTCTTTTGAAAATAATTAATGATCTTTAAACATTCTCGTGGCACACTGCCTGGAATCACTGTCAGAGACAAAGCATGAAGACCAGTTTCTCCTGGATGTGTTGAAATTGTCACGGAGATCTGCTGACCTAGTGACCAACCAGCAGGTGTTTCTCTTCAGAATCATGCAATAAATTATCACGATTTATAAATGCTACGTATTCAGTGTGTCCAGAAACACCCCACTCTATGGAAAACAAATTTATGAAATCCTGAAAAATATAACACGATTACAAGATTGTCTTAAAATTGTTTTTACCAGGTGGGGCCTGTGGCTCAGTAAGTAGGGTGCCAGCCCCAAGGGTGGAGGGTTCGAACCCGGCCTTGACCAAACTGCAACAACAACCAAAAAAAAAAAAAATAGCTGGGTGTTGTGGCCTTTAGTCCTGGCTACTCAGGAGGCTGATGCAAGAGAATTGCCTAAGCCAAAGAGGTGGAGGTTGCTGTGAGCTGTGATGCCACAGCACTCTACCAAGGGTGACAGAGTTAGACTCTATCTCTAAAAATAAAAATAAAATAGGCTCAGAACCTGTGGCTCAAGTGGCTAAGGCGCCAGCCACATACACCTGAGCTGGTAGGTTCGAATCCAGCCCAGGCCCACCAAACAACAATAACAGCTGTAACCAAAAAATAGCCGGGCATTGTGGTGGACGCCTGTGGTCCCAGCTACCTGGGAGGCTGAGGCAAGAGAATTTATTGAGCCAGGAGTTGGAGGTTGCTCAGAGCTGTGATGCCACAGCACTCTACCCAGGGTGACAGCTTGAAGCTCTGGCTCAAAAAATAAATACATAAATAAATAAATAATAAAATTGTTTTTGCCATTATATTACTATATGTGTAGTACTTACAATATTGATATTCTGATTATAAAATCTATTTTATATCTATATGTATGAATGTGCATACATACATGTTTATGAGAGTGTTAGACATACGATCACTAGTAGACACATATATGACAGTGGTCCCGTGAGATTACGGACTATACTATTAAGTACTATTTCATACTGTAATGCTGCATTATTACTGTACTTTTTGTGTTTACAGATGTTTAAATACACAGATACTTAACCACTGTGTTACAGTTTCTTCCAGTACTCAGTACAGTAACAGACTGCACAGGCTGATAGCTTAGGGGCAGTAAGATGTTGCATACAGCCTAGTCATGTAGCAGCTGGGGCATCCAGGTTTGTGTAAGAACACTCTTATGGGGTTAGCACAATGCTGAGATTCCCTAAGGCAATGTGTCCCCCTCCTTAGGTAACACAAGAGAACATATGCCTTCTAGAAAACGAACTGTCCAAAGACTTTATCACACCTATTTAGTAACATTTGTGTAATTTTGTGAATTTAAGAAACAAAATAAATCATGTGATTTGGAGAAAAATCAATCGTGAATAAAATCACCTAAACTAAAAATTACCTTAAGCAACAATATTTTTTTCCTTAAACAATGTTAAGATACACATACCTTAAAAACAATTATTTATTTAGTTATCTTCCTAAAAATGAAATATATCATATATTATAAAATTCTTATAAATCATACTTTATAGAACAGCTAATGTACCTTTTGGGGTACATTGGTAACCTGGGTAACCTTTTATGTAGTTTGGTCTTTCTGAAGACCAGCCCCAAGCCTAAAGCTGCTACCCCCACCACCCTCACAAACACATACACACCCTGAATCATGGAATTAGTTTACGAAAGACACTCGGGAAATTCCCTGTAGGACCTCTACGTCACAAGTCAGGAAGAAAGACCATTGTATTCTGGAGATTTTAAAAGTTGATATAGAACATATAATGCTCTCACAAAAATATTTTATTAGAAGTTCCTTGTCCCACATTATGTTCATAAACATATTAGTGAAAGAGCAATCTAAGAATACCATTTCTCTGACAGGATCATCATTCTATTTTTCTAAGCGCAGAAAAAGTTGTAAAAAATCAAGTTTAATATTCTATTATTAATATGCTCTGTCAATATATCTAAATAATGAAAATTTAATGAAGTGTTATGAAAATGGGAACATTTAATTATTGTAATTCATCTGTTTCCAAATTCTTTGTGAGAATAAGACTCACTCTAGTGTTTAAAATTGCTCTTATTTATAGCCTTTAAAAAAATTAGTGGGGCGGTGCCTGTGGCTCAAAGAGTAAGGTGTTGGCCCCATATACCAGAGGTGGCGGGTTCAAACCCAGCCCCAGCCAAAAACTGTAAAAAGAATTAGTGGAGAGAATCTAGTTATGATTTGAGGGTAAAATTTTTAAAACTAACTTTTCTTACCTTTTCTGTTTACTTGTAAAAGGCAATTTCTGTCTATTCCTCCTTAATCTTAAACTTCTGAATAAAGACACAAAATGTAGGCCCATATATTCAGAAATATCTTATTTAATCCCAGCTGGCAAAAATCAAATTTCATGCCTTATAGGTAAAACTCAAAATATCCTAAAATGACTTCATAAACTTTTTAGTCTATTTATTGTAATATAGTTTCATCTCATAAACATTCGTACAAGAAATGGAATTCTGGACATATCGATTAAAAATATAAATAAAGAAGAGATTTCGTTTCTTAGCCATCACTGTGTTTATGCTGAGATGTCTCTAACAAAAGACAAATTAGCAAGAGAAAAGCACAAGAGTTTATTTAATCTAAGTTTCACACGGTCAAGGAGCCTTCAGACATAAAGACCTACAGAAACAGGGAAAGTTGTAATTTTTTTATACAAAGTTTGATGAAACGGTGGATAGATGTGGAGAACTATGATTAGAGAACCAAAGATAATAAACTGAAAGGAACTTGGAGAGGCCTGTGTGGGTTATTCTTGGTGTTTCTGTATCTTATAGCTGAGATCCCTGACTCCCAGGCTGCAGACCAGTGCTGATCCATGGTCTGTGGGGAACCAGGCTGCAAGCATCACCCCCTGAGCCTCCCACCCATATCCCCAGTCTATGGAAAAATTATCTTCCATGAAACCAGTCCCTGGGTCTAAAAAGGTGCTGGTCCATCCATGGTCTGTTAGGTACCATCTGCACAGCAGGAGGTGAGAGGTCAGGCAAGCAGGTGAAACTCCATCTCTGTTAACAGCTCAGATTCACTTCTGGGGCTCTGCCTGTCCCAAATCCCCCGATGCCCCATCCCTCATCTGTGGTAAAATTATCTTCCACGAAAGTGATCCCTGGTGCCACAATGGTTGGGGACTATTGTCTTAGAAGGTAAGACCCTTTCTTTTGAGTATAGGTACAAGACCTCTGGAATGAGGATCTTGTGACTCGCTTCAAAGGGGACGTTCAGGGAATGCTTTTGTGGTCTGCTGTGGAAGGGGAGGATGAGGGAGACCAGAGGGCTGCCACTGCTCAACGGCCAGGATGCCATATTTTGGGACGTAGGGCATCTTGAACTCTATCAAATGATTTGCTAATGATTTCTGCGCATATTGTTTTTTAAAAAAACATAAGCCAGTTTTACCCAATTATAACTTAAAGTCGTAATTCTTCAGAGTGTTATGTCTGATTTCTTCCAGAGGCTGAGTGAGGTACACATGAAATCTCATTGGAAACATAATATTTTACCTCTTAAGAATTTGCTTTGGTGGGCGGCACCTGTGGCTCAAAGGAGCTGGGCGCCGGCCCCATCCATATAACGGAGGTAGCAGGTTCAAACCAGGCCCCTGCCAAAAACTGCAAAAAAAAAAAAAAAAGTTTGCTTTGGCTATTAACCAGAACCAACTATAAGTATATTCTTTCCAATGGTTCTTTAAAATGAAACAACTTATTTTAAATTGGGGGACTTTTTTAGTATAGTGATTATTGTACGTAAATTTGTGTGAAAATTGATCAGATTGTCTGATTTTTAAAATATGTGAGAGTTTGAATAAATATTTGGCTGAATGATGTTTATCTTCCAAATTTAATCCAACCTTTAATTTCAAATCTTCTTGGGGATACTTAAAGCAAACTTTCGTGAGTAATGTAAGGTAAAATTACTTTGTATTTTTTTTTTTTGAGACCTATATTTCTAGGAGGAATTTTGTCATAGATACTGAAATCAAGGCCAAGTTGTCCCTGGTTCTCCCTCATATCAACTGTAATGGCTGCACTTGAACCAACACTAATTTGAGATTTTAGGTGTTGTGCCTATTTGGAAAAAGTGTACCAAATAATAATTAGAATAGCTAATTTATTCCAGTTTTACTCTGTGCTAGTTACTGTTCTAAATCTTTACATATGTCAGTTCGCTTAATCTTTGCAATATCCTTTCAGGTTTCTGAGCGGTGAATTAACTCACTTCAAGACCCCAGAACCAGGATTCCAACCGTGTGGCATTAGTGTCCATTTCCTTAACCATCAACAAACACTTTCTCTTATCATCACCCCTCGCTGTTAATATAGTAAGATGTGTTTAATTTTAAGAGGTTTTTATTTCAGCAGACATCAGTTCAGGTCACTTTCAGATACTCAGGAAGCTTTAAATCCTGATACTGACTGAAGTACAGTGATCGGAAGGGCCTTGTGCTTAAAACCTGTAATAATTTGAATATCTGAAAATACGAACTATATAATCTGGCTGGCAAAATACTGTTATCAGGAGGCTTAATGTCACGGCAATCGCATGAGGATTAGAGATAGATATTTCAGAGGTATTAGTATTTAAAGTGAGTTAGTGAATGAAACAGACCCAAGAATGTTGTTCTGGTAAAGATGACCCAGAAAAGTCAATGAAGTAACTGTGGAGATGTCCCGTTGGGGAACCCAAGAATCCAGGGAGGCATGGCTGGGGGTGGTGGAGGGGCTCGGTGAGAGGGTGACAGTTGTTTACCAAGTCACGTGGACCTGTCACTTTGCTTCCTTTTTCTCATAGAAACTGGTGCTGCTCAACTGGGGGAATTGCAGTGGGAGAGAAATTTCAGATTGAGGAAAGAGAGGAAATATTCATTATGGAGAGTGGCAAGGCCTATGTACCATGAGGTGGCCCTGGCGTGTCGGACGTTGCTAAGTGACACTGGAGATTTGTTGCCAGGACTTTAGAACAGACTGGCAATCTTGGATTTTTTTTTCCTTTCAGTCAACTATCCCAATATTTGAAGTGTTTTTAAATCATTAAAGAAGAGAAAGGATTTAGGAAAGTACAAGGTCATAGGATCAGGGCTGGTCAAGGTGGGAAGTCTCAACATGTCGAGGTGGTGTGTCCCAACAAGGTGGAGAGAGGGAAGAGGTGGCCTGGGGGGACAGTGGACAAAGACCACCAGGGACAGAGGGTGATGGTGAATAGCCATGGCGGGCACCGTGACACGGCTGGGAACTTTTAATGGGCAATGGCATCTTTCCCCGCCTCAGAGATGCGAAAGGACCCGTAACTCGAGTTTGCAGTGCTGCTCCAGGGAAGCCTTGTCAACAGAGGACAATTTCACTTAAAGCACTAGGAGGGAGAAACTCAAAGTTTAGGAAATAAGGGATTTTGTTGACTTTGAACTGTGAGTTCCAAAAGGCAGGATGTAATGGGGGTGGTGGTGGAACATTAGATTGGATTAGGGGGTCTACAAAAACGCAGTGGAAGGAATGGCCTGTATCAACCCGTCTCCGTTTCCCTGTGAACTTGTTCCTCTCCATCTCTCTGCGGTCACTCTCCGGCTTGGGCAGCAGGACCCCAGGCATTCACTGCGGGAAATTCCCCACCGGTGGGTGGGAGCACTTAAGCTGAGCTTCCCTGAAACACAAATTCTGTGCAAATTTCAAAAAATGCCGTGATACATAGTGTTAAGGATTATGGCTAAGGCTATTTACTTTTACCCCAATTCATAAAAAAGAGACAAGTGCTGTTTGAAGGTGCTTCAGATGATCACTGATTGGCAAATTAATCCTCAGGGTGGTTAAGGGGAACACAGATGGATTGCCGAATTTATTACCATACCCGGGTGATCGTGAGGTGTCCTGTCCTTCCACCCGTCAGCAAACACAGCCAAGCAGCAGACGCCTCCACACTTCCGCTTTTCAAAATAGTTTCCAAGGCAGAGTTACTTTGTTACAAAATGGCGTTTTTGCTGTACCTCATTTTAAAAGTGCGGGAAGTGTTCGACTCCAAGTTACCTAAGATAAAAGGCTGTGTTAAATCACTGGGTTTGGAATTAAAGTGTGCGGACAGCACCAGAGACTGGTGAGCAGGTGCACACAGCGCCGCAGCCTGGTGAGCAGGTGTAGACGGCGCCTCAGCCTGGTGGGCAGGTGCGGACGGCGCCTCAGCCTGGTGGGCAGGTGTGGATAGCGCCCTTCAGCCTGGTGGGCATCTGCGGACAGCACCTCAGCCTGGTGGGCAGGTGCGGACGGTGCCTCAGCCTGTGAGCAGGTGTGGACGGCGCCTCAGCCTGGTGGGCAGGTGTGGATAGCGCCCTTCAGCCTGGTGAGCAGGTGCGGAAGGCGCCTCAGCCTGGTGGGCAGGTGCGGACGGCGCCTCAGCCTGGTGGGCAGGTGTGGATAGCGCCCTTCAGCCTGGTGGGCAGGTGCACACGGCGCCGCAGCCTGGTGGGCAGGTGCGGACGGCGCCTCAGCCTGGTGGGCAGGTGTGGATAGCGCCCTTCAGCCTGGTGGGCATCTGCAGACAGCACCTCAGCCTGGTGGGCGCGTGTGGACAGCACCGCAGACTGTGAACATCTTAAGCTTTCAGTCCACACTTGAAAACTTCCTAATTCAATTTTGTCCTGGCCGAGTCCCAGTCGTTGTTGGGTTTTTCCACTACATACAATTATGTATTTTTAAGTCTGTCATCAAAGGCCCTGGCACTTTCCTAAATGTGCCATTTGGGTTCGCTTTCCCGGGCGCTCTGGACTGTTGCCTGAGAGCGCTGATTTTTTCAAGCAGAGACTACAAAGTGCCAACACAAAAATCCTTTCTGTTCCACAATTGAGACCAAGACTCCAAGGCTATAATTTTAAAATATTTGATGTTGAGAATAAGAAAATAAGCCACAAGCATAAGAAGGAATAATCTGTTTGCAAAAGTATTGATAATATTGGATACTAGTACATTACACATACTAAGATGTGAGGAGAAGGTGACTTTTTGGGGGGTAATAGTCAGTCCATGGATAGTTCTGCAGTTTTTCTGCCTTCACTGAATTTACTTTTCCTTGCTTGATTAGTTGTAGAAATTCATCTAAAATTTCCGGATCTGCCATTCAGTACATTTTATTAATGTGATATAATGCAGCATCTCACTTAATACTCACTGGAATCTTTGAGAAAAATTGTAATACCCATTGGTTTCTACTAGATTTTCTGTCCTTTTTAAAACAGGTTTGTTTTCTTTTTTTTTCCTGTTAGTGATCCTGTCCTCCTTCACTCACTGATACTTTGTACACATTTCCAGATGTTTTTTTCTTGCAAATACCTCCTTCCCAACTGCCACCTCTCTGTTAATTTTTTTCCTTTGTTACAAATATATGAATATGTGATTTATAACATATAAATTTAAACCAACAGTATTTTCATCTATGATATATGCGTCTGCGGTCTTTTAGCGGAACTTGAAGTCAGAATTTCAAAACATTTTATTCAATTTATTTTCTGTCCTAGCTTTTAACTTGTCTTAGAGTTTTACAGTTCCAGTGAAGCTTGTTAATCTCTTTGGAGGACGTTTTGTGTCCTTTATATAATGATCCAAGTTGCCGCCATCATTCACCGAGTCCTGGTCCTTTCTCTGCAGACTTGTGTTGGCACCTTGTCCTCATTTAACTTTTCTTTCTGTCCTCTCTTCTCCTGCTGTGTGGATAACTTTACTTTACCGCCGGCTCCAATGCCACAAACTTTACCTATCCCTCCCAATACCATGTTCTTACCAGAAGTTGGTTGATATCTGGTAGGGCGACTCCTCTCATTTTGACCATCTGTTGCAGAATTCTTTGCTACTTATGGACTTTCATTATTCCTTTGAATAAATTTTAGAATTATTTCTTAAACGTTTTCTAATAATGGTGCTCTTATTTTAATTAGAATTGTCTGAATTTTATAAATTGAGTTGGAGAGCTGATGCCTTCGCACGGTGAAGTCCTATCATTGCATACACACATACCTCTTTATTTATTTTATATTCCACTATATCCTTCTATAGGCTTTTCAGATTGATAATATTGGATATTGATAGATATGGGGCGTACACCAAGGTATAACTTCTAGTGTCCCGTTTTCATTGTGATGGGCACTGTCATTCTGGATCCATTCAGATTTTCATTACGGTGGATTCATTCTTTGCTAGGTTAATTCCTCTCTAAATTCTGTTCATTACTATTATGAAAATAGCTAATTTCTCTTTAACTTTTCTATTTTGTTCTTGATGAATAGGACAATGCTATCAATTACCACATGTTGATCTTATATCTGGCAAACTTATTGAATTCTATGAATATTTCCAATAATCTTTCTCCCAATCCCTTTTATATGAAAATGATCATACCATATTCAAATAATAATTTTAAAATTACCTCTGTACCTCCAATCCTAAAGCCAGTTAATTTTCTTTTTTCTTGTCTTATTTGGTCAGACCACAAGTACTCTGCTGAGCAGAGGAGCCTACATCTTGGTTTTGGTTAAAATAATAAAAATATGTGTATTTTAAATTTTTTCTATTAAATGTGATATTTACTATGGATTTTTAAAAAATAGATAATTTCACTGAGCCAAGGGAACTATAGTTCCAGTTTCCTAAGTTATTTTTTATTTTCATGAAAAATACTAAATCATTTTTAATAGTTTTCATTAAATAGTTTTTCTTCATTTGCCTGGAAATTTTTTTCCATTGGACTCTCCATGTAGTAAATGACATGATAGGTGGATTAAACTCTTTTTACCGTTCTGGAGTAAATCTTAATCCATCGTGTTTAGGTACCTTATATTTTGTTCTTTGATACTTATGTAGCAAGTTATTTAATAGGTTATTTAAAACTTTTAGCTACGATCTTAAATAAAGGTTTTTAAAATTTATTTTTTGTCTTAAACCATTCTTACCTAGAAAATTACAGTAAATTCATAAACGCTTTTTGTTTGTTTAAGCCCAACTTTCATTAAGGATTATTGTTATTCGAGTATTATAGGCTACTCATTTGTAAAATGCCGTAAGGCTTGACACTTTTTTGGGACATAACAGTGTGATGCATGGTTGATACTCAGATGTCTGTTCATCTGCATATACTCACATTTTATTAATCATCGATATCTAATTTAACTTCCTTATCATCAGAGAATACACTCAGCTTGAGCAGATTCCTAGTATTCAATCAAGGATACCTTTTGGTCTAAAATGTGTTTAAGAGTTGTTATTCTGTGAGGTGGAGCTTTTCATGTATCTACAAAATTGGATTTATTTATTAGGTTGCTTACATTTTCTATAACATTTTGACATCTTTTTTTCATGGACATCATGTTAAGAAGATTATGTTTAAAATCCCAGCAATAATTTTAGTTAAAAGCAGGTACGCGTAACTGGGCTTCTGTATGAAAAGCAGAACTAGGAGAAGATCTCGAGTAACTAACCAGGTGCACTCCTGCCCCGTAGTAGCTCTGCGGACTAGCTGTGGGGAGGGAGGTTTTTTTCCCAATTCTTTAACAGAAAAAATTACAATGGACTTTCACCATTCTACATGAACGACGAATTACAGAATTCAGAGTGTACTTTAGAAGCTCTTCCTGACTTATAACCTTCTAAGGGCCTTACACTATTCTTTCCTTGGGTCTATTCAACTCTGAAAAATATCTCAGTGAGATTATTTTATTTATTGTGGAGATGAGTAAAAGGAGGCTTACAAAAAAACATATTTCCTCCAAAATTAAATGAAGCCTGTCTGCTTCCTCCTGTGCCCCAATACCTTCCTTAATCCCATTTAGGAATCATTGGTACAGGGGAATTTTAAATACTCACTTATGCTTTTCTTTTGTTTTAGTTGATCTTATAATAAGCTATGTATTCAAAAAGTGATATGATGAATGTTTCTGCTGCAAATTGGTTAAAAAGAGGTGATGCTACGTATGCTAGAGAAAGAGGGGGACAGAAATTCAACCTGTCCAGGAACATCTGGACGTCCAGGAATAACAAAGAGTTAATTCTCTGATTTATTTACCTTAAATTAAAAGTTTGTGCATCCTCGAAGTTGAAAAAAAGAAATCCTAACAGTGGGTTATATGATGCTTAAATTAATTATCTCTTTACATAACAATGAACTTTTATCAGTTCTATAGTCACAAAAAAAATTATTGAATTGTAAGACCAACTCTAAGTCTAAAAATCATTGGATCTCCAATTGTCAATCAGGAAAAACTATACATGTTAAGATAATGAAAGATTTCAACATGTTGCTAATATTGTATGGATCTCAAAATGTGTTTAAAACAACAGTTTTCATTAAGTACAAGATAAAAACAATTAGGAAGAAATAAAAATTTCCCTACAGAGATATCACTTATTTTATTTTTCCTATTCAAAGTTTCCAATTTCAAAAAATCATAAAGAAAAAATTAATTAATGTCATTCTGGAACTTCTATGTCTCAGTGAATTTTCATGAACAGTTCACATGTGATTTTATGTCTTTTATTCTTTACCTTATGAACCATAATTGCATTTAATGAAACATTGCAATTATTTTCAACACTAAAGACACAGTTTATTCATGGATTAAGTTTAGATTTCTCATGTAAACCAAAGAACACTAGATTTTTTATAAAATAGTTTATTAGGAATCTAGATATAACCTCTTTTCATTCCGTATATGAAAACCCGTAGCATTTGCTAAGTCTAACCCAATCATCTAAAAGGACATGAAACTATAAACCAAGGTTCTTTAAATATAAATGACAGAGGCCTGGAGCAGTGGTGGCTCACACCTGTAATCCCAGCACTCCAGGAGGCCTAGGCCAGTAGCTTGCTTGAGCTCAGAAGTTCAAAACCAGCCTGAGCAAGATTGAGTCCCATCTCTACTAAAAAATAAATAGAAAAAACTAGCAGACATAGTGGTGGTCACCTGCTGTCCCAGCTACTTGGGAGGCTGAGGCAAGAGGGTCTTAACCCAGGAGTTTGAGGTTCCTGTGAGCTGTGACACCCTGCCACCGCACTCAGGATGACAGAGTGAGACTCTGTCTAAAAAAATAAATAAACATTAGAAAGAATTAGGAAGAGACTCCCTCATTCTCTTGGGTTTCTGCTTAATTTATGAAATTCCAAAACACTGGAGAAAGGGAACTTGATGGTGCAAAGTATGTGTATTTTACCCTGCACCCTCTTTTTTTGAGATCAGAAGGTCACTACACACAGGAATGGTAATAGCAAAGATTTATATAGGAATTCTATATACTCGACATCTGTGTCTTTGCATTTTTTTGTGTCTTAGTAGAAGTACCAAGTCTTTTATTTAGCATAGACAACCACCTCATGGAGAAAGTTCTGTGTGTACCTCCGTGGTAGAGATGAGGGCATGGAGACGTAGAGAGTTCGTGGTTACAGAGAGCTCGTGGTTAAAGAGTGCACAAATTGCTGGGGCATCCCCACTCAGGCAGGCTGATTTGCAAATCCATGTGTTTCAGTAACTAATACACAACCTTGAATACATTAATACTAATAAACAGTCATGCAGTGATTTTATTTGCTTCCCACAGAAGACCTTGGTTGCACGGTTGCATACAGGCACATTCCCCGCACTGTACTTCACAAATACTGCACTTTTTATTCTTTAGCTGAAGGTTTGAGCCAACCCTGCATCAAGCTAGTCTGGTGATGCCATTTTTCCAACAGCCTGTGCTCCCTTCCTGTCTCTCTGTCACACTGTGGTGTTTCTCCCAAACTTTTAAGCTTTCTTATTAGTGGTGCATCTGTTGCGGTGCTCTGTGACCAGTGACCTGTGATGTTACTGATGTGATTGTCCTGGAGCACCAAATACCGTACCCATAGAGGACGGCAAACTTCTTTGACAAGTGTTCTGCATATTCGGCCTCCTCTGCTGACCTGCTGTTCACGGGTCTCTCTCCTTCTCCTTCTCCAGCCTTTATAATTTTTTTTTTTTTTTTTTTTGAGACGGAGCTTCAAGCTGTCCCCCTGGGCAGAGTGCCGTGGCATTACAGCTCACAGCAACCTC
>NW_003852525.1:2011637-2016181 GCF_000181295.1 Otolemur garnettii | reverse complement strand
GTCCAGGCTGGGGATTCGAACCCGCCACCTTAGGTGTACGTGGCTGGCGCCTTAGCCGGCTGAGCTATAGGCGCCGAGCCAGCCTTTATAATATTAAAATTTTGGCAATTGATTGCCTTCCCATGGCCTCTAAGTGTTCGAGTACAAGGAGGAGTCCTACATCTTTCACTTTAAATCTCAAGCTAGAAATGATTAAGCCTGGTGAGGAAGGCCTGTCAGAAGATTAGACAGGTGGAAAATCAGATAGGCTGAAAACTTAGCCTTTTGTGCCTGAAAGTCAAGCTGTGATTGGTGGCTCACCTGTAATCCCAGTACTGTGGGAGGCCAGGGTGGATGGATCACTTGAACTAAGGAGTTTGAGACCAGCCTGAGCAAGAGTGAGACCCACCCTCTCTAAAAAAAATAGGAAACATTCACCAGATGGTCCCAGGCGTTTGGCATTGCTTGGGAGCTATAGTGATGCCATGAGGCACTCTAGCCCAGGACAACAAAGTGAGACTCTGCCTCATAAAAAAGGAAGTGTTCTTGAAAGAAATTAAAAGTGCTACTCCAGTGAACACAGGAACGGCAAGATTAAAAAGCCCTTCTCTTTTCTGAGTGAGATGGAGACAGTTTTAGTGGTCTGGATAGACGGTAACAGCTACAGCACCCTTGTAAGCCAAGGCCATCTCCTATGGTACCTCCAATGACCCGAACAGATAGAGTCAGACCTCCACTTTGATGTAATTGATTGGTAATTTATTTTACCCACTGCAGGGGCTGCTGCTTCAAGAGGTAGTCAGCAGCCAAGTAGGAGGGTGGGTTGTCTTTTATAGGTTTTGTGCAAGCATATTTCAGAAAGGAAATGTAGCTGGTTGGGGGGTGGTTACAGCTCGGGTAGTCATGGATACAGCAATGGTTACAGTAACGCAACAATGATTAATACAGCTTTGGTTGACAATGGATACATTTCATATCACAATGGTTATGGTTATACAACAGTAATTAATCAAGTCTCTGTGAGTTTTCTACCATTGTTCACCTCCTGAGAACTTAGGGGTTTTGTGAAACTTGGGACTTTTCTTCCTTGTTCTGAAGCTTGTTCTTGGCAACCCCGGGGGGAAGGAGCCTGGGAACGTGTCTGGGAAGCACATTCGCGGCCACCCTAGGGGGAGGAGGGACTTGCCTTGTTCCCTGAGTCAACTCTGGGGGGAGGAGGGAGGAGGAGGGAAATGGGCTGGCAAGCTGGTCACAACACTCCAAAGCAAGCACCTGACTATCCTGGGAGAGTCTCTATGAAGGCTGAGACAGAGCTGAGGAGGCTGCCGGAGGAACGTGTGAAGCTAGCAGAGCTCGCCCGTGAGGTCTAAGGAGAGAAACCGTCTCCGTAACATCAGCAGCAGGTGCTAATGGAGAGGCTGCAGCATGTGACCCAGAGCAGCCTGCTAAGACCACTGTGACTGTGGCCACACTGAACAACAGATTAGCAGTGTAGAGGAAACAGGCTTATATGGGAAGAAAATGCCATCTAGGACTTTCCTAGCTAACACAGAGAAGACAATGCCTGACTTGAAAGATGCAAAGACAAGGCTGAGTCTCTTGTTAGGGGCTTCAAGTTTAAGTTGAAGCTACAGCTCAACTATTCTGCAAATCTCAGGGTCTTTTTTTTTTTTTGCCGGGGCTGGGTTTGAACCGCCATCTCCAGCATATGGGGCCAGCGCTCTACCCTTTTGAGCCACAGGCACCGCCCATATCTCAGGGCCTTTAAGAATCATGCTAAATCTGTTCTTTTTGTGCTCTATAAATGGAACATCAAACCCTGGATGACAGCACGTCTGTTCACAGCATGGTTTACTGAATATTTTAAGCCCATTGTTAAGACCTACCACTTCTCAGAAAAAGATTGCTTTCAAAATGTTACTGATTTTGAGAGCTCTGGTGGAGGTGTACAAGTTTCATGTTCCTCATGTCTGCTGACACCAGCTCCATTCTACAGCCGTGGATCAAGGAGTAATTTTGACTTTCAAGTCTTACTACATAAAACATTCATTTTATGGCTATCCCTGCTATTGATTCCTCTAGTAAATATGGACAAAGTAAATTGAACACTTTCTGGAAGGAATTCATCGTCTAATGCTCTTAAAACATAATGTTTTTCATGGGAGGAGGCAGAATTATCACAAGAGTTTGGAAGAAGTTGATTCCAAACCTCATGGATAACGGAGGGTTTCAAGACTTCAGTGGAGGTAATAGCTGCACATCTCAGAATAACAAGAGAACTGGAAATAGAACAGGGCTGAAGATGAAACTGCATGGCTGTGTTCTCGTTATAAAACCTGAGAGGATGATGAGTTGCTGCTTGTGGTTGAGCAAATGAAGCCATTTCTTTGGACAGAGTCTCCTCCTGGTGAAGGTGCCGAGAGCACTGTTGAAATGACAACAAAGCGTGTAGAATAGCACATGAATTTTATTGATAAACCAGTGGCAGGATTTGAGAGGGTTGGGTCCAGTTTTGAAAGAAGTTCTGTGTTCTTTGAACTTACTATGTTGAGTTGCAGAAATGCACCTCCCATTGAGTTATAGATCGAATTATGTCTATCATTGATTTGATCTTTATGGGTCCTAATTTATTATATTCAATTTTTCCTAATTTCAGACTTAACCTATTTCATAAACAGTACAGAATCCATGCTTAAAATTTAATATTGGTGTTTTGCTTTCACATAAGCCATATTGTTATGGGGATGTGAGGCTTGGTAAAGAAAATGTTCATTATACAGAAGGTGCCAAGAAATGTACACATATTTCAAGAAAGAAAAAAACTGCATTAAAATTGTAGTACTCATTCTATACCATTGATATTTGTTATCTTGTATGTTATATTTTGTATTTCTTGTAATTTCAGAAGTCAAATGTGAGTTTGAGTATTCCAATTTTAGCATATGTTTTTCCTTTCTTAAAATGTGTATTTTTTTGCACCCTCCATATATTCTGTTTATTTAGTTCATTTCATTCTTTTTTTGTTTGTTTTTTCATTTCATTCTTTTTTAATGAATTTTTTTATTATCAAAAAATAGAAATGTAGCTATTGGTGGTAATTTATAAATAGCCATAAAATTCATAGTTAAAATATAACAACCTTCTCTGTTATTCATAATTTTTACATTCATATAATTTGACCTTAATTTTAAAGAATTTTTAATGTCCTTAACCCTTACTGATTTATTATATGACCATAAAGAAACATTATTCATTTTTACTATTGAATTAAATTTTACATGCCCTTTCCTTTTGATCTTTCTGTATTAGTGAAGAAAGAGAGAATTGAAAATAATAATAATCTGGGGATGACATAGTCTCACTAACATAAAATACATTTGAACAAAACATAAAACCATCAGGGTTTCCATCATAACATAACCACTTGACTGAGCATTTTTTACATAAGGGGTTATAAACATGAAGTCTTTAATCTTTCTCTGATTCCTAATTTTCTAGCCATGCTCTCTTGAAATACATCTCGACCACTGTATAATAGATCCCTTCATGCTATCTCAGATAGATACCGCAACGTGACTAACTATTTTGGTTATGAAATGTCTGGTGAACTGAAAACTTGAATAATACATCTCATTTAAATCATCCTTCCACCCTGCCTGCTAAGATGTGTGCCCAGGGAATAAGAATTTTAAAAAAATCTTACTTTTTTCTGCTATTTTATATATCCATGAACAGTGTACCCTAAAATGGCCTTGGTTTACCCTGGCTCTTGTGAAGAGGGGAACAGCTGGGTTGTCAAATCTGTGTCTCTCCCGACCTGTGCAAGTCCTGGAGCTCCTGGTACTGCTGGGCCCTCGTAGAATATGGTTGCTGATCCTTCTTGATCCTGTTGGGAGCCTTGTAGGGCAATAGTGAAAGCTCATTCGATCTTATAGATATGTTCATATTTATTACCAGCTTTTTCTTCTATGAATAACGGTTTTATCTTGAGAAACATACAACTTTTGTCATCCTAGTACCTCCGTGAACTGGAGGGGAGGAATGTCCACATTCCTCTGATGTTATGTCGTATAACTTGCTGATATTAATGTAAGTGTAGGACTTTCTTTCTAGGCGTGTTTTACAACTGCTACGTATCATCAGTTCTTAGGAATCTTCTCTCTTTTCACACATCCATGGCATTATTGGAAGATCACTTGGAATTTTACTTCTTGGCTTAAGACTCTGTGTTCCAATGCAGTATTGTCCTGTAGAACTTTCTGTGATGACAGAAATGTTTTTGAACTACCCTGTTCAGTATGGGAGCTACTGGCTACGTGAAGCTTTGGGGTATTGGTGATCTGACTACTGTGGCTGAGGAAGGGAATTTTACATTTGATTTCATCTTAAATCTAAGTACCCACATGTGACTAGTAATCACTGTATTGGACTTCAGCTCTAGTCACTCTGTTCCAGCTACCAATTTATTTCAGTCACATCTCTTTTAATGCAGAATATTATTCTGGAAACATCCTCAAATGAATTTAGCTAGTCAGAGTTTGTTTGCCATTTTATTCTTTTTTTTT
>NW_003852525.1:2009862-2011451 GCF_000181295.1 Otolemur garnettii | reverse complement strand
CACCCTCCCCCCTCCCCTCTGCCATTTTATTCTTTGGGTGAAAAACTTTGTATTTCAAACGTTGACTTTAAATGGTTTAATAAATATATCATAATATGTAATATATAATAAATATATAATAGTTATTGAACACCTTATGTATTAGGCACTGTTCTGAGCATTCTGTATATAACAAGTCCTTTTATTGTGACTAGAAACTTACGTTGTAATTATTGCTATTTCGTGGGTATGTAAACTGACCCAACCACACATGAATTAATTTTTGCCTGAGATAAAATATGTGGTAGGAAGCGGGTGACCCAGGAAAACTGGCTTCAGATACCATTCTTGACTATTCCTCCATTCTGGAGAGTGAGTTTTTATCAGTAGGTCTCTTTATGAAGAATGGATCACACTTGGGACCTTTCTATGAGCCTTTCACACATAACACAGGCCTTTCCATCACCCTTCCTTTTTGTTCTGCCACAATTCTCTGAGCAGAAATTGTTTGTAAAAATATGATTCAAAGTGTTGAATCCTAGCTAAGCTTTACTAATTGGATACTGGGGTCTTATTTTATCAAAATGATACTTAAATAAATCAGTAAATATAAGTGACTAAGCAGATGCTATGTATTTTCTCAGATTATTCAAAAGATTTTTCTTTTTTTTTCCTCACTACACTAACAGAAGCAGTTTTAAAATAGTCAACATTGGTTATTTTTAAAGAGTTGTAATATTAAGATTTCACTCAGGTCAGTCCTCTGCAAGTTACAATTACTTAGACACATACTGTCCATAATTAAATAATCTTACCTCTCAGATTACAGAATAAGGATTTAGATGCCGTGAAATCTGTCATTTTAAGCATGCCCCCAAGCCTTTTCCAGATTGCTCCTAAAATTTCTCATTCTCTAGAGAAATGTGATCTCTGTGAAATACATGTCGCTGTCAAATCATAAGGAATATGAGGACAGGATGGAAAAATGGAACTTTTGAGTCTCCTAAGGGATATTGCAATATCGCAAAATTGGTTTTATTCCTTGTTATTTAAGTTCTCATGGTCATTTTTGGGTTTACTTTCTGGATATAAAGGGGTACGACTCCTTTCAGGGAGGTGGGAGACAGAGGCCTTTGGGAACCAGGAGAATATTTTTCCTATGAAATTCTTTGTCCTAAAATGCTAATGTTGGTGTTCTTGTCTTTGTGTCTACGCACTCTTTAGCTATGAGGATAACAGACCCTTCATCAAGTAAGAATGACCTGAATGGCTGATAAATTCCATTTATCAGTGTGGCCCCATGAACCAGCTGTCAGATCAGTACTGAGAAATCATTAGAGCCTCTTGTCATTCACATTGAGATAGAAGAGCAAACTGCCTAGAAAAAAATAGCTTGGCACTCAGCCCACCTGCAGAATAAATACTGCGGTGTGTGGCCCAAACAATCCCGCTGCACCCTGTTAATTGGACACAACCTGAACTCAGTGCCACATTCAGTAGCAATTCCCTGTGGTACAGACTTGTTCTGCTTCTCAGTTTTCTCCTTTCAATGTGACATGTTCCTCTGTGCCACCTACGTCCCCATCTCTGTTGTTCGTTTGGGCATCATT
>NW_003852525.1:2005916-2009203 GCF_000181295.1 Otolemur garnettii | reverse complement strand
CAAGAAGCTGAAACCTTTTCCTTGAAAGTTCCCATGTTTCTGAATCCAATTATGGAATAAAATATTAATATCTAAAATGATTTCTAATTCGTAGAAGCGAATGTGCCCCATAAAATAAAAACCATCTTTTAGGGATTCTTGATTCACAAATATTGATGTTTTGAATTAAACATTGTAAATGTAAACATTGAAATCTGATATTTAGTGGCTCATTATTATTGGAGAAAAATAGAAAATTTTTGTAAATAATTTTAGTAAGACTTTAATAATTCACTTCTTTCGGACCATGTCTTCCTAAAAACAAATTGAACTCAGCTTCAGATTATGGTAAACATATGTGATTTTTTTAACCCCTCCCTTTGCAAAAGTTTTGATCCCAGTGAATATATCTCCTGTAGATATCCTAAGTGGGGGATGAGCATCAGTTGAAAGAAATATTATCTCACCCTATTCAGGGGAGATGCTGGCAAATGAGTATAAGATGTGAGTCCATGAACATAAAAAGATCTAAACTGGTTTGGTCCTGTTCTCCTACATACTTAGAAAGGAGTAGAGAAGGATTCCATTTTCAATTACTGGAGTCCCATCTACTTGAAGAATTCACTTTATGTGGATAGTAAATATATAACTTAATCACAAGTATATGAATTCTGTCACCCATTCATTCGATTGCACATGGCAACTAGAGGAAATTAATTAAGAGAATGGAGTGCAACCAAGAACCTGTCTCTCATTCTGTATCCCCGTCCATGAGCTCCATCCTCATCCTCAGCCTCCCCCTCCCCCTTGAGCTTCCAGACGCTTCAGAGAGACAGAGGTGCTGTAAGCCTGTGAGATTTTTTTCCACAAGGCTGCCAATTGGCTGGTCTCTGCGGTCTCCTCCAACACCGCCTGAAAGGCAGCAATCCGAAGGTCGAGAGACTGGAGTGATTCCGACAGAGCGGAACTGCCTCTCATTCTTTCTTATTTTCTGTAACTACAGCATCAGGCAGATGGGACTTTTAAAATTCATACATGTGCTTCAAATACATGTATTTTCTTCTACGATGAATTACGTTTTTGTCAGTAGACACTAAACTTTTTATGAGAAAAGAATGAATTAGGAAAAACGGGGCTAAAGTGGAGCGGAGGAGGCGTTTTTGAGGGAGACGAACCACGCAGATGTTACACCAGGGAGAGGACACTGGAGACTGACACGGCTCTGTCGACGTCTCCCCCGGCCATTCTCCATACTCACACCTCACGCCACGTGCATCTGTCCTGCAAACACGTGACTCTTTTACAGTACAGACCTGCTTTTGCTTAAAAGAGTTTCTGTGTCCATACCATTTTCATTCATGTCTATCTCCTCAAGCTTGAACACTTGTAGTTGCCATTAAAATCTTAGCGTACTCACACCACCCACCTGACATTTTCTGTCAATAAAAGTTACCATAGCATTTTTATTTTTTAGTGTCAGTATTGTCGATACGCTACGGTTGTTACCGGAGAGCAATTAACTGATAATTCTTCGTCTTCTCTTCTCTCTGCAGGTCATGGGTTATAGGTGCAATAGCTCTTCTCTGCCTCTTAGGACTGACCTGGGCCTTTGGACTCATGTACATCAATGAGAACACGGTCATCATGGCCTATCTCTTCACCATTTTCAATTCTCTGCAGGGAATGTTTATATTCATATTCCATTGTGTCCTACAGAAAAAGGTAAGCCAGAATTTCCTCTTTGAAAATAAATGGCATAAATCTCAATATAGCAAAGCGGCCGTAACATTATAATAGATCAACTGTTTTCTAAAAATGTCCTGGAGGCATGGTGATATCGTGGTATAGGAAATACATGTGTGTGTATATGTGTGTATATATGTGTGTGTGTATATATATATCTTTCCTTTTAAACAGTTTACAGTAGAAAATATAAATGCCAGGACATTTCATTGTAAAATAATATAGACATTTTTTTTTTAATGAATGGTGGAATACTTAAGTAATGACCTATATACTTCCTTCTTTTTTTTATTAAGTCATTCGTACATAGATCATAAATACATTTATGCCATTATAGGATTCCATGTGTTGATTATTTGTACAAATTGGAGTGCTCACATCCTAGTAAGCAACATAGCCTTTCTTTCTTTAAAATATCTTTTATAAAGTCTGAGTTGAATGATGAGGCTGCAATTTTCAATATTTAATTTTTTAATACTTACCTGATTTTTAAAATTTTTTGTTTTAAAACAAAAAAGGTCAAAAAATACACATTTCAAAGTTAATTTTACCAACTAAATATTTTTATTGTATTTTTTTAAAATGCCAACATTGATTTTCTAATCTTACGTTTTTTAACTCAGTTAAAAATGTAGTTTCTGTAGCTCTGGTCACATAAACTCCTGACCCAGACTGCTGGGGTTTGAATCTCAACCCTTGCCCTAGAAAACTTGAGTGACTTTTGGCAAGTTAATTAACCTCCTTGGGTCCCAGATTACTCATGGGTGACATGGAGGTGACAAACATAATTATGAAATATTGAGAGAAGTGGCTCTGAAAATAAAGTGAGAAAACACACAAAAAACCCTCTGAGAAACAATAAAATCTATAATTTTTCTTTGAAAATCAAAGAAAATAATGAGCAAGGATAATCTCGGTGTAGGATTTTTGGCTTTAGAGGCTGTTGGGACCAAAAACAGGAGCTGAGAAGCTTGTCAAGATGGCAAGAATACAGCAAAATTTTATTCCGTTGCAATTTAAGTGGTGATAGGTTCCTAAAAAGTGCCACCGTGATCATACATACAGGATAGTGGCGTACTGATGAGTCAGGCTTTTAAATATATATTACAGAAAAGAAAAGAAATTATATCAGAAGAGATGGATTCTAGTCTAAGGGATTAGAATTCACCTTTGTTTTTTATTTTTATTTTTTGAGACAGAGTCACACTATGTGGCCCTGGGTAGAGTGCTGTGGTGTCACAGCTCACGGCAACCTCAAACTCTTGGGCTAAAGCAATTCTTTCTCCTCAGCCTCCCAAGTAGCTGGGACTACAAGCACCTGCCACAACACCCAGTGATTTTTTTGTTGTAGTTGTCGTTGTTTAGCAGGCCTGGGCCAGGTTCAAATCCGACAGCCCAGGTGTATGTGGCTGACACCATAACAACTGAGCTATAGGAGCTGAGCCTAGAATTCACCTTTACAAAACATGTTATTTTAGAATGGATGAACCTTCCCGAATAGTCAATGTATGTACCCCCAAATTACAGTAGCATATCTCAGTATGTATGTATTTTTTACTGATTGC
>NW_003852525.1:1993735-2004802 GCF_000181295.1 Otolemur garnettii | reverse complement strand
ACATCTTTGTTTTAGACATCATTAGCTGGAAGTTTGGGCTAACATAATTTTTTAATTTTCTTACTTTATTAGTTCTTTACCAATTTCCAGAGAAATATTGAAATTAATCTCAAAATTTTCTACAGAGCAGAAAATGATATTTTTTTGTACTTGACACATAAGTTATTTCGGTTGTATATCTTATTAGCCAATACCTAATTGGAGTTTTCTTAATTATTATTTATTTTTCTCTTATTTGAGCATAAGCCCATCACTGGCCTTGCTAGGAATTGCTTTTGATATCCACCTGGAGATTTTACACCTCAAGACCTAAAACAACTGTGGAGTTTTTATCGTATTTAGCATACTTAAAATAAGTTATATTTAAAATATGTAAGTCATCGAGTTCAATTTGTGATTCATTAGAACAGCCTGTGAGCCAAATTCATCTAGCCACGATTTACTTTCACAGCCCATAAGCCAAGAATGCTTATGACACTTTCAAATGGTTACATTTACAGTCTCAATTAAGTACGTATACAATATCCCCACTTTTGCCTCTCGACTCACAAAACCTAAAATATAGACTTATCTACCCCCTATGAAAAATCTTGCCAAGGCCCAAAGGAGACGCTAACTTCTGTTTTATAGTAAGTAATACGCATATCGTTCTTTCGTGAATTCTGTGCTGTGAATAATTATAAAATCGTGGTGGCATTTTTATTTGGTGTCAAGAACATGACCCAGCATCAGAAAAAAGAGAGAATATGGGATAGCACTGGCTGCTTTTCTTCCTTATTCAAAAATAATAAAAATCACGTGCTTATCTTTGAAAGTATATAAATAGTTTTAGGAGGGTTCTTTTAGTGCCATTGGATTAAATTTAACTGATAGACCATGGCTAATGTAGTTGCTCACATATTTTGATCAGAGAAGCTGGAAATATTTCATTCTTGAAATGTTTTAATTCATTGGGTTAGTTTTTGATTGGTCAACATTTTGAATTGCCAGTCTTTTCTGAGTGTGGATTATATAATTATGTCCTGAATTTTTCCAGTAGTGACATTCTAGTGGTTGTTTGTGCTTTTGTTCTCCACTCAAATATTTGATATACTATCAATCTTCTCTGATAGCTTATTTCTGACCTGAGTGTATAAGAGAAATATTTCATTAGTAAGGTAAATTCTTTTCACTGTATTCCTTTTTTTTTTTTTTTTTTTTGGCAGTGTTTTGAACCCATGACCCCCGGTACATGGGGCCAGCGCCCTACTTCTTGAGCCACAGGCACTGCCCCTTTTTGCTGTATTCTATATTCCAGAACAACCTTACACTGAAAAAAGGTATCGCCTGATAGGGATAATCAAGAATGGAGCACTGTGTCAAATAGATTACAATATGTAAATGTTGAACAAATAGCGATTTTGTTGTAATCTAAGGGAAATGTGTCATGGACATGGCATCTGTTTTCTTTCTTCTTTTTAAGACACATGCTTGCTATTTCAAGTCAAATCACAGTAGAATAAAGTGAACACAGTGATTCAGGAAGTAATGAAGCTAATGTAGGGCTTGGTATCACTAAATAACTTGATGATATAAGTCAGTTCAAAACACTTAATCTTTCTTGGAATGTGCAAATAGCCCATAATAAATTCCTATGATTTATTCAATATTGTTGCTCTTATAGCAGAAAGGAGAGGGGTTCTTTCTTTCTCTCCTTGTACCAAAATATTTGTTTAGGTCTAAGTCATTAAAAAACCACTATTTCATCTAGAAAGAAACATGTGTCTTGCTGAGTGCCTTAGGTGAGACATTGGGGTGGGGGGGAGTTATCAAAGTTTAGATTCTTGGAGGTGCTTCGTAAATTGAGTACAAATCGCTAAACTATTGTCAGAGGCGTTTAGCTTTAGTTAGAGATTGTGTCAAGCCTTCTTAAGTTCTAATTAAGTTGCTTGCTCTATTGTTTTCAGATTCAAAGAGCTAGATAATATTTCAGATTACTTTATTAATGACAATAATAATATACAGTATATTAGTATTAATATACAAGGTCATATATGAATGTTAGGAATGTGACACCTTTGAGTTTTCTGAGCTTAGAGCACTCATAAATTTGGACTTTTTCACCTAAAGCACATCACTTAACCTTGTCAGTCCTCAAGTTCACTTTCATTGTTAAAGCATTTCAGTGTTCTAATCTGTAAAACAAAGGTCGTAATTGTTCCTCAGAGTCATTTTGGAGGGAGGGAGGCAGCAAGCACAATTTCTGGCAGATAGGGATTAATAATGAGAAGTTTCCTCATTCCACCAAAGCGCACACATCTTAGAAACACACAAATAAGTAACAGACTTAACTTCTTTTTTAAAGAAAACAAAGGCAGCCCCCGTAGTTCAGCAGCCTTAAACTGTTGGGCTCCGGTAATCCTCCTGCCTCAGCCTCCCCAGTAGCTGTGACTACAGGCACCTGCATGACACCTGGATAGATGTTTCTATTTTTGGTGAAGATGGGGTTCAGTCTTGCTCAGGCTGGCCTCCAACTCCTGAGCTCAAGCACTTCACCTGCCTTGGCCTCCCAGAGTGCTAGGATTATAGGTGTGAGCCACCGCACCTGGCCTCCTGATTTCATTTTGAATAGTAATTTTAGTATATCATTTATATTCCTTTTTTTGTTTTTGACTCTAAATAACATTTCCTTTAAAAGCATATATTCATAACTTTGTTCCAAATAAAGTTATATTGGAATATGACATTGTTATAAATTATAGAAATTATGGACTCATGAAATTAAATATAGAAAGAGCTGAGAATTATGTACACGGAGTTAATGAATCATGTGAATTTGTGACTGCATAGCCACTGTGATAGGGTGTGCCTTTGCTGTTGTTATTGATAGTGGAGGTATGATTTAAGGCTGTTTACTTTTCAATGCCTGGTCAGATTAAACAAGCAATAATGAAAATTTTAAAGGTGATAGATATTTTCCCCCAAGTCAATATATCTCTCTGCTTTAAAACATCAACTGTAAAAAGTGTGTCCTTTTTTTCCTTGTAATTTTATACTACAATTAGGATTAATACTTTGATCAGCAATGTTGTAAAGAAAAGCAGTTATATTTCTCTGTGATTATTGAATAAAACTATTTGGAGGTAATACATTTAAAATATATTGAATTTTTTTTATTCTAAAGTTGAAAATTGGACCCCTTTTCAAAGAAATCAACTTCAAAGCAATATGGATTTAAAAGAAATGCTTAACCCCCAGTGTTCCTTTGTCTCTGTTTAAGTACTGTCTATCTCTCTCCTCGGTCTCCCTCCCCCTCCTTCACCCGCTCCCTTTCACTTCCTCACAGTAGCTACGATGCCCTGGCACCAACAGGCTGTTTTCTGGCAAATTTGTGACACTGAGACTGTGTCTCAGTGAAGGAGCTGCAGTGCGTGTTCTTTGAACCGCGAGATAGGACAGGCAGTCCCGGGGGTTACAGACGAGTTGGTTTTGTAGGTTTTGTCCTTAAGTTGAATTTGTATGCAAGTTGGAGCAGGTGCTTTTACCTGTTACCTGCAGTAGCCTCTGCTGGTAAGTGCAAGTTGTACGTAAGTCAGATGTCTGTAACTCGGGGACTGCCTGTACCATTATGATGTGATTGGAACAGAGTGTGTGCGTGTGTCTGTGTGTGTCTCTGTGTGTGTCTGTGTCTCTGTGTCTGTGTGTCTCTGTGTGTGTCTCTGTGTGTCTCTGTGTGTCTGTTTCTGTGTGTCTCTGTGTGTGTCTGTGTCTGTGGGTGTGTCTGTGTGTCTCTGTGTCTGTGTATCTCTGTGTCTGTGGGTGTGTCTGTGTGTCTCTGTGTCTGTGGGTGTGTCTCTGTGTGTCTCTGCGTATCTGTTTCTGTGTGTCTCTGTGTGTCTGTGTGTGTCTGTGGGTGTGTCTGTGTGTCTCTGTGTCTTTGTGTGTGTCTCTGTGTGTGTTTCTGTGTGTCTCTGTGTGTCTGTGTGTCTTTCTGTGTGTGTCTCTGTGTCTGTGTTTTAAAAGGCCCCTATTCTGCAGAATTGCAAGGTTAACAGGAGGAACGTAATTATTTTATATGTAAAATATAAGCTGAACAGACTTTCTTAAACCACTGGGGCAAGGAAATAATTGCATTATCTAAAAATAAAACTCCCGTACGTTTTATCCCTGAGTTCCTAGCTGAAAGGATTGACTGGCTAACAGAAGGTGCTCTTTAATTGACCAGGTACGGAAAGAGTACGGGAAGTGTCTGCGTACACACTGCTGCAGCGGGAACAGTACAGAGAGCTCCATGGGCTCCGGGAAAACCTCGGGTTCCCGAACTCCCGGGCGCTACTCCACAGGCTCACAGGTAACCGTGTCTGTCCCGTATTCTGTGACTGGTTGCTGTCCTTCCTGAGCGCTGCTGTCTTCTGCCCCAAGTCTTTAACCCATCAGTTGGTGTTACAGCATTATCCAACACTTGGAAATTTGGATTTAAGAATGTAAATGATAATGTAAGATTTTTCCGTTACCTATAAAACTTCCTGCTGAAGTGATGAAGAGGAACGTACCCACTACCCTTATTTCCTTCAAAAGAGAGAAAAGTGAGGATAGTATGTCTCTAAAAATGACATTGATCTCCTCATAAAAGCTATGGAAAACCTAAGTTCAGTAACATTTTAATAATATTCTGTATTCTTTCTCTGTCTTGCAAGATACTGTTTTCCTAACCTAAGTCTTTTGTTAGTAAAACTAGCAACTTAATGCCTGTTTAAACATTCCTAGTCCCATCAAAGACACAGGTAAATCATTTGTTTTTGCTTTGGAAACTACATTTTTCTAATTCTAACCACCTCGAGCACACTTCTATATATCTTCAACATATTTAAGTGGGGATAATATTTTTCATTTATTCCTTTTTAATGGTTTTGATTATCCTTGGTGTGGGCATTAAGAAATACACTGGCCCAGAGGCAGGTGTTAACATTAATATTGCTTTTAACGTTCTCATGCTGCTGTTTGCAAGTCCATAGAAGTTGTTTATTTGCCAGATGATGGAAACAAGGGCCTCATATAACTATGACAGAAATAAAAAGGATGATTTGTGTGAACATTCATTTTCTTTCTGCCCACCCAGAGCCGGATCCGCAGAATGTGGAATGACACAGTCCGAAAACAGTCCGAGTCTTCCTTTATTACCGGAGATATAAACAGTTCAGCGTCACTCAACAGAGGTAATTAGAAATGGTTTTTCATATTTATTACTTTTCCTATGACTTGAAGAAGTTGGTGAAGGCGTTGCTTGATTTTCAGCGTCTGAGCCTGGTCCCCGTGATAGGACTATTGCAGGGATATGAAACCTGTCTGAGCGTAGCAGTGGGTTCCATAATTCATAAGCCACTTTTTTTTTTTAATCCTGAATTTTCAGGAAATCCTTTCTGAAAGGAAGTTAGAAAATGAGAAACTTCTTTTCCTAGTCATCTGCTGCTGCTATAAACTGGTGAGCTGTCAGGGCTCACTGGAAGCAGTGAAAATGTGTAATTATGTGGCTCTGTAGTCTGCTAAGCATCATAGAATCCCACATTGTCTCAGGTCTAAAGCAATTTCACAGTCTTTGTGAAACTAAAAATATACCGTCTAATGCATACTTAAGGCAACCTGTGTACTTCGGGGAGAACTCGAATCTAATCTTAATACCTTAAAGAATTATCTGGATAATATTAAATATTTAAATATCAAGGAGGAAAAATACTTTGATGTGTACCGTAATCTCTTTGTGCACATGTGCTGGTGGGTAAAATGGTCCCTGGACATCACTTAGATTTTTTAAATGAAGTTCCCTTAATTCACTGTCTTGCTTGTGGTGGATTTTTTCTTATTATTTGCATGCTGCCTGCTGTCTCTCTCCTCTCCCTCGTGGGTGTGGGTGGGGGGCTGTGAGGGGATGATTGGCATTAATTTAACTGAAGTAAAAATGACTACATTTCTGCACAGCCAGATCATCCTGCAGTCAGCAATGGCACGTATTTATAACATAGTTTTCTCTGGGACAGTGGCTTTTGTATGAACTTAAGTTATTATCACGATCAACATTCTTTTCTTACCTCCAAACTAGACTTTGTTTCCTATCTGTTTCCATCAACTTTTTGTTACTTTTAATGCTGCTTAAGAACAAATGATGTAATAATTATGGCTTATAATCAACAGAGACCCAAACGCTGATGCTGTCGTTTTTACTCAAATAGGTTGACTCTAATTTATATAAAAGAAGTTAGGAAAATCGAAATCGAGTTTGATTCGGGGATCCATGTTTTAATATGAGCTTAATTGCATTTCTTATGTTATTTGGGCGGCGATATAGTTACTGTAATGCAGTGAGGATTTTGAATTATCTAGATCACATTGGCTCGACTAATAAGGACAATTAGTAGGACTATTCCTTCAACTAGGAAGAAAATACACTAAAATGAAGTAACTACCTTCCTCTGTTTCGTTTTGTGATTAGCTTTTTATTTGCTAGAATATATTTTGTTAAACAGTCTCCCAAGTAATCTTCCCTCTTTCAATTTTGCTTTGATGCTTATTTTTTGGATATTTATTTAAATGTAAATACTTTAATTTTTGACAATCAGAGAGAGAAAATTACTTACAAATGCCTCCAAAGCCTAGGGATTAATTTGTTTCTGTAGTGACTTTTTTATTGGAATTAATTTGTTTCTGTAGTGACTTTTTTTATTCTTTAAATAATCTCATACCTAGAGAAGATGACATAGTATGTTCCCATAGAGAAACTACCCTCATCAATTGGATTTATTTGTAGACAATTCTTACATTTATAAAAGCCATAGAATAATTTTTTAAACAGAGGATGAAGTAATATGCTTTTAAACAATGCACTGTTTATTTGCCTATTATAAGGCTGGATAAGATATATAAAATTATTACCTTGTGTAGTATTATTTAAATGTTTGCACTGATAGTAAGTATATAATTTTAGGAAAAACTGCTTTACATGGATAATTTTTTATGACCTTACAGTCACTCACATATAACATTGCTAGTAATTTCTTCCTATTTAATTCCTTCTCAAGAAATTCGTGAACTAGAAATATAGTAATATGTGGGTGGTTGGGCCAAACTGAATATATTTAAAGAAAATAACATTTTATATTAACTGGTTATATACATAGGTCTGCTTATTAAGATCTGCAGTTTCAAAAGACATTTCTAAAGCCATTAGAGGCAAGGTCTAAAATTTTTTTGTGACGAGGAGTAAATTACTTTAATGGTGACTCTGGGTGGTGGTTAGGGGGTTTAATTGAACTGCTAATTCAAAGCTTGCCTGGGTGGTGATCTTTTTCAAAGAAACACATACTCTTCTTTTTCAAGGACTGATTTTGATGGTGGCACTAGGAATCGTAGTGATCTTCTTAGCTTTCTGTATTGCTTAACTGTATGTATATCCCAAGTCACAACCTCCGAGTTTTATTCTCATCTCATTATTTTTTGTCCTAGATGAGGGCAGTACTTCAACTTCTATTTCTTCGTGTTATCTCTGTGAACCTGGCCTTTAACCTCCCTGTCTCACCTTGTCTTATTCC
This sequence comes from Otolemur garnettii, assembly GCF_000181295.1. Lineage (NCBI taxonomy): Eukaryota > Metazoa > Chordata > Mammalia > Primates > Galagidae > Otolemur > Otolemur garnettii. Next base: position 1,997,240 of record NW_003852525.1, on the reverse strand, counting down.
CAGGGTCCGATCTTCCCTGTACTCAGCCGTGTGTCACATATTTAAGTAGATGACACCCGAGATTCATCTTTTCAGACAAACACCTCGGTCACCCCAGCAACATGACTCATCAGTTCTGTATTTTCAAAAGATTACATTCTGTATTATTAAAACAAAACTCTGAGGCGTTGCGTCTTTACATCTTCATGTATTCTATCTTCCCATTCATTCATTTTATTTATTTTTTATTTTTTTAGAGACAGAGTTTTACTTTATCGCCCTTGGTAGAGTGCAGTGGCATCACAGCTCACAGCAATCTCCAACTCCTGGGCTTAGGCGATTCTCTTGCCTCAGCCTCCCTAGTCGCTGGGACTACAGGTGCCCACCACAACACCTGGCTACTTTTTTGTTGCAGTTTGGCCAGGGCTGGGCTTGAACCCACCACCCTTGGTGTATGGGGCTGGTGCCCTACCCACTGTGCCACAGGCACCACCCCCCCATTCATTCGTAATTTCTTGGAGCTACCTTTTTTTTTTTTTAATTCCAACCCCATTTTCATTTCTTTCTAAGTTAGATTTATCAAATTTCTCATTTTTGTCTTTGATACAGTTTGGGCCTTCAACTACAAGCTGTTATCTAAAAGTCAGTTCTGTTTTGACGTTAGGTTTGCTTTCCTGTTCATTCCACTCCCCAACTCAACAAAGTGCTGTTATTTTAAAACTTCGGATAGCTCATCCTCTAGTCTTAAATATGAGAATCAATCAATAGCATCTTTGGATCCATTAAGAATGACGAATACACCTTGCAGGGCAAAACTACTTGGCCATGGTTTTGTTTTTTTGAACTGTCACTAATAATCTATTCCTGAACCAACTCTTCACGTCATCTGTGTTCAACTTTCTTTCTATATTTCCTGTGACAAACTTGATTACTATTGGAATTTTACTCTTTGGAATCCCATGAAACCTTGGAAGATTTATTGATTATTTTTAATGAGAGTACGAATTTTTATTTATTCTCTTTGTAAGTTTATTGCTTGGTCACCTCATCTCTTTAAACCTTCATAATATCTATTTTTATGAAGATATTTCTCAAAATGTTTTCTTTACATTTTCAATTTTTTTTTTCCTCAAGGCTACATACTCAGGCAAATCTAGAATTCCTTTAGGCCAATACTCCAGCAGTACTATCAAGTTTACTGGACTAATACCACTGCACACACAGGTGGAAGGGGCTTTAGGGGAGCTATAATATGATGATTACCGAAGAATTTAACAAAGGTTCACTGTGAGCCAAGCCCATGTGTGTTTTATTTTGTTTGTTTTGAGACAGAGTCTCAAGCTGTCACCCTGGGTAGAGTGCCATGGTGTCATAGCTCACAGAAACCTCCAACTCTTGGGCTCAAGCCATCCTTTTGCCTCAGTTTTTCTTTCTTTTTTTTTCTCTTTAGTAGAGATAGGGTCTCACTTGGCTCAAATTGGTCTCAAAGCGAGACCTGAGCTCAAGCGATCTGCCCGCCTCGGCCTCCTAGAATGCTCGGATTATAGGCCTGAACCACCATGCCCAGCCTGTACAGAGTTCATTTTGACTTGCAGTTCTGCACAGCAGTCTTAAGAATGGACACTGATTCAAAGTCACTTTTAATCACTTTAATCCAGTGACTTTGGACACATTTCTTAACTTCTCAGGGTGTATGCAATAGAGCAATAAAATAGTACCCACTTCAGAAGGTCCTTGAGAGGAATAAATAAGTTAATATGTGTGAATTGCTTTGAACAGGGCCTGGCACATAATAAGAGCTATTATAATTATTATTTTATTCAGAAGTTCACTTATATTTTCTAATGAATGAAGACTTGTCCTTGCCAGAGCTTTCAGATATTATCAGATATCTGATATTAAATCTGATATTAAATTAAAGCAATCAGATATTAAAATTCATCATTCACTATTGAAGGTTTTTTCTCCTTTTTATTTTCCAGAAATTGGCAGGAGGAATGAGGTGGTTACTTGAATGTCAAATAAAAGAAATAATAATTTACCTAAGATAGCGCTGAGGCTAACAGAAAGAATAAATGAACAAAACTAAATTGTTGCTTCTAAGTTAGAAATTAAATGCAAATTACGTCTGCTTGGTTATATTTTAATACGTTTGATTTGTAAACATGTCTTAATATCGAAGAAATAAAGGTAGTCTATTTTTTGTCCCTACCTTGGATAATAATATAAGCAAACATTGCCTTCTCTTTTCTTTTGAGCCGTGTCCTGCCCTTCAGAAGCTTAGAGAATGTTAGATTAGTTCAGGCAGTCCTGCTAAATAACTGTCTATGTCGTGGAGCAGAGATGTGAGCCAGAGTCCTGGTTATCTCATGTCTTCTCAGAGCCTGCACTATCTTTCCCAGGAGGCTGGTCACTGAGGCAGAAAAAACTTCCCCATCTATCCCCTGCCATCTCATTAATGTTCAGGCTTCTAATGGTATTTTGCTTTTATAGTTTTAAAGAAACATGCAAATGAAAAAACGTAAGTGGTGTTAAGCCGTGATTAATGACTTACACAAATGGAACCGGCTAGGGTGAAGCACGCACTCATTCCCTGTACTCTGTTACTGTCCGTGAATACAATGAAGCCTCCATGCACAAAACATGCCAGGTTGTCCCAAAGCCTTGCTTTTCTGAAGAATTATAAAATCACTGGTTGTAAATATTGACCGGCTCCTAACATAAGCTGACATCTGTTTTATGAAATTTGCAAAATCAATAATGTTCCTGTAGTACTTACAAGGCTGACACATCGGAGGAGCGTGTATAACAGATTCTTTTTGTTTTAACCAAAGAGCTATTATGATGCTCTTTTATGATGCTTTCATCTGATGAATGCAGATAAAAGTACCCTATGGATGAGCGAACCTTCTTTGGAGATTCCACCGATATGTTTTTGTCTAGCATGACAACGATTTTCTTATTTATATTTTTGACGTATAACTGAAGCAACAGTGTTCTCTCTGTTAATTTTTTCTCTTTGTATATGTTATCCATAGACATTACTAGAAGAGGAAAAAATAAAACAAGGAAATCTGTTTTAGGAAAACCAGTTTAATAATACGAAAGGCAAAATAGAGACAGATTTAAAAAGTGAGGTGCTAGGTCACATAATTAAACAGTGCTATTAATATATTAATTTTTAACCCAAGAAAGCCAAATAAATTTCAGAATTAACTTTCCATTAATGTGGCAAAATGAGATCTGTTAGATATTGATTTTCCAGTAAATTAGGGGGGAAAGGTTCTTACTATAAAGTTTTGACAGGATCTATAAAAGAAAACCTTAAATGCTTGCTCAGTTGGCATTCCCACCAACAGTGTGTAAGAGTTCCTCTCTCTCTGCATCTACGCCAGTGTCCATTGTTTTGGGACTTTTTAATAAAAACCATTCTCAGTGGATTTAGATGGTATCTCATTGTAGTTTTAATTTGCATTTCTCTAACGATTAGAGATGTTGAGCATTTTTATTTATTTTGTGTGTGTGT
>NW_003852525.1:1991000-1993019 GCF_000181295.1 Otolemur garnettii | reverse complement strand
AAAAAAAAAAAAAAAAAAAAACCACCTGCACTTACATGTTTACAGCAGCACAATTCACAGTCGCAAAGACGTGGAAACAGCCCAAGTGCCCACAAATACATGAATGGATTAATAGAATGTGTGAAATGCATACTAGATAGTACTCCTAGCTATAAAAAAGTGGCAATCTAGTGTCTTTTTGGACAACCTGAAAGGAACTGGAAACCATTCTTCTAAGTGAAGTATCACAAGAATGGAGAAACAAACCCATGTATTCAAAACCAGATTAGAACCAATTGATCAACACTTAATTGCACCTGTGGAAGTAAATATTATTGAAAATCAAGCTGGGGGGACGGAGGAGAGAAGGGTAAATTCACACCTATTGGGTACAGTGTGCACTATCTGTGTGAAGGGCGCACTGTGTGTCTAACTTTGATGCAAAGTGTATGAAAACAAAGTATGTAAACAAAACATCTGTACCCACTAACATTCTGAAATTTTTTTTTAAATGCTTACTCACCAAGTCCCTTTTATCTGTCACTTTCAACTCTGGCTCTGAGACGACTCCTTCTAAGCATCCAGTCTCCCCCAGCCAGCTGCACCATAGTAAGCATGGTTTGAATTTATTATTATTATTATTAAAGTTTTTATATATTCCATTGTAAGGGATCTTTTCTCTAAAGGAATGCTATATGCCTCTTGATAGCGTTTGAGAAATTTAGTGATTCTCTTTAGCACTTGTGTGGCTCTTATTTGCATATTGTATTCTGTTCATTATTCCTTATCCATTTTTTACATCCATGAAGAAATTGGGTTTCTTGGTTCCAAATCACATGGCTGATCAAGGTCAAAATGTAGATTCCAAATTAGATCTTTCTGACCACAAAGGCATACTCATGGTGATAAAAATATTCATGTTTCTCATATAAAAAATTTTTATGAAACTTGTGGAAAATTAGAATATAGACATACAGATGTCTATTTCTACAGAATATATTTCAAAGAGCCCTTTATTTTTAATTGCCTACTATGGAAAACGAATATTCTTGACAGTGTATCTTCACTTCTTGACTTCTTAAATTTCGAGATATACTGTTCATTTGCTTCCACTTAATTTTATTCTAAGTTTAGGTTTATAGAGTAAAGTCATTCTAACTATATACAAAAAGAAAGACTTGAAAAAAACTGAATATATGAGGAGATAGATTGGCCATGACCAATTACTTTTACAAAACTATTCAATATGGAATCTCAATTGTAGAGCTTAGGTTATAAGAAGAATTTCAGTGTCCTTCTTTTCCTTTCCTGGGAGCTTTCAAAGTATTTTTTGGTACAATCACTTTTTTATTTTAATTGTTTATATTTCAGTGAGAGGATGACTATTTCAGTGAGACTGGGCTCAGTGGTTCACACTTGTAATCCTAGCACTTGAGGCCAAAGCAAGAGGATTTCTTAGGGTCAGGAATTGAAGATCAGCTTGAGTAATAGCAAGACCCCTCATCTCTACAAAAAATAGAAAAATTATCCAGGTTTGGTAGCACATGCCTGTAATCCAGCTTATTGAGAGAGTGAGACAGAAGGATGTCAAGAGCCCAGGAATTTGAGTTTGCAGGGAGCTATGTCAATACCAGTACACTGTGTGAGACTCTGTCTAGAAAAAGAAGAAAGGGAGGAAGGAATTCTACCTATAATCATTTAGTGATAGAAAGGATATAACTAGGAAGGGAGGGAGAGAGGGAGGGAGGGAGGGAGGGAGGAAGGAAGGAAGGAATTCTACCTATAATCACTCAGTAATAAAAAGCATACAACTTATCCCAGATATTTGTACTCCTAAATTTGATATTCACTGAAACTATGTTCTTTTATGTCAGGACAATATAGTAATGCATGGAATAAGTAGAAAGAATATTGTAATAGTAACATTGTAAATTAATCTTATTATTTTCATGCCCTAATTCTGGTTTTAACAAGAACTATGAAGTGTTTTCCAGTTAAAAATCTAAAAACAAACAAAACCTGAACTTTTCCTTTCATCTG
>NW_003852525.1:1988374-1989551 GCF_000181295.1 Otolemur garnettii | reverse complement strand
ACAATGAAGTTGTCTCAAAATGTAAACAGCACTGGGCGGTGCCTGTGGCTCAGTGGGTAGGGCGCTGGCCCCGTATACTGAAGGTGGAGGGTTCGAACCCGGCCCCAGCCAAACTGCAACAACAAAAACAATGGCCAGGCATTGTGGCAGACACCTGTAGTCCCAGCTGCTTGGGAGGCTGAGGCAGGAGAATTGCCTAAGTCCAAGAGCTGGAGGTTGCTGTGAGCTGTGGCACTACAGCACTCTACTGAGGGTGACAAAGTGAGACTCTGTCTCAAATAAATAAATAAAAATAAAAATGTAAACAGCACTCCTAACAGGTTAGACACTGGGAGAAGGCATATACAATATGTTTAACTAACAAAATGGTAGTGCCCATATTAATAAAATAAATGTCTACAGATCAACAATTAATCAACAGCCCAATATAAATGTAGGCAAAAGAGAAGAGCCGGCAACTCACTTAGACGAGACCCTCAGGGCTAATAAACAAGAAACTTTCCTGTCTCTCTGAGAATGAAAATGAGCAACGTGGTAGTGACATTAAATATCATTTCATGCCCATTGGACTGGCAAAAATGTCAGTCTGACAATACTAAATCCTAGAAGGAATCTGAGAAGTATACACTGCTCTTGGGAGTGCGAATTTGTACAAACACATTGGGTAGGATTCTGGCAACATGTTGTAAATTGACGATGTGCACAGCGTATGACCCAGCAATTGGATTAAGTATTTACTCTTGAAAAATTTGTGTGTCTGAACAGGAAGACACAGATAAAGCCAATTAGTGCAAAGAAGGGGAATGTAAAATGCAATTTTTTGGGTCCCCAACTCCACAGCTTTGACTTTATATAATAAAATAGAGGCAACGTCTCTGAATTCAGAATATTTCATTTTACATTGAGCTAACAATAATGTAATCTCGTACTTTGAAGAAAATTTGTCATTGAAATCCATATTAATAGATTCCCGGTGAATGAATTAGCTATTAAAAGAAGCTGAAGTATCTCCGAACCATTTGAATGAAATTTAATAGGTAGGTTGATTAAAATTTAATAGCAAACTTGTTGGCTATTAAAAGTGCACGACGTATAAATCAAGATGTCAGCTCTTCAATTTACGACTTTAGAAAAAATCATGAAAGAGCTCTTGTAATTTTATTGTTTGAATTAAAAC
>NW_003852525.1:1980639-1987206 GCF_000181295.1 Otolemur garnettii | reverse complement strand
TGATGTTATAATCTTACTCCGAGTTATAATCTTTTTCCTTAAGGCTGTATTACAGGTGAACAGGTGGTAGATTATACACATAATTTGTATTTTACATACTCCAATTTCCTTTCCCAGTTTCTTGTTTATGTTATAGTTCACTTACTGAGAAACTTACCTCTTTTTTCCTTTATAACAATTTTCTTAACATTTTATAAGACAAAATAGACTCCATGGGACCCTTTCTCCAGAAAGAAATGTAAGTATGTGTGTGCACGACTCAGCATACTGGCGCACACCCTCAGAGTTTCATGTGTAATTTGAGGATTTCACAACTTCATAGAAACTACAAATGATCCTACCTTGTACTGAAGGTAGTACTCCAATTCTGTAGAAAATACTATTATTAGACTCTTCTTACTGTAAAAAAAAAAAAATGAAGTCTATTTTATGAGCCAAAATTAAGGTCTAAAAACAAACCAAAAAAAAGTTTTGTCAAACTAAAGGAGATGGGTGGCTCCTGTGGCTCAAAGGAGTAGGGCACCAGCTCCATATATTAGAGGTGGCAGGTTCAAACCCAGCCCCAGCCAAAAACTGGGGGAAAAAAAAAAAACAAAGAAGAGAGAACCATGAGTTAGTGGAATGTAAGATATTAACAATGAGGTATAATTATTTTATTAGGGTAAAACAAACAGATTATCTGCCATACTATATACTGACCAATAACAAGAAGTTGAAAATTGAGGCATATCTCAGTCACTGTTGAAAACCAGTTGGATTTAGTTGATTGATTAGTTCACCAGAGTCTTAAATGACACAACTCTGGCCATCCAATATGATCAAATAAGAATGTAAGCAATTTTTCAAAAAAAAAAAAAGATAATATTGAGGGCAGAGCAGAGTGGCAATTTCAGTTATTTGAAGAGTTTTTCAGTAAGTTTTGTTAGCCTCCTGTCAAGCAGAAGAGTTGTTTGAGTTATGTTTCTGAATGACAGAATGCAGATCCAAGTGAGATCCAGCTGTCATCCTTTTCCAGATACGCGTTTTAATTTACAATTTCAAAGCACGTCCTTGCCTGAGAGCTCCAGTGCTGAGTTCCAGGTATCACACTGAACCAGCCAGAGAAAGCTGTGGCTCACAGCTCCCCAATGTCAAAATACCTCTTCTATTTCCATGAGGAAGGGAATATCACAGTTTCATGTTAAATCGTACATTTGAAGAGAGTGTGAATTGTTAGAATTCCTTTCAAAATACACTCATTCAAAAACTTCTATATCCCTACGGATCTTCAGGTATAGATAAAGTAAAAAAGAAAAGACTCCTTCTTAAATAAAGATCATTTAAACGGTAAGAATCATTTTATCCATCATTTAATTATTTAGACTGTAATGATTTTTACAGTTAATCCTTTTAAAGGTGACGTTAGGGTCTAATTTCCTAAATAATTGTCAGAAACACTTTCCATGTTCTTCAGGGTGGAATATGAATGACCTTTCTGCTCCGTGTCTCACCTTTCTCAAAAATAAAGATGTTGAACTTGGCCCTGTGTGGACAGCTATGTGGATGATTCATTTCTGCTGTAATTCAGTTTTAATTCCTTTTCTCTGATTTTTATCAGAGAGCTAGCCCTAGTTTCTGACAGCAGCTAACTAGCTATCACTAGACTATAGCCAAGACGTAGTGAGTAAGAATGAAATAAATAAGGAATAGCTATTTTTACACGGCCTCTTTACTGTTAACCCCAATTTCAGCTTTTCACATTGAGTTCTGGCAGGTTGTGGGTTTGTGTTTATTTTTGCCATTTTTAGCACCTGCAGGTAGCCTTCAGGTAGCATTTTGTATTGCCAAATAATACCGATGTATGATTGCTTATTTCTGTTTTAAAAATTCCACTAGGATAGTACCCGGTATAGTATTAGAAGGAAATAAAGAAATAACATTAGAAATTGGGCAATTGGGACTCCCAGAAAATGTACTCAAGTTACAGCACTGCTTATAATTGATGCAGTAACTCATTTGAGTTTTGAAGATGTCGTTAACTTCAGTGAAGTATTGTCATTAAATGGGCAAATCTTTACTGAGCTCTAGGAACTATTTTAGACACTTGGTGTAGAGCAGTGAGGACCCCTGTGTGTTCCATTTCCCTGGAGCTTACTCCAGTGAAAATTGGCACTTAAACATTCCTCTCACTACGTGATGTTATAAGTATCCTACCATCCCTCTTCTCTCCCTGAAAAACAAAAACAAAACAAAACAAAAACTCACCAACCTAAATAGTGCCTTCAAACTGACTCACCGGTAAGCTTCACAGATGAAAAACAGTGACAGATGGTCTGTAAAGACTGAGCTTCTTGGAAGTCTTCAGCAATCTCACAGCTATTGGAAGGGAAGTTTACAAATCAGGAGATAGTTGGAGGGAAGAGGAAGAGACATAATAGGATCCTGGAAGATGGAGTCGGAATTTAAAGCCACCTGAGTCAGTTTGGGAACTAGCCAGAAGCAAACACAACAGATGGCAGGGAAGACAAGTGAAATGCAGTTCAGCCATAGAGAGAAGGCAAAGGTCACTTTGCATCTGAAAGACGGAGGAAGGCTCGGCCTTGGCACAGTGGCTACAGTGTCAGCCACATACACCAAGGCTGGAGGTTCAAATCCTACCTGAGCCTGCTAAATAATGACAACTGTAACAAAAAACAGCCAGGCGTTGTGGCAGGCACCTGTAGTCCCAGCTACCATGTTTCTCTGAAAATAAGACCTACCCAGAAAATAAGCCCTAGCAGGATTTCTATGCATTTGTTAAATATAAGCCCTACCCCGATAATAAGACCTAGCGATGGGCATGGCTATGCAGCGTATCTGCCTAGCCACGCCATGCATTTCAACATGGAGGGGAAGACATCCCCCTAAAATAAGCCCTAGTGTGTCTTCTTGAGAAAAAATAAATATAAGACAGTGTCTTATTTTCGGGGAAACATGGTACTTGGGAGGCTGAGGCAAGAGAATCCCTTAAGCCCAAGAGTTGGAAGTTGCTGTGAGCTGTGATGCCACAGCACTCTACCAAGTGCAGCATAGTGACACTCTGTCTCCAAAAGATTAATAAATAAAATAAAAGATGGAGGAAGATACATTCTGTGCGAGAATTTAGGTAAAAGATGCAGGTCGAGGCATTGGGAGCAAGCTGGGTTTCTCATCATTCAGCAACATCTGTGGTACCATTCAAGAGTGTAGAATTGAAATGCCTATTTAATGAGTGCGAATTGTAGGAAAGGGCATAATATCCCCAAGAAAAATTGAAATTGTTTGGAATGGCAATAGAAAGAATGACCTCTAGAGGTCGCTCTAAGACAATGACCAGGGGAATGTATTGGCTCTTCCATCAGGTGTACAAGGCGGGGACAAGGGTCTCATTACTCAGGCTGGTCCCTTGTCCTTTCATATGAACAACCCACAGAGCTTTTGTATATCTTTATACTCTTTGCAAAACGTTCATCATCAAATCCCATCTCCTTCTCTTTTCTCCCTGGTCCTGAAGACCTCACTTGAATTACAACTCCCCACTTGTAGAACTCAACTTAGTTTCAGGGACAGTGATTACGTGGGTTTCAGATGGTGCATGAGGTGTGTGAGTGAGTGCTAGACAGTAAAAAATGCAACTGATTTTTGAGTTGTGAGTCTTTTATGAAGCAAAGGTGTCTAATAGCACAGATAAAGAGGAGTGTGCATTTTATTTGACAATGTGAAGTGTTTATTTAGCTTTACCATAAAGAGCACAAGGATCTCCAGTTTGGACTGCATGGCACCTGCTGTCCCTACACCTGAGTGCTCTGTATTGAGTTTGGAGGAAGGAAGCCGCCCAAGCCACCTGGCTGAGGCTGACTAGTTTTCCACATAGCCAATGTGGTGTCGTAACTCCCCGCTATATGCCAAGAGCATTTCTATACCAAGAGCATGTCTGCCTTGGTTGCCGGCCTTCTCAGCTTGACGGGAATTGATGCAAAATAAAATGAACTCAGAAGTCAGTCTTCCTAGAGAAATAATTTGATGATCAAAGTACTTTCAAAATAAACTTAGGAAAAGTGCAATGGAATTTTACGCTGGGAAAAATACAACATACCCATATATAATACACATATATTATCTATAAAAACTTCGACACCTTCATTAGAATTTCTTTATGAAACTCCCCGTTTGGGGTATCATTAACTCTTTTTGTTCTTATATTCTTGACATTTTTAGAAACTGAATCATAAACACAGAAATCAGAATACTGAGTCATCTGGTTCTTGCTTACTCTCAGTTCTTCCCAATTCAATTGTTTCCTTCTTCTAAGCATTAATTTTTTTTTTTTTTTTAGTTTTATTTTCTCTATACAGACACATGTGTTTATTTGGTTTCCACTTTTTGCCTTCACAAAATTAAAAAGGCTTAACATTTAATAACAATAACAATGTTTAAGATAAGGACTAGAAACAAAAACCTTGTAAGGGACGACCAGGGATAAATACATTCAGAAAAGATATCAGACGATTGCTGCAACAAAATATTGAGCAGTAATAATAAGAAGAAGAATGCAACGCTGTATTTTAGATTTACAGTTATTTTGGTCTAAAAGCCACTATGGCAAACTCTTTTTAATTGACTTTCTTATGAAAATGCCATCTACTTCCCTCATTCCTGGAAAATAAGACCCTCGCAGTCCCCTTCAATGACAGACTGAAGACCTGCCCTCAGGCTTCACGTCATGAAAGCTTCTGTGCTGCTTCTACGCGATTCTCTGAGGGACGTGTGGCACGCAAACACGTTCTTTCCTGAAAGAGCGGATCCTTTCCAACTCTGGAGATCTGACAAGCTCAGTTGCCCTTTAAATCAAGAGGTCTTCACAACTGGGAGGTAAAATACCTGCTCATTGGCCGATAACTCCCCATGACAGAGTTATAATCTGGAAGCGACTGCCGTTGCCAACTATTCCCTTTTCACTTTTTAAAGTTATTTTTCCACAAGTGACTGAAGTTCTTTTTCTTTTATTAGCTCATATCTGTTACTCTTTATTTTGAGTCGATTACGGGTTCACATGCAGTTTGAAATTAAACCGAGAGACAGTGTACCCTTATGCCAGTGTCCCTGATACCTTGTCAAACTGTACTGCAGTCTCCCCGCTGGGATGCTGGCCGTCCACCGCTGTCGCTCAGATTTCTTCAGTTGGACTTGTCGTGAATCGAGATGTGCGGGTGCAACTGTGTGCACGAAGTAGGTTCCTACATCCCTCATCATAGTAAAAACAGAGAATAGTTTCATCACCCACTTAATCACCTCCTGCCTCTTAACCCCTGGTCTCTAACCTTCCTCCTCAGCTTTCATGATTTTGGTCATTTCAAGGATGTATTTATATAATATGTTCATAGATGTAAACATAGATATATTATACAGTACGTAACGTTTGGGGATTGCCTTTCCTGAGTATAATTCTCCAGAGATTTAATCAGGTTTTCATGTCTATCGGTGTCCGTTCCTTTTGATTACTCCTTTCGAGTCTACTGCTCATTAATCAGGCTGTAGATAAACTATTGGCCTTTCACCAGTTAAAGGAAATTACTGGTTTGGGGCTAATACAGACAGAGCTCCCATGAACATTCACGGACAGGCTTTTGCGCAAACATAAATTTCCCTGACTCTGGGATAAACCCCCAGCAGTGAAGCCGCTGGGTGGTATGGTGATTGCATGTTTACTGTTATGAGAAACAGCCGGACTGGTTTTTCAGAAGGGCTGCACTATTTTCCATTCCCCATAGCAGTGCAGGAACCTGTCCAGCTCCTCTGACCCTGGCCATCATTTCAGGTCGCCGCCCTTTTTATTTGAGATGCGTAATGACCTCTCAGGGTGGTTTTAATCTGTATTTCCCTGAGGGCTAATAGCAGTTCTTTTCAAGAGCTTATTTGCCAGTTCTTCCAAGGAATGTCTGTTTCTGCCTGTGGACCATTTTCTGACTTGATTTTTGTTGTTGTTGCTGTTTGTTCTTAAAGTCGACTTCTGTACGTTGTTTCTGTATTCTAGATGCTAGTTCTTTGTCAGATCACAAATGCTTGTAAAGTTGTTTGCAATATCTTTTCCCATTACATAGCTGGTTTTTTTTATTCTCCTGTATAAATCAGTACGTACCTCCATGGACAAGACGACTATTCTCATATAATTTGTATTTTCCTAGTGACTTTTCTTGATCATCTGACATAAATACACCCTTCTGCCTATTATTATACTACTCGGCCTAATTATATTTAATAAAACTCTTCCTCTGATGGTATGCTCCTTGGTTAAATGGCTCTAGAGAGTGGGAGACAGCAACTCATCCTGAGAGCAGGATTATCAATCAGACTTAGAAACTAAGAACATCTGTTCGCAAAAAGGAGAAAGAATTTAGCTTTGTTACTTTGCCCTGCCTCAGTCCAAACAGCCAGCTGGAAAATGGAAAATGGACTTTTATAAATGTACATTATTTGATACCATACCGTTAACATTTCATTGAAAATATTTAAAAATAATATCCGTATGAATTTTTGGTCACCAAATCAGTATGCTTACTACGGTGTACT
>NW_003852525.1:1976576-1980337 GCF_000181295.1 Otolemur garnettii | reverse complement strand
TCTTTTTAATTTTGCTTTTAATTTTTAGCAAAGCATGGGACTATGCATACAGCGTGGAGAGGAGGCCACCCCGCCTGTGGCTTCACCAACCTGCGAACCCCTTCCCCCTCCCCCTTGGCGCGATGTGTGCATTGTTGGAATCGTGCTTGGTGGCGTGTTTTTTGAGTCTAATGAGCTGCCTGCCTGTGATCAGGACTGTATCAACTGTTGTCATTCTAAATGTTTCCTTTCTTTTTTTCAAACACATTTGCCTGATTGACCTTTTTGTTTTTTTTTTTCTCTGTCTTTCTATGGGGCTGCTCCAGGAGCCATGGCCAATCATCTTATAAGCAATGCCCTGCTCCGTCCGCAAGGCACTCACAATCCCTATAACACATTGCTGGGGGAACCGGCGGTCTGTAACAACCCTACCGTCAGCATGTACAACGCCCAAGGTGTGCTGGAGTTTCTCTTAAGTTTTTCAAGTGAGAGTCCCATTTTGTGTAGCTTTCACGGGCACATGCTACTTGCTTTCTCCTGCCTTTCTTTGTTTTGCAAACAGACACACAGACTCTCTGCTCTTTCTGCCCTCTGGTGCTTCCTTCCTCATCTCCCTTAGGTTCCCCTCAGGGGGACACGAAGGAACAAATGTTTGCTTCACCAATATGTGCTTGTTTCTCTGTAATGTTATAAAATGTCTTGTGCCTTGTCGGTGCTTTGATTGTTATTTGCTTATTTCTGTATTAAATGCTCGTGTATTTATGCCGAGACATGAGATGTTTGCCTAAGGTAAGTCGAGCTACAGGAAGACTTGATGTAGTCGTTTTAATGGTACCAAAGCACAAGAAAATGAATCTCACTTTTTTATGCCATGAAGTAGACTCTGGGCATAAAACATTAGCAGTAATGAAAGCATTTAGAGCAAATTTAGGGAAAATTACTCGGCTGTACACAGGAGGGAAGAGCCGTGAGCGGAGAGACCACTGCTCAGATTCTTCTTTGCTTCTGGCGTGGCACACACAGGTTGCAAACTCGCCTTGTTAACTGCGGCTTCTTCTGTCTATTAAAAATAAGGCTTTTGAATATGGTGTCTCTGCATATTCTCTAGCTTAAAAATAATACGAAAATTTATTTCTACGTCAACCACAGAAGCGCAGATCTCTTTAAAACCTCATGTACTATAAGTATTTGGACGTGATTTTGCCTTTTCCCAGCATAAAACTGTGTTAGGGGCATGAAACATTTAAGCTATTCACATCATAGGTAAAGTGACCACAGGAAAAAATTATTCAAATAAAAGTTTCACGAAGGAAAAGTCCTGGTCAGGGATCCACTCACTTAAAATTATATTTGGAAGAAAATTTCACTGTAACAAGGAGACTTCCATGGTTCCTTCAAGTTGAATGTGATTGATTTGCAATATTGGAAATTTTCAGGAAATTTTGAATAAAATTTCTGTTAACCTTGTGGGAATCTTTGGGTTTGTTTCTTTCTTTCCCCTTGTCAGTCAGACGTAAACGCTTAGTGGTGTGCGAATGCGTAAAACTTTGTACAAATGCGCCATTTCACAACAGGACGTGTTTGTTCCAACGTGGCCGTTGGGTCCCTAAAACCATCTGATCTTCCCCAGGGAGCAGTTTGCTGCACACCAAGGATGATATGAAACTAGTCCAAAGACACCGAAGTCAGCAATGCAAAGGTGACTTCATGATTATAGTCAAGATGTTTGTCAATTCAATGAAATAGCTAACTTGCAATTTCATTCAATTTTTGAAGGGCTGTGTCTCCAAGAGTCATAGACTTTTAGAATCAGAAGGAGGCACAGACCTCGTAGATCCTCTCGGCGTCACTGCTGACTTCTGTCAGCCTGTGCTTAACTATTTCCTTGACTCCTACCTCAGGGTGTGGGGTGTTTATTTTTTGCTGTTATTTTTTGTTTTTTGATTTCTTCTTCCCCACTGAGCTAAAATTTTTTTCTGGCCATGATGCTCAGGTTTACTACCTAGAGCAGAGAAGAGGATCGCTCTCTCTGTCAATCCTTTAAACACTAGACAGCAGCTAACCTGTCTTTTTTTAATCTTCAGTTTTTCCAGCAAAACAAAACTATTAATAAGAGACAGTTTCCGAAACTATTAATAAGAGACAGTTTCCGGGACCTTCATCATGGTTACACTCTGGGAATTGTCTCTCACACAGAGTTAGTTAAGGAAACCTTATAAAAGGTCATTTTGTTCTGTTCTTTATTTTCCTTAAGCCGAGTGACATGTAACTATGTCATTATAAACATTTTAAAATGTGCTGGCATCTTGGGAAATTTTGAATGGTGTTGAAGGAAGATTTTCACCCTATCTGCACGTGAAATGCATTGTACGTTATTGACCTGGCATACGAGAGATCTGGTAATTATGTTCCAACAAATGATAAATTTGGATCTCATTTTGTTTAGCTTTTGGCTTATTCAGATGTAATTTCTAACTTCTTAATTTATATAATGAAAAAGTGACGATTGTTAATCTGTGTGTTTCTCCTAATTCAACATCTGTCCTTCTACTGTACTTTATTTTTACTGGTCACCTAAAACAAGGGATGGAACACTTCTGTGACAACTATCAAGTTGAAATTCTCACATGTAAAGTTTAAAATAAGACCCTGTCGATAGAAAGTTCCGCTTCTGGGGACTTCGTGACTGGTGCTTGCTACTGAGATTATCAACAATGGCACAAAGGATTCTTCAGAATGATTTGCCTTTTATAGTATAGTTAATTCTACTGACTTTTCTTAAAAGCAAAAGTAAAGAATATTATTCATGTTTTTTGGGAGTTAGAAATGGAATTGTACACTATTTCACATTTTAATGTTCTTTAAGATGTTAAGAAACTATAGTAGTGCTTAAAATACCTCTCTTTTGCCACTGACCGAAAATAAACCCTGGCGATTGTCATATTGCTACTAACCTTATGCTTTCAGATGAATGCACTTATGTTCTAAGTGGCGAGGTGAAATCTTACATGAAATTTAGGTGGCTCGGTATGTACTGGAGTGGCCTGTGTTGAATGACCACTTGGATCCCCAATTGGATCCCCAATTCACCTGCACCAGTGCTAGCCAGAGATAAAAGCATTCCAATTCAAAGTATCCATTCCCATGGGCAATGCCTTTATTTAAAATATGGAAAGATGTATTTATAGTGTCACTGAAGCATAAAGAGTCAGGAATAAAGATGAATAATATACTTTTATTACGTTACATTCAGATTCTATCTCTGGAAATATTTAAAATTTCATGCATTTATTTCTAGATCATCATCCTCTTGTCAGTATTAGAAATTTCATTTTTGTGAAGATGAAGCTCATTACAAGGAAATAAAAAACCCGTCAACAAAACGTACGAAGAGGATGACATGATTTCACCAATTTAATGTACATTTTAAGCTAACTTAACTCATTTCTGCAACTTCAAAGAAAGATACGTATTTATAGGATGGGATATGGTGGAGAATGCATTATAGTTGGCAAGATTAGAAGATTATTTTACAAAGGCTATAATTAAGTGATTATTTGATGACTTTCAATGCCTAAGGCAGATGTGAAGTAAAGGAAGTTGCCACAGACGGATCTGAAAGACCCCCCCTGCTGACCCCTGTTCTGCGGTGTTAGCAGGTGCCGGGAGATGAGATGTCAGAGGTGCCCGCTCTTGGCTGCTGTGTCTCCGCTCTGGAAAGCAGGAATTGGACTTCAGCGATCTCTCATCTGCTTTCTGGTTCTAAAATTCTCTCATTAACA
>NW_003852525.1:1964879-1975605 GCF_000181295.1 Otolemur garnettii | reverse complement strand
TTTTTAAGTACAATAAACCATAGAACACAAACTCATGAATTCGGGGGCAGAGAAAATTATTTCCTTTGACTCTTTTTTCTGCATATCATCAATTTGCTTTAGATCCATGTTCCTTTGACTGTCGCTGTAAGCTTACTTGTTTTTTCTTTCTTTTTCTCCATGCTGTCGCGTAGAGCCCTACAGAGAGACAAGTATGGGAGTAAAGCTAAACATTGCATATCAAATGTAATTTTTTTTAGTTCACTTTTATTGCATCACCTGTAGATGATGTAGTAGTTAAAAACAGTTCATCTCACAATCTTAAAACTCAGCCTATGAATTGACTTATGTAACTATCTGTGAATTGACTTATATAAATATCTATGTCGATAGAGATTAGACGCTTTCGTTGTCTGATTCTTTGACCCTGTCACATGACCAACCTAGTTGTTAAGTCTCATGTAATGTCCGTGTGAGTTAAATTGTTTTTAAATTTAAGCATTTAAGTTCGCCCAGTAATTCATAAATGTTTAATTTTTATTAGTACATTCCATCACAAAAACGTGTCCCATGCTGCATACCCACTTTCTTTTGCTGTGGCTGTGCTCAGCCAGCACCTCATGCATTGAAAACAGGAATGATAAGCTCCCGTTTCAATGCATCAGCCACCAACCGTAGCCATCCAGCCTACCCCGGCTGCCTCTGTAGCAGCCATCACCCATCCCACACAGCCCTTTAGGAAGCATTTACTTTTCTTTTTTTCTTAACATTGTGAATTTGTCTACAAGACAGAAAATGAAAATAAACCACTTCAGCCTATGTCTGTGATAGCCGCTTGCTAATGCAATTCATGCATTATTACTGTCGAAAACCATCGCGATACAGCACGGGCGTCAGAAGCCCATATCAAAATTGACATACTGGGGACACCTCATTAAAACCAGCAACGAACTAGCTGACTTTTGATCCACGTAACTGCATCGCAGACATAGAATGAAGTCTGTATTTTCACATTAACAATGTATTAAGAAGTTAATAGAATTAGCCGATTAATTTTTCTTTAAAGAAATAACCTTTTTCACTTACCAGTATTGGTTAAATGTGTTTTTTTTTTTTCCTTCTGTGGTTGCATTTGAAATGATTTATGAAATGAATGTATCGTTGGATTTCTGTTCATTCGAGGGAATGTAAAATCCTTGAAGAAATAGGTGGTCAAATTTATTTTACTTCAGCTGTTTCTTAGCAGAATGAAATGTTTACCCTCTTTTAAACCCAAAGTTTAATGTGCACAGGAAATCATGGCTCATTGTAGAAAAGTTAATTCTAACATGATGTTTTCAGGAATCTGGTCCCTGTGTTTGGACACATTCTTTTGTAGTATTATCTACAAACCTTACAATGACCCCAAACTGATGGTATAGTACAGAATTGCCGCAGCAAAACATTAGAAACTAAATCCAAATTCTTTTGTTTTGAAAGTTTCCTATGTGTAAATTATTTTGATGTGCCATTTCTTTGACTTAGCATTATCCCATGATCTCATCATTCTGATAAATTTAACATAATCCTTCTGTGGTCTCATGTAGAGAGATTGTTTTTAATCTTACTAAATTATATATCAAATTATTAGAAACGGTTTCTTTTACTTTTGACCCCTGTCTTCCAAGTACCACCCATGGATTATGTTAATGGTAGAGTTATTTCAATGTTAAGACAACATGCCATATTAAGGGTAATGAGTTATTTGACTTTGATGTGTATAAATTGAAAGCTATAAATGACCACAGCAAAATTTTACATTATTTTGTCTGCCAAGTTATAACCACATACGCTTCAACTAATGTCATGCCATGTTTATATGGAAATTGCAAATTGATAGTGTAGGTTTTTAAAAAGTCTTTTAAAGATTTTTTTTATCCATACGAGATTTATCAATTGTCCAATTATATATACACATATATATATGTACATCTAAGATTTACGAGTCTGTTTGGTTTCTTTCCAGACATTTTATAGTGAAGTAAAAATGCTAGCAATTTATACATATTTCATAGTCGAGGAATGCGTTGGCTTCTGTGTTTGTGTGTGTGTCGTGCCCTATCGGATGTGAATGTCATATGTCTTGTCATCTTTTTCAGAGGGGCTTCTGAACAATGCCAGGGATACAAGTGTCATGGATACTCTACCACTGAATGGTAACCATGGCAATAGCTACAGCATGGCCAGCAGCGAGTACCTGGGCAACTGTGTGCAAATCATAGACCGAGGCTATACCCATAACGAGACCGCCCTGGAGAAAAAGATTCTGAAGGAACTCACTTCCAACTATATTCCTTCTTACCTGAACAACCACGAGCGCTCCAGCGAGCAGAACAGGAATCTGATGAACAAGCTGGTGAATAACCGTGGCAGTGGGAGCCAAGAGGACGCCATAGTCCTGGACGACGCCACCTCCTTTAACCACGAGGAGGGTTTGGGCCTGGAACTCATTCATGAGGAATCGGACGCTCCTTTGCTGCCCCCGAGAGTGTACTCCATGGAGAACCACCTGCCGCACCATTACAGCCGAAGGCGGCTTCCCCAGGACCACAGTGAGAGCTTCTTCCCTTTGCTAACCAACGAGCACACAGAAGACCTCCAGTCGCCCCACAGGGACTCTCTGTACACCAGCATGCCAGCACTGGCTGGCGTGACCGCCACGGAGAGTGTGACCACCAGCACCCAGACCGAACCCCCGCCGGCCAAAGGTGGTGATGCCGAAGACGTTTACTACAAAAGCATGCCAAACCTAGGCTCCAGGAACCACGTCCATCAGCTGCACACGTACTACCACCTAGGCCGGGGCAGCAGTGATGGCTTTATAGTTCCTCCAAACAAAGACGGGACTCCTCCCGAGGGGAGCTCAAAAGGACCTGCTCATTTGGTCACTAGTCTATAGAAGATGACACAAAAGTTTAAACCAACAAAACTGCTAACACCTTGCTGACTGTTCTGAGTGGACATGAGCAATGGTAATAATGTGTGTACTCCTGAATCTTTATGCTGTTCTCAAAAGACAAACACAAACTCTCAGACTCTTTTTTTTTTTTTTTAATGGGATTTTTAGGTCAGCCCAGGGGAGAAAGATAACTGCTGAAATTCCCCTGTGCCCCTTCCATTCCTTTCCTCCCCCCTCAGACGGAGACTTCATTATGTTAATGAATGAGCTATGGAGAAAATGGCACTCATTGTGGCCTGTTTGAATTTTGTTGTGTTGGTTTTAACATCTCTGATGCTCTGTTACTCTCATTACAAGGACCTGCTTTTTAAAAGGCCAGAACAGTAGATTGACCTGAGCACGGATGCTGCATCCGGATCGGACGTCCACACAGACAGACAAGCAAAGCAAAACTTATCACGTAGCGGTTTGGGGTCACTTCCAACCTGAATTCACTGCAGCCGGCACAGCTGTGGAACACAAAATAAAACAACAAAGTTAATCAGGAAAGGGAGGGGAATTCTAGAATTATATGCTAAATGCATATTTTATGATTTGCTGTATTAACTGATGATAAAACTAATGGCAGAAAAAAATTGAACCATTTCTATGTAATGTACAGACTACCATTGCACATATAGTCTGCTCTCTGTTCTCCAGAATTTGAGTCCTGTTAATGTAGTGGAAAAACAACAAAAAAAAAGAAGTTTTCTTTTCCTTTCGTGCTGGTCTTGCAAGTTTGTCTACCAGTAAGAGAGCAAAGTTCCCTCCTTTCTCCTTTCTTTCTTTCCTTTTCTTTTCTTTTCTGTTCTTTTGGCCTTCTTTTCCGTTTGTTGGTTTCTTTGTTTCGTTCGTTTGTTTCTTTTCTCCTTTCGAGTTTTGCCTGGCAAAAAAAAAATAATAATAAATAAATAAATAATAAATAAATAAATAAATAAAGGAAACTATCACTTTATAAGAATCATTTTCTAGTAATGCAAACAAATTATTTTTTACAAAAAAAATAAAATAAATAAAATTAGACTTTCTTCCCTCACCTATATATATCTTTACGCAGTCAGGATATTTCCAACGGCATTTTTACAAATTAGAACGGGACAAACATTTATGTTTTACAGGGCACACTTGTTGTAAGGCAAGCAGTTCCGCACCAGGACAGTAGCTAAGACTCTAGGAGTCCGGAGGTGTCTGTAGAACTAGTGGGGCTTCCGCATGTGAAAAATGGTATTCCATAGGCGATAAAGTGCTCAATGCTCGGTCTGGTCCCCAGTGGGCACCTGCACTACCAGTTTTTAGAGGAAATTTACTCCCTCATAGTAAGAACTGAAAGGTCAAATTACTTTGAAGTGATTTTTTTTTTAAAGTCTTCCGTTTATTAACAGGAGAATTTATTTATTTGACAGGATTTTAAGTAATGTAGGAATACAAGAGATACATTAGCAGCACATATAATTTTTTTTTTTAAATTTATGATCCATTTTGTATGGTCTCAAAGTTGGATGACCTCATTACTAATATTTGTTGTAAAAGTGAAACTTGTTTGCCAACCAATAAACAACTGATTGAGATTTAGAAGATATTGTATTTATGTATGTACTATATGATTAATTTTCCTCGCCTTCTGTTTTCAGTAATATAAACTTTTGTCTAATCACCTGTAGCTCAAATGAGCCAGGTAGACGATGTGGGTCTGCCCAGACGAATCACCTAAGCACAAAATTATACAGTTTTTGCAGACAAACTAAACCAAAAAAATGGGATGGGCATGTTTACCTGGGCTGAAATAAGATATGTAACTTACTCTGGAGCAGGTTAACATGTGTGTTACCATGTTATAAAAGAGCTGTGGTCGCCATGCTGATTTTAAGACCCAGATTCAATCAGAGATGGACATAATGAATTTGGGTGGGTGGGGGGCGTGGTATCTCTTTCCTTCTTTTAAGTTCCATTTTGATGTCAGAAGTTTAAATTCTTTCAAATGTCTAAAAGCTACAGGAATCATGGCTTGTAGAATATCCAATTCCTAAAGATAGTATAAGATATTTTTTGTCATAACTTTTAAAAATTCTACATGTGGGGAAAATAGTGGAGGAAAATATTTCTTTCTAAGGAACTTTCTAGATCTCTAATAACCATGGATGGTTTGTAGCTGTGTCAAAGAGGAAAGCTAAAATTAATTTGCCAAATTTTAATTTCTCTCATAGAAATTAATGTTTTTATCTTGGGATTTTCTTTTCCAAAATCTGAATACTACCCATCTATAAATGAGTATCTTATATCAATATGAGAAGATTAGAGAGGGTCAGTAATCTCTATCAAATTTAAGAATATATGGCCAAAAACGTCCATGTGGGGCCAGAGTACATCGCAGCCTTCAATCGTATCACCTCAAAATATTTTTTATGCATCATTCCTTTTTAGTCAATGGACATGAGTATTTTTTAAGTCTATAGATTTTTTTTAAGGTGGAGAAGACCCGTAGGCTTTAACGATAATTAGGTTTTTCTCATCCCACACTGTCCCACAATATCTGCACCTGAAAAGCATTTAATCCAACCTGATACATAGAATATATTTGTCAATAATAGAGCCCTTTTAGACATGTTTAAGGGAACTTCAGAAACACAGGTATCATCTGTGGATCATGAGCACCTGGTCAAACAGTAATCCATATGGAAGTGATTCAGCAAGATGTTAGTTTCACAGAAAAATGGGGGAACTACCTCAGTTCAGCTCTCTGACTTTCTGATGTTTCTGCCTCCCTGCCTGTTATCTCTTGCGTTTGATTATATGGAAATTTGAAGCAGAGAGCCTGCCCAGCTCCACATAGACCAAGTTGAAGAAAGAGCACTTGAGTACATGGCCTAGTGCAAAAGAACCTGCGTTGTTCTCTTAGTTACTACTAAGCTCTTGCGTCAAAATGAAAGGGTGAGATTTTTGAAGTCTCACACATCATAATGGCTTTGTGTTCAGAGAGACTTAAAATCCCAAAGGTTTTCACAGGGAGAGATTATTCCACCATGCTTTTATTATGTAACTATAATTAAAAAATGGATAAAGAACTTAATTATACACATTTCAACAAAAATTTCTGTCTATCTCATAGGTGACTCTTGGCAAGGGTTGAATTCCTGAACTTGAATCTTTTTCTTCATGAGCTTTTTCATGTAAAACTATTGACAAATGAATAATTTTTAAATATTCCTTCTTTCTCCCACCTTTGGTTCACTCCATGTGTTCTAATACCCTGTGACATTGAT
The DNA here is from genome assembly GCF_000181295.1 of Otolemur garnettii. NCBI lineage: Eukaryota > Metazoa > Chordata > Mammalia > Primates > Galagidae > Otolemur > Otolemur garnettii. Next base: position 1,969,389 of record NW_003852525.1, on the reverse strand, counting down.
GACCCTACTTATCTACGTACTTTTGATACATTTATCTGATTTTCCAATAAAAAATAAATTTCCATGGAACAGACTTACTATACCTACGTAACACATTATATAGCCGTCTGGAAGATAAATATTGCCAGTGAAACAAAGTAATTATTCCTTCTTAGTAAAATAATATTTTTGTAACATTTTGCACTTGGATTTTTTTCATCTAAATTCTATTTCATATACTACTTTATCAGGACACAAGCTAATGGACTTCAAGTTTAGTTGATTCTGAAACTGATGGATCGTTCCACAACCTCTGTGCCTAATTAATACCATTTGTGGCAAAATCCAAATTCTGGAAAGGAGACATAGGTTGGAACCCCAATTAAATTTTATGGGAATTTCTGCCTCTTTCCACCCTATTATAATTGAGCACATTGGCATTGAATAATAAATTACTATTCTAAAATAATCATAATGGCAAAAAAAGAACTGGCATGGGAATAATTATCGTGAAGTAAAAATAATCAGAAAAATGTATAATCAAAAAGCACATAATGGAACTACCTGCCTGTAAAAAAGTTCATGACTCTAAATTAAAATATAGTTTATTATCTGTATTTTTAAAATATCCATTATAATATAAAAATGTTGGCATATTAATGAAAGGATGTTTAAGATTTAAGTTATTTAATTCTGTATTATTAATTTCGTTGGTGTGGCAAATCTTTTCATGATAACAGAGTTCACCATGTAAGGGAATTAGGAACATTTATGAAAGATCCACATACTTACTTGTAGGCAATTACCTCCAGCTATTCCCTCCACCCGTGTTCAAATTCACTGGCTAGTCAATGACTTGGCTTTCTGCCTTATCGTAGGAGACCAAAAAAAAGAGGAAAAAGAATTTCTGGACTACCTAAAGATTAACTCGGAGAGAATCTATAACCAGTCCCTAATAATGAAAGAACAATTAGTTTTTGCAAGTGGTCCGTCATTACTGTACCAAACTACTCCTACTTAGAATATTTTGGAAAAAAAAATACTGCTGAACTATAATACATGTTAATTTAAATTTAGAGGATGAAAAGAAGAATCTAAACCCTAATTTAGTTTTCAGCTAAACCTGAAGATATTGGCATGAATGTCCTCTCCTTCTCTAACAAAAATATGGAGATTAAAATATGTGAACTTCCCATGACATAGAATATTGAGATTTAATTAGTTCATTGGAAGTAATTGATAATTATAACTCACCCCCAATCACTGTCTATTCCTAAGTAATACTTTTTTAATGTATTTTATGTTACATTTCTGCATATCAATAAATTAGGACGTTGGAAGCCCAAAAGTGAGGCAGCAACTTTGAAAAATAGCGTATGGATGTGTTTTTGTGTAAAGGGATTCTACGCAGCTTCTTAGAACTAAAAAAATTAATTCAACATATGCCAAGAGACAGGCAATTTTGTGATCAGCATATATAGCCTTCCTCAATCATCTGAAAAATATTAAACATCAAAATTTTTATCTGTAGACCAGCAGAAATTAAAAAGTGTTGGTAGCTGCTTCTTTCCTGATTAGGTCATAGGAAGAAACTGTCTTATTTACTAATTGACGCTGATTATTTCCTCTTTGGTTTAAAGGGAAGTCCATTTTTGAATGTCCACCTAGACACACACTCACACACGCTGATCACTTTTATTTACAGCGTACCCAGGAAACAGCTTGTTGACAATGTTACAAACTTGGTGACTTTCGTAATAAATGAGGTAGTTTATATGGCTTTAAACACTGTCCTTTGAAAGTTATTGGAATCTTCTTTTTTTTTTTTTTTTTTCAGTTTTTGGCCAGGGCTGGGTTTGAACCCGCCACCGCCAGCATATGGGGCCGGCACCCTACTCCTCTGAGCCACAGGTGCTGTCTTAGAATCTTCTTTTCTATAAAGATGAACAACCCAGCCCATCGAACAGTCTAAATTACTATTCAAATGTCTTGATTTCAACTGTTTTCAATTTTTTCCCTCTCTCTTAATAGTATGTCACGTACATTTTTCTCATCTCCTAATTGTGTCCTCCTAGAATATTTCAAGGGTAAATGAAAACTGGGCTTTTTAAGAAGGCACGGGAAAGCATGAGAGTGAGATTGCATAGGAACAAACATCTATCTACTGGTGTAATCGAGGCTTTTCCAACAAAATAGGAACAGAGGGTGAGCAGGACCCACCCAGATGGCAGATGTGTGGTGAGGTAACAGGACCTGGATTAGAGTAACAGAAAAAACATTTTCCAGGAATAAATAATGAAATCATTTGCAGCAACACAAATCTATACAGTGTACCAAACTAGACTGTACCAAACACTCAAGTGTTAAAAAAAAAAAAAAATGGAGTCTTCCCATATTATAATTCCATCCTGCTAATTCCACAGGAAACACTAAAGCACTTTTAATGCTCTTTAGATATTTCTTGCCTAGCTATACCTGTCTCAAAGAAATAGAAATATTTTATAAATGTTTCTTAAATATAAGTATTTTGCTTAAATTCACATTCACTCTCTAATCTGCAGACTGCCAACCACCAACACAGCTAATACTACTGGTAGCTTTTGCCCATTACAGCTCTGTTATGAATCTTTCTAATAAACGTGAAAAGGATATTATATTGGAATTATGTACATTGAGCAAAATAATAACTACGTGATATTCGTGTTACAGGATAATTCACTATGTATATGAGTATAATACTGGAACTAAACCCATAACTACCCTGCTGAAAATATGATTCTCAACTCGGCTCCCTCTTTAATTATTGTATTCAATCCATAAAGGCTGCAGTTGTTCACACAGTCAGTTATCAAAGCTCTCTGTAACCCAAATGTATCTAAAAGTATTCCCAGTACACCATTCATTCTAGAGTACTACAAGACTTGGCGGAAGAGAACGGTAAACCAGACTTCTAAAGATCTAATTTGAACATTATTCAGATAGAAAAACCTTTTTAAATGAGACACTCCTTTCTTTGATCTCTGGGAGAGGTTACTAAGGACGTACAGTTAGATTGCAATCAGAGGATTTTCTTTCCTTTTTTTTGCAGTTTTTGGCTGGGGCTGGGTTTGAACCCACCACCTCTGGCATATGGGGCCAGCACCCTACTCCTTTGAGCCACAGGCACTGCCCAAGGGTTTCAAACTTTAAAAAAGTTTGTCTCAATGGCTCAAGCCCACACCATTTCATACTATACCGGCAAGGAAATATGTTTAAAATCTGAACTTATCATAGCTTTTAAAATTTTAAAAACTCCTCGGACTCTTTTGAATGCAAAACGGTCAAAATGACGCTGACTTCAAAATTAAATACGTTGACAGAACTCAAAAGGTGTTTGACTAAATTAGTGTCATTGATTGTTGAACAGGGGGTAGAGATCTGTGGGGTTGTGCTCAGGATACCGGACTAGGACGGAGCTTGTGCACATCAAAGCCTAATTCTCTAGAGTATTTTTTTTATGCCCTGAATTTCAAGTTGTCACAATGGCTTATGTTTGGAAGGGCATTTTGAATTAAGGAAGATGAGAAAAAAAAATATTTAAAGTTGGTTTTCACCTCTCTATTGAGATAAAGGTTCCCTTTATCATCCTCAGTAATAAAAAAGCTGGTATGTCTTGAAACAGCTGTAGACAATCAAAACATGTTCATTAATAAAGTATGATTTGTTTATACATTTAACGTCCATCTTTGCCTGTGAACTATAATATCAAGGGTTGTAGGGTCAGTCACTTCCCTCCTGTGAATGAGTTGGAAGTGGACGGGTAATTAGGAGGTTTCTCCGTACTGTTCTCCCCCTTGCAAAGCATTAAACTAATTCAAGATATAGCTTTCTAAAAACATAGTTTATTTTAAAAACTAACAACTAATTATGTTATTCCTTATTGATAAGAAAAAAAAAAAACCACTTTTTAGAAAGAAGAATAAAGTCATTGCAGCTTTGGCCTCTGAGGGTTCTGATATGTTTACACCTGACATTATCCTTATCAGATATACCTACCAGATCTCAACCTGTTGGATTCTTTCCCTTCCTGTATAACCTTTTCATCTTTTCTTCCCCTTAAATGCCTGTACAATCACGTGTAAAATCATGAGCGACAAACCTCAATAAAAACATCAGTGAACAATAAGTGATGGAGTTGCCGTTATTATGTGGCATGTACCAAAGCTTTGGTTGTAAGATAGCATTTCAAAATGCAGGATGAGAACTGAAAAGTGCACTGCTGATCTGCTTCCCAGACCCGTTATTCTCATTTCCTGACCTCCTGCGCTTTACACGCTGAAAACAGAATATGAGTCTTAACTTTGGTCTACTTTTCAGAGAACCGTGGCCACCTGAGGCATTAGCAAAACTATTTGTCCTTTTGGGGAAGATCGGAAATTAAGTTAAGAACTTGCTATTTGCCCTTAAAGTTTACCATTAATGAGATTTAATCAAATTTACATTTCTATATACTGCCCGGTCCTGTGTCTCGCCCGCAAACTGGGGAGCAGGG
>NW_003852525.1:1959470-1964576 GCF_000181295.1 Otolemur garnettii | reverse complement strand
AAATACTCTGCAAAAGGAAAGGCAGGAAATCGGCAGACCCCGAGCGCCCCGCGTGATGTGCTTAATAATATGGCAAATAGACATTTCTTACCGTATACTCCTTTCACGGAGGAAGCCAATTCAGACCTCACAGCCATAGAGCTGGTGAGTTTTCAACCCAAACCTCTCAGTCTAAGTCCATTTTTTTTTTTAGGGCAGGCATGTGGATTGAGGAAGAGAAAGATAGGCTTCCGTACGGACTAAGAAATCTTAGAAAGCGAGCCACATTCTCTGTAGACAGTGACCCAGCCACCATTGCCAGGGCAAGCAGGCAAAGAGGCCTCTAACTAACTTTATATTTATTTTTAATCATGTTACACTGCCTCAACTACATTATTGGTTGAAAAGAAATCAATCTGTATCTTTACATTTAAATAAGAGGGGAAAAGGCATTCAATGAATTATGGAAAAAAATATGGAACTCAAAGTTCTTGAGTATGGAACTCAAAAGTATTTTTTTCCAATGAGTATAGAAAAAAAATATGGACCCCAGAGTTCACATTACTATGCAATGTGAGAGGGATATCATAGTATCTATAGCTCTGTCTACCTATCTAACAATTAAGAGACAAGATAGGCCTGATTTTAGAATTTAGGTTGTCATCTTTCAATTCTATACTTTCAACAAAAGAACTTTTCTAAGAACTTTCTTACAGTTTTTCAATTCAAAATATCTAAGTACAACATTTATTTTCTATTTGATATACAGTGTACTAGGTAAACATAAAATCCGTATCCAGAAAAATTTTATATAGATTCTGAGTTAATACTCCACAGACTCTCTTGGTGTTGACTCTGTTAGCTCCCCCCAGTCCCAAGGATAGATTGACTTCTAAGAAGTCAAATTCTACTTAAAGTTGCGCTCTGCTATGTGTGGCTGGCTCATTCTATTATCAGAGCATGTATAATATAATAACTGCAAGTTCTTCAGTCCTTATGTAAATACTTTTTCGAAATTTAATCTTTACTCGATAGTTTTACCAACTGTACTCCCAAGTCTATAATGCAGCATTTGTAATCTATATTCAGCAGATCTAAGATGGTTCTAAGTGTAACATAGCTGAGAGATGTGGGACTAAACATAGATTTTGGGGGGGGGAGTGTAAGAGTTCAGAGACTGCTCTGTAAAACTCTAAAAGGAGCATATATCCTGGTGTTTTGTAGAATTACTTGGCCCTGAAATACTTTAGGAACCTGAAGAGCAATACTTTGAGAACCAGTTGAACAGGAACTCAGTTTGTTAAACTCTATTTAAAATATTTTTGTTACTACTGGGTATTTTTTTCTGCGTATTTTATGTTGGTGAAATGGTAGAGGTGTGAATTTTCCAATACAGGTGTTAACTGGCTTTACGACTCACGATAAAGCAATGTTTCAAAAATATTTCCCCTAAATGTCTGTCTGTTCCCAATCATTATGCGGAGAAAGAATTTGACATGAATGCTGCCTTAACAATTCTGCCCTGACCATAGTGCCGTGACCGGAGTCACATTTTCTTGTTCTCAGAAGTTCCTTGAATGAGATCAAGAAGCAGTCAATATTTACAATGGCAGTATGTTGAACTAGGGTCCCCCACCATAGAACCCCTTTATTTTCGTACAGTTTCCTGCTGTCTAATACAAAATGTACATGTGGCTGCAGCAACTGCAGACAAAAAAAAAGACTACACCCCACACCTGTGTATGAATGGTAGGCAGACATTCTGAAAATTCAGATTTTGATTTGTGTCAGTGGAGGAGGGATGGGTCTGAGGTTGAGCATTTCAAACAAGCGCCCAGCCTGTGTGGCCTCTCCAGCTGGGATCAAGACCCCTGGACTTTGTCTGTGTCTTTCACACGACTTGTTATCAGATTTTTTCCCCAAGTGGTCATGTCTAAATACGAGGGACTATAGTATAAGAAAGAAAAAAACAGAGTTTCTCTACGTTGCTCAGTTTCACTAGGGGACGCATCTGTCAATATTTCTGGAAGTAAATCCAGAATGGATTCACAGAGGTGGTAATGGTTACAGGGGACTGAAACTAAAGCCATTGCTTTCTGTTCCAGCATTTTAGGCTGGAAGGGGGGAAACTCAACATGTGTGTGCGTGCACGCATCTGTGTGTACACGTATACACATATGTATAGAGAGAGTCCATGTATATGGGGCAAACTATACGTGTGTGTGTATACATATTTACACATGTGTGTCTGTGTGCCCGTGTGTATACAGAGGGTGCCAAATATATATATACACATTTTAAGAGATGGGATTTATGCATTACTTCTCAAAGTTGAACTGAAGGTCCCATTGCTGGGCAGGTATACCTGAACATGCTACCCACATTCATTTTATCTGCAATTTTGGGGGAAGGATTGGTTCTACTTCCAGCACGATCTTTTAAAATGTTTATAGATTTTCGGCATCCCCCTGTGTATGCAATTATACACATAACTGTGTAGAATTGCTTATTATGGACAAAGATTTTTGCTAAGTAATATTTTCTTATAAACGCTCTTCTAATACATAACACATAGAAATGGTTATCAGATATGAGTAAACTAATTTTTTTAATCTGTAAAAGATCGATGTGACTCTTGGCATTGGAGATACCTGCTGGTCTTTCATTTGTATTTAAAATGGAGAATAATGACATAGGTAAGTGTGACAGAAAGGAAAATAATGTGCCAAAAGGAACATCATTTTGAATTGTTTTTTAATTCTAAAATTTCTAAAAATAAAAATTATAATCTTACTATGATATTTAAAAGGATTTGGTGAGCAAAGAGTCTTCTGTGTCTATAATACCTAATAAGATGAAGCAAACTTGTCTTCTCTACTTACCTTTGAGACCATCTCATCTGGGTCACAGCAGCAAAAAATATAAATATTGTATCCACAAGTTTCAAGGATACTAATTAGTATGAATATCATGTATAAGCTGAAATAAAATATCTTGCCCATATTACTGAATGTGTGTTATGTGTATAAAAATCATAGTACATCAAGGTCGTAAACAAAAATGTCTGAATAATTCTGAATTATATGATCCTCATAATGAATGGGACCTCTCAGATTATTGCAATTATCTAAAAGCAAGACCAAATCCCCCAAATACTCATTCTCTTTGTGTTTATAATTTTGGGAGAGACCTCACTAAAATCTTTTGTTTTTATGTTGATCTCCTGCTTTGCCTATATTAGATGGAGAGAACTTGTATTTGGTATTTAGTATCCAGCCTTAATCCCACCAGTTAAGCCATATTGCATCCTTGTCTTCAGAAGGTTTCATGCAGGATTCGTAAAAAACAAATGCCTTGAGTTATGATTTATGTCTTCTAAGGTAGGTAAAGGACCTCAGGTGAAAACAGTTAACTTGTGTGCAGGTTATAAGCCGTCTCCGATATACAACTTTAAATACACATTATTGACCCTAATCCCTTTTTTTAATGATTGATACTTTAGTTATGCAATTCTAATAAATATCTTATAAGATGATCTGAAAAATCATTTGTATCATTCATTCTGCTTCTTTCAGATGCTTGCTCTCATAACTTACACAAAATTAAGCTTAGAATGACTTTTTCTTTTCCCATTATTTTTTCCCAGAGCTGTCCCTAAGCTCCTCTCTACCCAGTCATCACCTTCATCAGACACATCCCTAACTTGTCTCCCTTAGATTCAGACTAAGCTCCATGCAATCTCCTGGTGATGTGAGATCTCTGTTCTCTTTTTAAATCTTTTCCTACCTATTGATCTTACTCTCAGTCATCATTTCGTGCTTGATCTTAGCCTCATTCTTCTTCTCCTGTTGTAGATGACAAAGGTCATCACCATCTTACCCACCACCTCTTTGGCTCCGTAAATCTGCAGCCCCTTCTCTCACTCAGACGTGGTCCTCAGCTCTGGATTTCCTCTGCCTCCCTTGCTTCTCAGTCTCTGCCGTCCCAGATTCACTTCATCTCAGCCCTCGGCTGCATTTTTTTCTGTGTCATTTTCACCCATCTTCCTGGGATTCTCCAGCCATCATGCTAAGCCATTTTTCTTCTCTGTGCACAATGTAAATTAACAGAATTGAAGACCTGGGAAAAAAAAAAAAAAGAAAGAAAGAAAACCTTGCAATCATTTGGTCCAATCTCTTTAAAGATGGCAAACTGGGAACTGGGGGTGTGATTCTATGTGAGATAAATAACACCTGCTCTGTCCATATGCACTGAACCCCTGAGGGACCCCGGGAGGCCAACACCAGCAAGCCCTCCACATGGAGAGACAGGTTGCCGCCCCCTCCAATGATCCTCAGTAGCTTTTATTGAAATCTGAGGCATGAGAAAATACAGCACAGTGGGAAAAAAGAGAGCTTCAAAGAGAGAGAGAGAAAGTTAAAAACCAAGGAGTTTATCTTAAACTGTTTACTGCACAACTGTCTTGCCTTAATTTTGTCCCTCTTAGTATCTGACTTAGGGCTGAGACAGTGTGCTGTGTCTAACAAGTACTGTTTTTAGTACTCAGGGCCAGCAGTGATGCTTGGCTTTTTCCCAGATCACCGAGTCCCTAGCACTTTTAACCCTGTGCTCAACCCTACAGAGAACTACAAAGGATGCATCACTCCTCTAGAGCAGTGCTTTTCAACCTTCTTCCTCTGACAGCATGCTTAAATTATGTGGATCATAAAAAAGAGGAAAAAAGAATATAATTACTGTGCTTAGAATGTCTTTCAAAAATAATTAATGATGTTTGAAAATTTCTGTGGCGCACCTAAGATCCTCTCTCGGCACACGGGTCGAAAATCGCTGCTCTAGACCATAATTCATTTGTGTGGAGCTAATTCTCAATCAGGGTTTCCTGATCATCTCATTTTCCTCTGATATTTTAAAATGTTTTCCTGACCAAGCCCTCCAACCACAAGGTGTCTGCCTCACATGTGATCTCGTTTTTCTTTTCCTACTGGAGTATTTTTCAGGAGGCTTTGATTACATAATCGTAATTCAAACTTACTTCGGCAACATAAAAAACCAAGTGCTTAGATAGAATAAAAATACTTAAAGGGATTAGTGGAATTTGTTGATTCGTCTAATCAGGGAGAAGAGTGA
>NW_003852525.1:1957981-1959294 GCF_000181295.1 Otolemur garnettii | reverse complement strand
AGTTGCTTTGGTTGCCATTAATTTCTTCCTTCTTTATAAGCCGTAATTGTAAACATCTGAAAATCAGAACTAAATATTCCTCCCCTCTCACTCTCGTACCAAAGCATTGCGTTTCACTCTGCGACTTTGACATTTTCAAATAGAGAAATATGACTTTTTCTAAACACATGTCCTTGAAAAGATAATTAAATTGGTTTTGACGAAAACTCTTTTTCTCAAAATAGGGTAGAGATGAAAATGCTATTAGGTTTAATCTGGGATTAGCAAGAGACAGAAAAGCTCTCACTCTCACTGAGCCTGGAGGCTGATAGGTGAGGGACACACACCACCACAATACGTCCATCGAAATGGAAGAACTGCTACATTTAAAAGGGTTCTTCTTCCAGTTTGAAATAATCTTCCAGATAAAATTAGGAAAACTTTCCCCAAGGTATGCTTTGCACCTGAACATGTTATTTGAATCTGGATTATTATGGATTATTGATTTTACACACACACTCACAAACAGACATGACTATTGGAAGGGGAAATAAGTGAAAAATAATATAACTAATATAACTCCAGCAAACAAAGAGACTCCTACCATTTTATTTTCAAATTTCAGAAGACTGTGGGAGGAGTCTATATGCAAAATACACATCTGAGTCAAGAATGTACAAGTTGCATATTGCCTTCGGATTTTTTTTTATTCTTCATTTATTTTTTATTAGCTGTTAACATTAGACAGAATTCCCTTTGGAAAATCAAGATTACTTGGCATGGGTTTCGTATTTGTCATGGATTGAGCTTATACAAAAACATGTTCATTGTTAATTATATTTCTTTAATAGGCTTTTGCTTTGTAATTTTAAAATGTTTTTTTCTGAGAATATGTTTTATTAGAGATTACCAGCACCACATATCTTTTTTTTTTAGATTTTTTATTAAATCATAGCTGTGTACATTAATGCAATCACAGGGTACTGTGTGGTGTTTTCATATACATTTTGAAATACTCTCATCAAACCTTCATGCCATTTTTTTTCTTCCATTCTTGACATCGGATTTTCAGCTACCAGAAGAACGTTAGACGTGAGGAACTGTTGGAATTGTACCTTTCCCGCTCAGTGCTCCATCTGTATGTGGACGCGTGTCTCTGTATGTGCATTTAGGGTCTTCAGTTTTATTTTAAATGGAGGTCGTTACTGAGATTGTATGAATAAGAAACCAAAGGAAGTGCTAATAAAATTGACTTTTCTTTTGAAGCATTTCCAGAAGCATTAAAAGCTAGACAAAAATAAAAACTAATTGAATGGTCTCATAAAAAAAAAAAA
>NW_003852525.1:1956170-1957905 GCF_000181295.1 Otolemur garnettii | reverse complement strand
CTGATTGAAGGCTTGCTAGATTCAAAGTCTAGATTTCGGAATGGTGAACGTTGATTATAAAGAAAAGAACCATGTCTCTGTGCAGGTAGGCTTTACATTAAAGCAATTGCTGGGATTTTTGCAAGCTATCTCTTCATAGGTGATAGAATAATCAACCATTTCCATTTCCTGTCATCCTGCATAAATGTTAAGAACATAGAAAATCAACATGTACTTCAACTTTTCTCAGAGGAATATCAGCTTCAAGGAGAACTCACAATACTGAGGATTAAATCACACTTGGGGCTTATGTAGTCTCATGCCCAAAGTGTTTGAAAACGCTTTCAAGAGAAGGGAGTGCTTAAAAGGATTATAACTCTCAAGACTATTGTAGCTAAGCATATTGTGCTATAAATAAATCCTGATGTAACTGTTACAGAAAATAGGTGCTGTAAAGACCATCCTTTAAAGAGAGAATACAAACTGTCTATGCATATAATAAAACTTCCTTGATTAAATGAGCTGAGGTTCTGATGTCTCTGGAGCTTTAGAATGCTGCTCAGCAATTATGTCCCTATTGAGATTTAATTATCCCATTAGATATTTATTTACAACCACAGATTAAGTTATAGTACACCATTAGAGTTGGTGGACTAATAAATACCTAACTACAGCTGGAAGAACCAGCTTAGCCCAATAATTATTTCCAATTATTTTGCAAACCTTCAACACTATCCTCAGAACTAGGCTTTTCCCATAACAGGCATCCAATAAATATTTTTTTAAATAAGGGGATAGATTACCTGACTTTCATTTTATTTGGCTGCGATACAATCAACCTTACGGCAATCCACTTAGAAGTTTAACTGGAAACCCAAAGTACATTAAGTGAAACTGGGAAAGAAAATAATACAGAAATAGAAGAATGAAGAGGGTGCCTTACAAGGACCAGGCACTTTGATTTTATACATCCTGCTAAGGTCATTTTCTTTGCCAAAATCTACCAGGGCTTGGCAAGGGGAGGCTGGCTGTGTTCAGAATTGAGATGTAAAGGAGTATGAATGAAGCTTTGGGATAACTATTTTGTAGTTCTTCAAAGGAAAAATAAAATCATCTACTGATCTCAACGTACGCTTAGTGGTTTCCCAGTAAATTCGTGTGTATATTGTACTTCTTATACAGAGAGTTTAGGAAAACTTAATGTGCCTTTGAAATGACCTTTCTTACGATGACATTTTGGCAACAGTGAATCATGGGGAAGATCCTCTAAGGCTTGTGTCAGTATTTCCCAAACTATCCTGATAAACTTTGGTTCTTTGAGATAATATGGGTTTGTATGTGTGTTTGTCAGGAGGGCTTGGCTTTGGAAAGTCAAGAAAATTCAAAAGGACTAGATTAAACAAAAGTCAACACACTTCTTAGCACAAGCTTTAGTATGCTGACCTTCATGGTGTGTCTCCTCATCAGTGGAATGTTACTTAGGGTGATACCTGACAGAGTGAAAAAGAAGGAAATCAGGTAAAATATATTAGAGATCTGTTACTAAGCCCGTAATCTGCTGATCTTTGAACTGTGTCTTCGATCAGTGGGTTCTCTGCTGTCTTTTATCATTAACATGTTGGAGAGGAGGCAGAATGAACTCGCTCTTCAGCAAAAAATACACCTGCCTGGCATGTTACCCGCCAGTCACCATTTTCCCTCTTAGGCAGGATCGATATTTGCACAGGTTAGCAAAGTAAACTGTGATTGTTGTTAC
>NW_003852525.1:1951975-1955772 GCF_000181295.1 Otolemur garnettii | reverse complement strand
AATGGTCCATTGCCAGACCTCTTTAATCTGATTTTTTTTTTTTTTTTTTTTGCAGTTTTTGGCCGGGGCTGGGTTTGGACCCACCACCTCCAGTACTTGGGGCTGGCACCCTACTCCTTTAAGCCACAGGTGCTGCCCCTTTAATCTGGAAGAATATAAATCTCACTCCTATTTTAGTCATCGCTACTTCAACTTCTCTGTCATGTGCAATTAAACATAATTCATAACGGAGCAGTGAATTAGTTGAAATTATTATTTCCCTTTTCTGGCAGAGGTGAGAAGTGGTAATAACAATGCCGTTTCTTTTGATGTGAAGGCGGAGGGACAGGGCTCTACATTTCACTGCTGAACTGCAAGTTGGCACCAGGGCCTCCTTGACACTCCTTAAAACAAGACAATTCCACTTCATTCCAATCTCTTCATGGATTATATATTATTGTGGGCAAAATATCGGCTGCCACTGAGCTATAGCACAGCACGCCTGCTCATTACCAGCCGGCAGTTATCAGGAGAGTTTTCTTTCAAGGTTTTCATAATTATGAAATTGGCAGAGAGATACTTAGTCAAGAGATAGGAAAGTGTGCTTCAATTAAAAGAGATAACAACAGAAATCTGTCTTTTCTTTCTGGATTCATGAATAAAAGCTGTAACACCAGTTAACTGCTGAGCACTAGATACAGTTTCCCAAGGGCTAGGAGGCAAACACACAGCCAGGGGGCTGTGAAACCAGCGCTCAACTATGTAGTTGGCGGGAGATGGTCACATATGTGATCTAACTTATCTCTTGATGAGGTCAGTAAGATGTATCTGTGTTCAGTAACGGACAGATGACTACCATGGCATAATTATTTACAGATTATAAGTACTTGGCTGGTAAAAATCACTTCTTGGTAAAATGAAATTATGTTCATTTAAATAACATCTTTTGCTCACACACAGTTATTTCCTTTACCTGGAATTATGAAGATTATACCAAAAGAAAATGTATAATTGGGTGTAAAGAGATGAGTCTCACCAGGTGTTTAAAAAGAATAGTGAAGGTGTCTAGAGGGAAACTCCTAAGTATTTAAAATGATGAAGTTCAATTTGATTGGTTTTCGAGTAGATTATGACAATGGGTGGCCAGGCTTCCCCTTTTTAATGGAAATGATAAGACTTTCTACTTAAATGAAAACAACTACAGGTATCTTCTTATCTTTTCATATGAAAACAGTACGAACTTCTTATAAATCAGAACAAAACGACTTTATGACTCACTATGTAAAATTCAAACACATATAAAACAGAACAGTACAAACTCACTTTCTTTCAGACTTAAAATCTACTTCAGTGATCATTGGCAAATGGCAAGTCTTGTTTCTTTTTTATTCCTATTCACTTTTTTTCTATTTTATTTTGAAGGATATCATTTTTGTGCTTAGCATACTTTTTATGAAGGAATTCATACCATTTAACCCATATTTTTTCAATATGTCTCTCTGGGAGATAATGACTTTTAAACATCACTGTGATACTACTAGTACACCTTAAAATTAAAATAATTCTTTTACAATTCTCCGAAACCTACTGTTGCTCTTTTCTGTTGTGAATTGTTTACTTGAATCAGGAATCAGGCATAGCACTTCCTGGGCATCTCCCTGTCTTGTTTTATTCCTTAAATTTTTGTTGCTGCAGAAGCAATCATGTTGTGTGCTGTGCGGAGTTTATAACAGTATGGGCTTCACTGGGTGCCTATCTGTGGCGTCTTACCAGGTCTCACTTTCAGGGACGATGTTTTCTGGGGAGAATCTGCTGGAATTTTGGAGCTCTCTTTTCAGGGCACTCAGAGGCTTCCGGCTTCATCATCTCTCCTGCAGGGGCTTTACGGTGCCGTTTCACAGTCGCTGGTGGGTCGTCCCCATCTGCTTGTATTTTGGAACCATGGAGCTATTTTATTATCCATTTTGTTGTAGTTGCTAGCTGTGAGGTTGCGGTTTTGCTACCCTCGTTTCTGTGTCTCTTTTTATGATGTGATTTTGGAAGCTCCAGTATGATGCCACTGCAGGTGTCTTCTCACAAGTTTCTAGACGAGCAGGTGTGTGGACTCTCAATTTTGATGCACAGTGGCAGATTTCCCTCCATGAAATGTACCCCTTGTATTCTCCCTCAGAGTTTTTTTCCCCACGCTATGACTGATGCTGTCATTACTTTTCATTTTTCATAATCTCACAAGAAAGCAAGTATATATCACTGCCTTACGTTACCTTTCATGAACGTACTGTAAGAAAATGGACATAATTTGAGGGTTTTTTCATGGATTTAGTAGGCAAATTATATATGTTTTCCTATGAATGTGTGCTTTATGTGCTTTGAACATATTTCTAACAGGTTTTGTTTGCATTAATTTACTATTTTAATATATTAAGAAATTTGTTAGGCTATTTAGAGAATCTGAATATACACATAGTAATTCACATTTTTTTTAGTGCTCTTTGTCTTTTTTTTATGAAATGTTATTTAAACAGTCTGCTATCTAAATATCCTGTTACTCTAAATGATTCAAAATCCAATATTTACTACTCTTTATTTAGACTAACTGATGGACATAACATTTTGAGTCACTGAACTGTCTATGGTTTTTCTATAAACCTCAGTTAAACATTGCTATCATTACGACGTTTAAATGTCCTTCAGGACCATGTCCCTCTCAACGTGTTTACTTAAATTTTTCTTTTATAGGGTGAAATTTCGCTGCAACTTCTACTTTTTAAGGAAATAAGTGGCTTGCCTGGGGTTATAACTAGTAGTGAGCAGACCCTGCATTTGAAAGGCAATCTTTTTCTTTCAGCCAAAAAAACCCAATCTGTTGTGTGTGCTGTGTGTCGGATTCTGTGCTAACTACTACGGCTACAAAGATAAATTACTTTGTTTCTGGACTTGAGAGCTTATTGGCGAATATCCTATTGTTATCCTTTTTTATTGCCAATTTCCCTCCATAAAATCATATATAAATCTTTATAAAGCCTTTAAACCCATAAAAGTAGTCATTTTTAATATCATAAATACATCAGTTGGGTACAAAGACAGTTTCTAAAATAATTATTGTTTGGATTCATTTTTATGGGAACAGAATACTCAAAAAAGAATAAAAGCGAGGCTTAAAAATAAAAATAACAAAGTAAGTATAATCTCCTCTACAAAACAGTTGCATTTGGAGTTTACACATAAAGGTCTAAACCGATGTCTCCTAATTCTTCTTTAAGGATTATCTGATATATTGAAAAACATGGCTCAGATTTCAAGCCCTTGAACTTTATAGACTTTATTGCTGCATAGGAAATCACCCCAACACTTAGTGGCTTAAAAAAATAACATTTATTATCTTACAGATTCAGTAGGTCAGGAATCCAAGTGGGATGAGCCTGGGTATTGTGGTTCAAGTTACAATCACAATGTCATCCAGGACGGGAGTCATAATTAGGCCCCCCTGGGGAGGGGTCCCTGTGTTGTGGCTGACAAGATTCGGTGGCTCAGGTTTGTCAGACTGGAGGTGTCAGTTTCTCTGAGAGCCTGGCTCCTTGCTGGTTGCTGGTCAGAGGCTGACACTTAGAGTTTTCATGAAAGTAACTCCAAGCACAGCAGTTTGCCTCTTCAGAACGCAAGAAGAAGGCAGAGAGATGTGTGCTTGGAGATGGCAGTCACATCTTCACGAGATCCTGCTGGTACCACCCCATCAGCTATGTGCATTCAGCTCATTAGAGACTGGAAACTTGGTCCATGCCACACACAGGTGGAGGGATTCAGAAAAGTCATGAATC
>NW_003852525.1:1933533-1951715 GCF_000181295.1 Otolemur garnettii | reverse complement strand
ATATACATGGAATAAAATTCTATCAACATTTTCTTTCTTTTTACTATAACTGATAATAGGTAGTTCACCCACCATCAGGCTAAATGTGTAGGTTTGGCCTTACTTAGTATTCAAAGAAGGTTGCTAGTATAATCCTAAGGGTTGAGTCATATTATTTTTCATTGTTATATGTGTATTTGAGGAACCTAGGACAAAAAGATTCTAGGTAAGTTGCTCCAAATCATACAGTGAGTAAAAATTGGCTGGTCTATCCCCAATTTCTTGATTGACATCGCTACTGTGTACGCAAAAATTACATATGCACATAATCTTTTGTCTAAATGTTGTGAACTTAACACTCTCTGATTCTCTGCTAGGAAACAATTTTGAGAGCAAAATTATTTTCCAAGTAGGCCTTTTGAATGTGAAGAAAAAAATGTCAGTGATGAGTTAATACCCACAGACACGTCATGCGGGAGGCTTTGTTGCACAGAGCTTGTATCAGCCTACAGCAGTTACTACCCTGAACAGTGAGAGTCGGAACAGACACAAACCATTCGCAGATAATTGTACTGACATTCCTACTTCATTACTTTTAGTAGAACTGAATTCCAGGGCACATGGGCCCTACCTTCAGGAGAAAGAATTGTCATCTCTCCTTTTCTCAGAGGAATAGAACACTTGTGACAGAAGGTCACTTTCTGGCATGAATGACGTATTCACATCACTAAGGGATCAGCTTTAATCAAAGTTAAACCGTTTTAAAAAGAGTTTCACATGATCCTGGCCCTGTAGCCCAGCTATAGGTAAAAAGGATTAGATAACAGAAAGTGGTTATACAAGGGCGTTCTGCGTGCAGATTTCGTTCTCATTTAATTATGTGTTCTGCATCTACTATAGGACCTATTTTTTCAAACCAGAAGGAATAAGATGTTGAGATGTCATAGATATGTATCAAAATTGCTCTTGCATTTACTGAGTAATGACATTAAGAAAATTGAAAAAACATTTCATGGGAAACAACTTTAATGCATAAAAATTGAAAGTTAAACAAAACCCCTAGGCTGTTCCACCTATGGGTTTTTACATAACCCCCAAAGCAGCCCATTATCCAGTGACTCTACCAGGAGTCCTCAAACTTTTAAAACAGGGGGACAGTTCACTGTCCCTCAGTGAAGGAGGGCTGGACTGTGGGCCCCGGACAAGTCAGCTGCTAAGCAGGACAGGCGGTGGCAGCAAAAACACTCAGCAGGTTGGATAAATGTCCTCAGCAGGCCGCATGTGGCCCGCGGGCTGTAGTTTGAGGATGCCTGATGTAGATCAATGGGGCAGAAGTGAGATTCCAGGATAAACCTTTATATTTGCACTGAATTAATTTTGATGGATGTTAAGCCAACTTAATAGACATAGAAGTCTTCCCACGAATGGTGCTGGGACACTGAATACCCACACAAAAGAGAGATTTATTCCTCTCCTTCACATTATACATAAAAAGTAACCAAGAATGAACCAAAGACCTGTGTTTAAAAGATAAATGTATAAAACTCTTAGAAGAAAGCCTAAGAGTCGATTTTCATGACCTTGGATTAGCCAACGGTTTCTTAGCTATGAGGCCTGAAGTACGTGTTACGAAAGAGGAAACACGTTGGACTTCATCAAAAATAAAAGTGTTTGCATCTTAACACGCACTCAAGGGGGAAAGGATCACCACGGCATGGAGAAAATATTTGCAAATATAAAACATTTGTAAGAAGGATATATAAAGAAGCATTATAACTGAGCCTCAGAAAGTCACATAACCTAGTTAATAGCTAAAAATGGGATGGATATTTCGCCACAGTATCTGCTCATAAAAAGGTGACCAGTCTCATTAGCCAGTAGGGAGATGTGACTCAAACACAGAGAGATGCCTCTTAACCCTCACTAGAGTGGCTAAAACAAAAAGGCCAGACAGTAACAAGTTCTGGCAAGGATGTGGAGAATCGGAACCAGGCGACCTTGCCTGTGGGATCGTGAAAGGTGCAGGACTGTGGAAGACAGGTTGACAATTCCTCAAAAGGTTAAACATAAAGGTAAACGATGTGGAAATTCCTCTCTTAAACATGTTCCCGGATGACTGAAAACATCTGCCCCAAAATATCCACGGTGGCATTATTCCTAAGAGTCAAAAATGCAATCAAAGCAAATGCATATTAACTAATAAACAGATAAACAAAACATGGTGTATTTTTTATTCTGCTGTGAATAGGAATGACACATATTACAACAAGTTTGAACTTCAAAAGTAGTATGCTCTGTGAAGGAAGCCAGTCACAAAAGGCCACATTTTATATCATTCCTTTTATATGAAATGTCCAGAACAGGTGATACTATAGAAAGAGAAAGTGGATTAGTGGCCGCCAAAGGCTGGGAGAGGGAACTATTGATAATGCCTGTGAATTTCAACACTTTTTTTCTGTTTTTTTTTTTTTGCTTTTTTTGGCCAAAGCTGGGTTTGAACCCACCACCTTCGGCTACTCCTTTGAGCCACAGGCGCCACCCTGAACAGGTTTCTTGAGCATGATAAAAATATTTTCAAATTGGATAGTGATCATGTTCACACACTTCCGTGAACATTAAACCCTCAGGACTATACACTTTAGACAGTGGATTTTATATTATGTGAATTATATCTCAAAAGACATATGAAAATTCTCCTTGCTTATTTTTTCCTATTACGTTTTAAGATTTATTGTTACCTGAATACAAAACTTGTTAAAATTAAAATGTTTAGGGGTGGCGACTGTGGCTCAAGGAGTAGGGCGCTAGCCCCATACACCGGAGGCAGCAGGTTCAAACCTGGCCCGGCCAAAAAACTGCAAAAAAAAAAAATTAAGATGATTATCTATTTCCCAGAAATTATAAATTATATCTTTCTGAAGTCACTATCTTTGACTTTGGCTCAGCGTCTATCTTGTCTAATATTTCTAGAGCGGTGCCGCTTTTGTTTGGAAAGAATTTGGCTGCTCCTGTAACTTTAAAAATTGTTCTACCTTTAATTTCCTTATTTTCTGATTTTAGATGTTTCGCTTAAATGTAGCCTGGCTCTTGGGAGGGCCCTAGACAAACATCCACTGGTGGTGGATTTTGGTATCTCTGAGTATAAAGCGTTCTGGCTGCAACTGATCAAAACTGCTGCCTTGATTAACTCAGATTTTTCTAGGTTGTATGTCCCTTCCTGATACATGACAACGGAGTTTTACTAAGGGGATATGGGCGCAGAGGAATATGTTTTGTGCTTTATTAGAGCCCCTTTCCAGTATTTAATTGCTCTTTGCCATGTGGTCTAGGAGTGGCCTGCAGAAGCCCCGCCCCTGTGCACTGTGCTGACTCCCTTGGCTTCATGATGCGGAACTTTCGGACCTGGGACTGAGCTGCCTGTGAACTTTTCCTAATGTACTTTCCACCAAAAACACACGTGAGTGGAGGATGAATAGATTTTGAAATGTATGAACATAGAAATAAGTTTTTAAATGCACGAGCCTGAAAAATTCTTCTAATGGAAGAAACAGAAGATGCTTAGTGGACGCTCCCTCCTGCCAGGGACTCATACACACCTGTAAATACACAATCTGTACAGCAACAGACTCTGTTGGACTGTGTGTTGTCGGACACAAGCTGTGGACGTTCTCCAGATAAGTACGTGGTGTCTTCCAAGTCTCACAGTTCCAGCATCTCAGTGTACGGGGTGTATCTCAGCATATATGATGCACCCTGGCCCATAAGGCCCAAATGCCATTGTTCACAGAAACATAGATATTTTGCAACTAATTTGTTATTAGTTTTATTTCTTTTTCTTTTTTTTTATTTATTTCAGGCTCCTTTATTCCATGAATATTTACAGAACATCAACTGTAGGCAAAACATGGACATAATCATTGAAGATAACATTGGGACAAATCTGTCAATTTTATGAGGAAACAAAAGCATTATCTACAAATCAATTATGAGATAAGTGTACTCAGTACCACCACGTCTAGTAAAGTTGAAGATCCCAGCTAGTACAATTATGATAACTTAAAAATCCCAATACACATTTTTTTTACAAAGTTTTATTTCTTTTTTTTTTTTAAAGGGAAAGAATCTCCAATTAAACAGATCTCTGGCTTAACATTAAGTCTAGATTGATGTCTATTTCTTCCCCTGGGAGTGGTCATTCATTTTAATTTTGTTATTAAGTGATCAGAAAATAGTGTGTGAATCCCCCAGTCCTAACGTTGATAAATATAATGTAAAATTATATCAGGAGATGAAGAATCAACAGTAACCAAGTGAATGAGTTCATAATTCTTTTTTCTGCCATAATTCTTGAACTATTTCCCTGCACAAGAAACTTTAAACGCTCTAAAATCTCACAGCTCACATATGATATAAACTTGAAAAGTTTTCTAAATTCTACCAAAACTTTTCCAAAAACTCTATATGGCATTAAGTTATGAAGCTGAAATTCCTGTACACTATTAATATTTTTTAAAAAATTTCAGATTCTTTAAAAATCAGCATTATCTTTCATTTCTATCTCCCCTCGAAATTCAAAGGTGTTGCTACAAGAAAAGCCATAAAAAGGTAGGCAGGCAAAATATTTAGAGAAACAGTGTTATGCGGTATTTTCAAAAGGAAGTTTTGTAAGGTTTTTAAATAATTTTGAGTTGTGGCATTTGTGGCTTTATCAGCTTTTTAAAAAAATGTGACATGTTATGCTTTTTCTCATGCAAAATAAATATTACATTTTTCAAATAATTTGGTATTAGTTTTACTTATTTATTTTTAAAGAGAGGGAGAATGTTCAGTAGATCTGTGGCCCAGCATTAAGTCTGGATTGATGTCTTTTTTTCCCCCTTGGAGTGGTCATTCATTTAAATTTTATTATTAAGCGAACATGAAATAGTATTCACTGTGGTTATAGGTAACATTTCTGGGATCATTATTAATCTTTCTTTGGGCCACATGAATTTTCCCTTCTGTGAAAAGGCCCTGTGTACATTTTGACCATGTTTCTTACCTTTTAAGAGTTTTTTTTTGCATTGGTTTGTGAAAAGATTTCTTTATCTGATCTCAATAGTTTGTTGGTTATACGTATTACAAACATTTTGCCCCCTTTTATAACATTTTCTCTTGCTTCAATGTTTTTGGATTCAGAGCAATCCTCCAATTTAATATAGTCACATTGGTAAGTCTTTTTATTTATGGTCAAATATTTTACTTAAATATATTTTTAAGTATTTTTTTCCACATACCTAAACCTAAACCTTTTTCAAAGAGGCGTTTAAACTAGTCATTTAAAACATTTTAATTTTTGGCATGTATCTTTCATTTCTCTGCGATTTATGTTAATATAGAGCCTGCAGTCACTTCAATTTCATCGATTTCCAGGTGGATAGTGATTTTTTTCACAATCATTTCCTTCACAACTGATTTTAAATAATACTTCTCTCAAAAATCCTCTTGTGTGGGTTTGTTTCTGAGTTTTCTATTTCGGTACGACATTATCCACACACTAGTCCTACACTGTCTTATTTATTATAGCTTTATAACAATTCCTGACAAAGGATTGAGCAAGCCTTTTCCTCTGTTCTTTCTGGCCATTACCAGCCCTTTAATCTTCTATACAAATTTTTTAATGATTTATAATGAATTATGCATAACCTTATAGTATGTTGGAACCACTTTGGACATGACCATTACTAAGTAATTTGTGATTTTCCCATACTAAATCTTTGTAGCCATGAACACGGTACATCACGTCATATATTTAAGTATTCTTTAATATCTTTTAATAAAGCTTATACATTTCATTTCAAGAGATAATTGATATCCTGTCATAATATTGTCAGTTATGATATCTGTGCCTTCAGGATGTTACTAGTAATTAGAAATGCAACTTATAAATTTTATATGAACATTTAATTAAATATTAATTTTATATCAAGCCAACTGACTACATTATTTATGGTAATTCATACACATTTTGGTTTATTGTGTAAATGATTACATCTTTTCTACCATACGTCTTTATAGCTCCTTTTTTTTCTTGTCTTATTGCACTTGCTAAGCCTTCTACCACAATGTTGCATAAAAGTAATACTGTACATCACTGTCTTAATTATAAAAGGAACTCTTTCAATCTTTCCCTTTCAGGGGGATATTTAGCCAAATATATATAGCCTCGATATAATGTTCAAGATGTTCATTTGTATTCTTTGATTACCAATAATATTTACCATGAATAAGTATTACTTTTGTAAACATTTCTTTTCGATCTAAGTTTCCCCCTTCTTTTAATCCATTAATTTGTCAGATTAAAAGTATGAATTTGAAAATAGTGACTAATTCTCAAATACGTTGGGTATAATTTTGACCAAAAAACATTATTTGAACAATAACTGTTCATTCAACTTGTTAATATGTTGTTTAGGATATTGCATCTACATTTAGAAGTGAAATATGTCCATAATTTCCCTTCATAATAATACATTTTTCCAATTTTAATATCAGGTATATTCAGAAGTAATAGAATGAATTTGAAGGATTTCTTCTTTTTCTATTGCCTATGAGATTTGGCAAGATCTGTTTTTTGAAATTATCTTTTATTTTATTTGTAAATATTAGTTGTCCATTTTTTGAGACTTTGAACATACTCTTTCTTCCTCACGTTTTTGCATTTCATCTTTTTATTTGATATTCTGAAGTTTCAGTAAAGTGTTTTGTATGTGAATTCCTTTTTCATTTAGTCTACAAATGATAAATTGGATTGCTTGAATCCTTCGTTTGACATATTTGATTAGTTAGGGAATATTCTCAGCCATGGTTTCCCCAATACTTTTTATTCTATCTGGGTCACTAATTAGAGCTATGTTAGAATTTTTTAGTTACTTCTATTATCTCTTAATCTCTTTTTCATAGTTTCTACATATTTTTCTGATGTTATACTTGACATCTTCTCATCTATCCTCCACTCTGCTCTCTCCTCCTGTTGTGTTTAATCTGATGCTGTGGCTGTTCTTTCCATTTCTAATTTCAATGTTCGTATTATCTGAAAGTTCTCTGGTTCTTTTCAAAACTGCTTGTTTTTTTTATTTATAGTTTCCAGTTTCCTGAAGATAGATTTAACTTTGTGTTTTGTTTGTTAAGTTTTAGCCAGCCTAATTACCTTTTATGCTAATAATGCAAATATATGATGAATTTATGGCCAATTTCTGCTAATTATCTTTTTCTGGTTGTTATACAGAGTACTTATTTGCTCAAGTACTTTTTGTTTTCTTTTTTAAGGATTTTGGGGAAAATCATCACGAGAATTCTTTGAGTTCTAGGATAAAGTTTTATTACTCTAGAGAAGATTTACATTTGGTTTTTCAAGATCCCTGGAAGTAGTACCAATCTCTGACAACTTTTCTGTACATTTATTACTGACATTTCTATGGGTTAATTCTATGATGTGACTTTTAACTACAAGTTCACCTGAGGATCAACCCATTATTATTACTTCTCAAAGCTAATTGTATGCTATAAACTCACTCCTGGAATTTAATATTGGTGATTTACTCAAACAATGTAATTGACTGTGTTTAAGATTAACAAAGACACTTTTACCTTGCATTGCAGTTAATCTAAGTACTTGAAGAATATGAAGTCTGATATTTCCTTCATGTCCTACTTTTTGCGACAGCTTTGTAACACCTGTGTTATTGAAATGATCTGATTGCTACAAATGTAAGAATTCATTTTAAAATTTAATATTAGATGGTTTTATTAGCTATTTAGCTATAGAATTCATATTGAATGCTTACAGGAAGTTGATTTGGCTAGCGCTCAAAAAATGAGTATGTTTTTATGGCACTGCTTATTTGTCAACATTTTGATTAATCAGCCTAAACTTGTAAGCGGCAAAAAAATGAATAGATACTGTGAATAATAATTTAAGCACAAGTGTAGTTATAAATACCTTCATATGTGTTCTGGCACCTTTGTTAGCAATCCATAAGTATACTTAACGTAAGGTCTTTCATCTTTATAATTAACTGAGCTTCTCAAAGGAAAAAAGCATACTTTTTTTAGAGACCATCTTCTTAAGTTACGGAGATATGGTATTCACTCTAATATGTCATTTAATAGATTTTTCTACCATTGCACATCTGTTAAGTTTAATTATTATCTTTATTTATTTAGAACCAATTTCTAAAGTAACAGATGTACCGAAATAATACATTTGATGCAAAAAATGCTTGATAATCATTTGCATATGTATAGCATATATCATTTTATACATACTTATTCTGTTGAGCACAGATTCTTACCACTTCAAATAAATGAGGCTGTGATTATGGTTCCCAATCTCATGTGCTTTTATCTGTACAGAGATAAATCACATTTCTGTAGAGGATGCCAAGAGCCAGATGACCTCTGAGCAAGATGATTTGAGGCTGGGGGGGTGCACCTTCGGGCAACTTGTCAGCAGGTGTTTGTTGCAGAGAAAGAACCTGAATCCCTGGCGACCCTTAGGCATGCAGTCATTGTGTAATACTCCCCTGACCTGTCATGTACCATCTCAATAAAAGGCTACTGCAGAGGTTGCTCGGGACTACCCTGCCCTTAAGTTTAGCCCGCCTCCAGCAAGCTTGTACTTCTAATTCGTATCATACCTGGTTCCTTCCTGCGGCATCTGAGACCAGAGTCATAGGGGTCATGACACATTTCACTTTAAAGTTAGTATTCCTTAAGTTGTATGGAACAGAAACCTACTCAGTTCAAGCAAAAAGGAAATTTCTTAAGGCAGCAACATACCTGGGCCTCCAGAATAAAATCAGCCGGGCAACACATTGAAGGATCTGTTCAGTTCCTCTCTTTCATCTCTTCTTTTCTCTTTTTCATTCTCAAAGGTAGAAAATTACCAACACTTGCTCTGGAGTTTATGTAAATTCATGAAATAATTGAGAAATATTAAACTAATCCTCTGGGGGTCTCAGATCCCAATTATTTGGCAAAGAGACTGAATGGCTGAGTTCAGAGCTCATCTTTGGGTTAGGAATGAGGAACAAATATTTGTACAGGGGCAGCCATGTTACCAGTGTGGATGAAGGGAGAACGGAAGATTTCCAGAAAAGAGACACTGGAAGACAACTAGTGAAGTCTCTCCTGTGCCTGACCTGGGGCTAAATGTTCCACGTTCAGGTGTTCACACTGTGGTCTCTGGAACAGCACCACTGCCCTTACCAAGAATCTGTTAGACATTTAGGATCTCAGTCACATCCTGTCCCTGGTGAATCCAGATTTGCACTTATGAAAGTTCTTAGGTGATTTGTATACACAGTAACAATTAAAGACATAGTTCTAATCTGTTGTAAGTCAGAACCATGTGCATGAAAAATTGATTTTATTTCAAGGTACATTTTACTTTGAACCAACTTAACTCTTTTTTTTTTGAGCCAGAATCTCAAGCCAGTTGCCTCCAGGTTAGCAGGTCATGGCATTATCATAGCTCGCAGCAATTTTAAACTATTGGGCTCAAGTGATCTTCTTGCCTCTGCCTCCCAAGCATCTGAGACTACAGGTGCCACCACAATGCCTGGTTATTTTTAGAGATGGGGATCTCACTCTTGCTCAGGCTGGTCTCAAACTCCTGAGCTCAGGTGATCTGCTTGCCTTGGCCTCCCATTGTGCTAGGATGACAGGTATGGGCCAACATGCCAGGCTGAGATTTAGCTTTTTAATTTTCTGAGTTAATCCTTTACACTTTGTCAGAATCCTTATCAGCTCTCTTAGAAATGTATTTTTAAATGATAATATAAATGGAATCTTGAGAGTGAGTGCGTAGATTCATTACCTCTAGTGAAAATCAAATGATTTAAGGTACAGGTAGTTGTAATTTGGTCAATAGTTTTAATTATATATGTAAAAAATAGCCTATACACTGACATTTTATTTCTAATATTCTACATTTTTCTAGTATGACATATTCATGTTCGTTAAAAAAAAAATTAGCCAATTGGACAACTCAGATGGAAGCAAGTAATCCAGGTAACCTTGGAGATATTTAAGGTAAAGGAAGTCCTCAGTCCTTAAGTGTCATACACATTTAATTTTCATGTAAGTATGTGTTATAGAGCAAAACATTATGAACTGTGTGTTATTAGTGCTTATTATATGCCAGAAACGGTTCTAAATAATTTATATAGATTTTTCTACTTATATTTATTCCTGTTTAGATTTGGATATACCGTAACTGAACTTTTTGTTGTTGTTGTTTTTGTTTTTGAGACAGAGTCTCAAACTATCACCTTTGGTAGAGTGCTGTGGCATCACAGGTCACAGCAACCTCCAACTCTTGGGCTTAAGTGATTCTCTTGCCTCAGCCTCCCAAGTAGCTGGAATTACAGGTGCCTGCCAGAATGCCTGGCTATTTTTTGGTGGTTGTTGTCATTATTGTTTGGTGGACCTGGGCTGGAGTTGAATCTGCCACCTCCTGTGTACGTGGCTGGCACCTTAGCCACTTGAACTATAGGTGCCAAGTTAGCCATAACTGAAGTTTTACAAATGTGTTTTGTTTTTAATCATTTTGACTCTCTTTTGATTTTTGACCTTATATTTTTTTCATGGTGCTTTTAGCAATACTTTTCCTCTAGTTACTCAGAAAGAGGAATTTCTTCTGGAGTCAGCCTGTTTCTTACTGAGCCCAATATGACTGATTTAGGTTTGATATTTATTGCCATTTTTAAGTGGGAACTTTAAAATAGTATGTATTGCCTGTATTTGAGTGTGAAAATCACACTCAAATTTGGAATCGAAATTTGGAATTGTTCACGTGATCTTTTATTCAGATTGACTTCAGGTAATCTCACACCATTGTGTTTATACTACATCAGAAACAGGTAAGCAGACAGAAAAGTGAACGTGGAAGTTGTTAGTTGGTGATGTTTACATATATTTTCACCAAGGTTCTTTCCACAAACATAACTCCAGCTTCCTGATTTCCTGATTCAATACATTTGCCGTAGATAATCCATACAGCATTTTAGAAAGCAGAAACTCCAGGTGAGTAAGTCTTATGGAGAATATGCCTTCTTATAATCATAAAGAAAATAACTGAAAATAAAATATAGCAATATGTAATAAAATAAATGAAAATGATTGATTTTAAAGAACTTTGAAAATATCCTTTAATATCTCTGAGACTTGGTGGAATAGTATTCTAATTCACTATTTTGTTTCTTATTGTCTTATGTATTTCCTAAGATTAAAAATTTCAGGGAGGAGGTACTTCACATAAAAACACATTGATTTCTTTATCTTAGAGTTTCAACAATACTTGAATAATGCTATGCTTCTTATGTTTGGAAACAAGTGAAAGATAATTAGAGGTTAGACAAAGATCAGAATATCATGTTAATTCTCTCATAACTAATTGTAAAAGCTGAGTTTAGAAGTAAAGCTAGGTTGGCTTGTTGTTATAATAATTTATTTCTTCATTAAGCAAACTCACCCTGTTAGGGGGAGGATTGCACATTTCCAGAGTGGACATATGGGGCTCTCCACAGCCCCTTAAAAGTGTGACAGAGGAGGGCCCAGGATACACCCCTCCTGCAGACAGAACAAGCCAAAGAACAGGTGCCTGGACCCTTCTGTGCCGTCCTTTCATCCAGTGTCATTGTCAGGACAGTTTCTCCTCTTGTGATCAAGGTACTTTGAGTGTCCCTTTAGCTTTTTCCTTCAAGATAATTTAGTGAGATTTAGTGAAAACATCATAAGGACTGGTGAATGATTATTTTCTAACCTTTTGGGTAGTTTTTAGAGTCTCAAGATAGATTATTTAACTGAAATATTCTAAATATTAGCTTACATTTTTACATAAGATTAAGCAGGAATTTACAATGCCCTTAGCGGGGTAGGGGAGGCGGAACCTAGCCCAATCTTTGAAAATATAAATTAAAACATATTTTAACTTTGGATTTGCAACTAAAATACTGTTAAATTACTTTTAATGACTGATGATGGATACGCCTTCTTTGTCAAACGTCTTTTCATTTTATGAATTTTTTTCTGCTCAACTTTCTTCCTAGTAGTTTAAGGGTGAGATGAAGCTCATTTGGAAGGTTTTGGAGCAAACCATTTATGATAATGCAATTACATAGATAAAAATCTCAAGTATCACATTTAGAATACATTTCTCCTTTCCCTCATCATCGGATCAACTTGATTTATTTTGATTCCTTTAGTTCTAACCTCATTTAGACTCATTACATCATCGTAAGAAGGTAATCTCTTCCCCTGAAACAGTGTGTGTGGAATGTGTACCAAAGCCACAGACACAAGATTTATTTGTCAAAGCTCTAGCCTTCAAAAATCTCGTGAGTGGACAAGAAGCTTGTTCTTTTCTGTATTTTCCTCTATTTTCTACTTTTCTATTTTTTTTTTTTTTTACGAATCTCCAAACTTCTATAGCAGCTTTTCCTTTTTAGTCATAAAAATAGATCATAGATATTGATTTTCAGTATGGTAAAAATTTTAATACTATTGATTTTGTAGCGTGGTAACAAAATCACTAGCTAATAGGCAGACATCCTACGTCTTAATTGTAGTTTTCAAGACCAGCATGTGGGTGTTTTTAATAACCCTGCAACCTCTGTCACTAACTTTAAATGAAAAGTGTCTGAAGCAGATTTGGGGACACCGGCTCTTTCGATATAATTGCCCGTTTGACAACACACCTGCTGGGTATTAGTGACATTCTTAAAGATGATTAAACTATTCTCTCCGGGCAATTGAACCACATTCTTTCTGTGTACAAGCTTAGCCGTCTGGTTTACCTAAAGGAAGGATGATGTCGCACACGTACCTTGCTGCTCTGTAGACAGAAGGCTGTTACTGGAAACACGCACTTGATTCCAAAATTCCCGCCATTTCATTCATCGTAAGCCTGACTCTAGACAAAAATGTCTCTGGAAGTTAGCTGGCATTTTGGAGAGCAGCTAAGCTCACCACTATACTACCAACCCAAGTTCGCATTTTTAAATTTATTAAAGTACTACTAAAAACCACATCTTAAAAGTCATATCATATATCCCCTGAACCAATCAATAGCACATAATTTACTCTTAAGGAGAAAGTTCCCCATAGAAAGTCTGTGTGTTTTAGTGAGAGGGAATAGCAAAGGTTTAGCGACAATAGACCAGCGGGTATACGCCTTCATGTTCACAGAAAGGAAGGTCGACATTTAATTTCACAGCAAAATTGTTGACTTATTTTCACAGAGAGTTAAAAGTTTTTAAAATTGCTTGAGTTCAGAGAGGAAAGAGAAGATAGAGGAGAAGATTGAAGAGAAATCGTTAGAACAAAATATTTTGGGGGGATTTATCTAGTGTTTCAAGTAATTTCATTTTAAAAAGGATAGTTTATAGGGTGGTGCCTGTGGCTCAAAGGAATAGGGCACTGGCCCCATATGTCAGAGGTGGTGGGTTCAAACCCAGCCAAAAACTGCAAAAAAAAAAGATAATTTACAAAAAACTATCCTTAAAGTACAAGAGAAATAATAACAGATATTAACCAATAAAATACATAAGATTAAGGATTTTTTATAATAATGATCGAGGTTAGAGTACAGAAATTCACAGGTCATACATTCTACCTATGCAATGAATTTTAAGTTTTGCTGTGAAATATTACTTTAAAGGATCCTCTTCAGAATTATCATATAATTTCTTTAAAGGTTTTTTTTCCTGGCAGAAAATTTATTTTGTATACTTTCGGAAGTAGTCTATCCTCCGTTTGGAGATGGTAAATATCAAACAAAACCACATTTCTGTGAGCACGAAAAAAAGACAGAGTGGTTTCAGGTAGACGAACATCCGTATCTGCTACCGAGGGCGCATTTGAAATTAATCCTGGTATAGTAAAATTATTCAATAAAATGCAAGGTTACTGAATTGCTACATTAATGTATTAATTGCTGTATTTCTTAGGAAATCTAAAGGCCCTCAGATTATAAACACAATTTTTCCAATGCAAAACTATATCTTACAGCCAATGGAAATTTATAAATTAATATTTAAAAATGAGTACAAGCTACAAATGACCTAGAAATTTGCTCAAAGGTATTTTATGTTCTTCTGCATGTTTTTCAATGTACTAGATTGCACAAGGGCTTGTATAGAATGGTCTTGGATTTATCAAATTTCACAAATATACTATCACACTAAAACATGAGGTTTTATTTTTTGTAGGCTGGTAGTATACATAAAGTCCCACCATTTCCAAATTTGGATTCTTTTAGAAGATAATTCATCATGGTAACTGGGGCACAGGTTTAGGAAGTAAAACCTCAACCTGCATTTCAATCCCGGTGCCTTTACGTACCACCTGGTTCAAGGTGAGGCACAGCACTGCTTGGAGCCTGTTCTCCTGTCTGCAAAATGGGGCAATTTTCAAGCTGTTCTGCACATGATACGTACTCATTCCAGTTACTAGGGCTGCCTAAGATATTATCTCAAACTTAGGATGAGGTGAAACAACCCTTTTCAGGGATTCTCCTGAATTCAGACAAGGCGCAGTGAGGAGGGTCTGTAGCCGCTGTGCAAGGTGGCCAGCCTGAGTAAAGGGCTGACTCCTGCGTCCAGAGCTGTTGGGGCTTCACTTGTGGGGTCTTCACTTCTTGGTGTGGACTGTCCATGAGAGGGGAGGGTTGGTGCAGGCTCCACCACAGCAAGCCCGGTTGCTAGGGGAGCATCTTGAAAGAGCATCATGTGGAGGCTGCGTCCTTCATGGAGTCTAGACTTGGAATCACCAGCCATTGTCCTGCTCTGCCCTCTGGTCAAAGCAGCCGCACGCCCTTGCCTGGACTCACCTAGAAGCAACGTAGAACCACACTTTTCAATAGGAGGATTTTCACTCACATGATGGAAAGAACCATGGGATGGAGTACATGCCTCATGTGGTTATCTTTAGAAAATTAAATCATAGTATTCAACATACAGAAGGCTATCATTACTTTTTTATGATGTAGTATACAATTATGGAAGAAGCAAAAATTTGGGAGGGGGGTGTCAAGACTTTTCGCTACATTTCACCTTACAGATCCTTGTTAAATCACTCAGTGTCGCTTACAGATTTTTTTTGTCTGTTAAATTAGGACTGTGTGGTTATGTTGTGGGGTTATTGTGTAGATTAAAGAGATAATAGACAAACAGATCTGACAAGTGCTGAGAGCTCAGTGAATGCTCCCTCCCTCCCACTCCCACATTTTGGCTCCACAGACAGCCCAGGTTGCTACAGAATCAGAGTCACTGCAGACTAAAGAAGCTGTTAGTGGCCAAAGGGATGGATTTCTGCTTAGAAGCAAACGTGGCAAAATTTAATTTTTTATATAGAAAAGCCCAGGGTCACGAGCAAGCTCGCGGAGCAAATTGAATTACAGACTGATAGAATCTTAGAAAAAAAAGTTGGCTTCTCGGGCGGTCTCCACATTTTATAGATAAGGGAATCAGGAGAGGTTAAATTGCTTGTTAAAGGTCACACTCTAAAGAGCAAATCTGGGGCTTGAATTCATGTCTTAGCTCGAGTCTCTGATACTCAATAACTACACACATTATCCATTTTCCTTATAGGTTTTTTCCCCCAGAACAGAATCATGAGTTAATTACGAGTGAGTATATTAATAGTGTGACTATAGTATGATTACAATACCTAGATTAATAGTGTGACTATAGTATGATTACAATACCTAGATTAATAGTGTGAATACAGTATGATTACAATACCTAGTGAATTAATGTCTCATAACAGTTTTTCAAAATATTTATTACAATAGATGGAGTAATTATTTTTGCTTTTGGGAAATAATCGGAGAACTAAAGCTTAAAAAAAGCTGAAACTAGGTGGCTCCTGTGGCTCCAAGGAGTGGGGCGCCAGCCCCATGTGCTGGAGGTGGCAGGTTCAAACTCTGCCCTGGCCAAAAACTGAAAAAAAGAAAAAAAAAAAAACACTGTGGGTGGATGGACCATGTATGTACACTCAGCAAGTCCTTCTTGTTATTAAGGGATATGGGCTGGTGGTTGAAGATGAAACTCTAGACTCATTTTTTTTTTTTTGAGACAGAGTCTCATTATGTCACCCTTGGCAGAGTGCTGTGGCATCACAGCTCACAGCAACCTCAAACTCTTGGGCTCAAGCAATTCTCTTACCTCAGCCTCCCAAGTAGCAGGGACTACAGGCACCTGCCACAATGCCCAGCTATTTTTTTGTTGTAGTTGTCATTGTTGTTTGGCAGGCCTGGGCTGGATTCAAACCCACCAGATACGGTTGCTAAGAGCCAAAAGGAAACTCTGAAGCAGAGTGCCAATGTAAGATGGTTTTCAGGAAGATCATTCGTTTATTGTATGGCTATGGGGAAAATGAGAAATGGCAAGATTGGAGATGGATTGGGTGGGGCAATCCATTTATTGATACAACTAAGAACTGCTGGGGGCTTCATCCTAAATGCAGCGGTTGGGATGGAGTAAAGTGGAAGAGTTTAAGAATTATTATTCTTTTTTTCTTTAGAGACAGAGTCTCACTTTGTCACCCTCGGTAAAGTGCTGTGGCATCACAGCTCACAGCAACCTCCAGCTCTTGGGCTTTCTTTTACATTCAGAAAAGAAATCAGATGATTGCTGCATCAAAATATTAAGCAATAATAATGCAAAGAAAGTAGCATTCACATTGTCAAATAAGAGTATGTCTGTTATAGAATGCTTTGACAAGAGGTACTTTGCAAGGCCCTAGTGATGTCTGATGATTAAATATAGCCTGTCAAGTTAGCGAACTTAAGTTTTCAGCCTCATATACCTGGTAACAGAGTTTAACAAGCTGATTAATAATGCTGTGTACTAAAGCCTCAGTCAATGCTCTGGACGCGGACACTCAGGTCAGCTTCCTGGTCTGCAGCACTTACTATGTATTTTCATTCATCCATCTTGGGTGAACAAATCATCCTAAAACGAACCGAAGTTTCACACTGGGACTGTTCCCCAGGCTCTGTCCCCTTCCTTGATTCTTTGTGTCTTCTCCCTGTAGGAATCTGTAACCGTGAGCACGCCAGTCATGTATTACTCATGTTTCCTATTTCTATTAGTTTTATAAATCAGAAAACAATACATCTTATTAGTGTGTTCATTAATTTGCTCCACCATATGGACAAACACGATTTATGTGCCTCCAATTAGGTTTAAAAATATTAATTTTCACAGATATAATGAGGTGCTACCTAGAGTCAGACAACGTGTGAGGTTTGAGAAAACAGTCCTCCAGATGGCTGAGTCAGCCAGAATTCTCAGCAGAAACTCGAAGTTTAGGGGGTTACAAAACCACCCTCCATTTGGATACTTTTCTTTTTTTTTTTTTTTTTCTTGAATGGTAACTGTGTACATTGATGCACTTTGGGGGTACAGTGTGGTGTTTTCATACGAAAGCTATAACCATTTGGATACTTTTCTAGAAGAACTCGCAGAACTCAATGAAGGCTGGTGTGCTCACTTGCAGATTTGTTCTCCCAGGATGTTCTCCCAGGATGAAAATACATAGTAAGAAAAGAAAAAAGACTCCTACTTTGATTCTTGGAGTATTTTTTCTTTTCTTTTTTTTAAATCAAGTTTTCTCTTAAGCTATGCCTTTCGGTGATGAGGAAGAACTTTTGTTTATAACCTCCCTTTCCTTCACATCACCATCCATTTTTTTAAATTATTTTTACAAGATGCCTTTTAACACTGAACTCTAAAATAACTGATCCCGTACCCAGAAATCCTGAATTTTGGTATATCATAAAAGCTTCTTTACCAAGTGAAAGGAAATGCTTATTTACATGAATGGGTGAAGTCTTTACCATCTCAAATTTCTGTTATAATTAGTTCCAGAAGAACAGATTCATGTTAGTCTATTTCTATTCCTTTCCTCATCTGTGACAGGGGAATGAATCATTAGAATTTTAATGTCTGCATTAAATGCCAGCCGCATTTTGTTGTTACACTTTAACTACTTAAATATTCTGAATTCTGAATGGCTAATCCATTCTACCCTTTATTATTACAGAACAGGAATGGGCTGCTAATCAATCACGAGAGCATGGAAAAGGTCAAATGAGGGCAAAATCATCTGCCTATCATTAAATAATGACAGAATTAGTAGGCTTGCTCTTCTAAGAT
>NW_003852525.1:1930730-1932129 GCF_000181295.1 Otolemur garnettii | reverse complement strand
TCTAACTTCCAGTCCCTTCCTTGTGCAGGTACCATGTAAGGAGATCTCTTGTCAAAGGAATGCCAGAAAAAAGTTCACAAGATTCACAAGCCAGCTCAAGAGGGAACAAACCCAGAGTGGGAATGGTGGGGAATGAGGAAATAAATCACACAAGAGACAGAGATGGGATTGGGAGGACTGGAGCAGCTTAAGACTGCAACTAGCACTGAACCATGAAAACAGCTTTATTTAAACTAGGTCACTTATCTTTAATCAAGTTGCTTACCAGAGAGGACATGGCATGTATCTGGTATATGAAGTAAAGGTTGACTTTAGGGAGGAAAAGCTATGTGTTTTCCAGCAAAAGATAAAAAGGAAAGTATGCAGGGGCTACGTTGACTTCTGGCAGAGGAGAAAGGCATATTGTTGTTCTAAAAGAATGTTGTTCAAGGAGGAGAAGAAGTTGGGGGTCATTCCTTGAGTGTCTCCCCAGGCAGTGGGGGCCTTGATGCCTCACAGTCCACCCTCCACACACAAGATCATGTGGTTTGTAAAATTTTTCAAAATTTTGAACTATGATTGATTATTAAGATAACTATATCCTTCCCCCCAAGTTACCCCAAATATTGGGTGGTAAAGGAATTTTTAGAACATTTTTGGGATCTAGGTAGAGTGAAGCTGGGTTAAGGGCACGTTAGGTTTTACTCTAGTGAAGTGTATTTGTGCGAGCCCCGTTATGTGTGTGTATAGTTAGGTTATTGCTAATTGTTTGAGTACAGAAATGACTTTCAGCCGTCTTCTGACTGGCCCCTCTGCTGACTTATCTGGCATTGGAGCACCTAAGTGCAAAGTCAGATTTCAATCTTTTATAAATATATCCTTCACCTTATCACACTCTGCACCGGAATTATGTGATTTTTTGATGAGAAGCAAAGTTTTAAAAGTACACAGACAGAAGTTAGTCCGTAGAAATGTTTCCCAATCCTCAGGCATGTAAACAGAAGTTTTAGTTATTCTCAACATTTAATGTATTTTTTCTTAATAGTGTCCCCCAAATCATGTGCATTTCAGATTTCTGATAAAACTTTTACCCACCTGTGATAAATATTCAGTAATATTCTGCAATAGTTTTCTATTAAGCTCCTGATATTAAGCCTATATGCCAAAACTGGCTTACAAATGACAAAGAGTCCGATGAAGGTGAAGGAAAGTTCGTTGCCTGGGTCATTAGATAGATCAGAAAAAAATTATAAAATATAGCAGTTTCATGAGTAACGTATGGGTGATCAGAAGGCATATACCAAATGTCAAATTCTGTATAAAAGCTTAGTACAGAAAAAAAGCTGATATCCATAAAGATATAATTATTTTAATTCTTATACACATCATATTGTTTTAATAAATTGACTTTCATGGTTTT
>NW_003852525.1:1921707-1930682 GCF_000181295.1 Otolemur garnettii | reverse complement strand
ATCAGTGACATATCAGATTCTAGAATGAGACTAAGATAGTGTCAGATAATTTATCTTAATAATTTTCATTTACAAATGCTGAAATTCTTGATTTATGTGATTGTCGGAGTCTTCTTTGTGCTCTTGTAACAGAACACAACAGGGTGGGTAATTAATAGACAGTAAAAGTTTGTGTGGCTCATGGTTCTGGAGGCCAGGAAGTCTAAGATAGAAAAGGCTTTCTTGATGTGTCATAAAATGCAGCTGAAGATATCAAATGGTGGGAGAGCACATGTGAGAGAGAAAGGGGACAAACTTATCCTTCCACCACAAACCCGTTCCCACAATAACAGCATCAATCCAAAGCCCTTGGGACTAATCACCTCTTAAGGGTTCTGCCTTCGGCACTGTTGCTTTGGAAGTTATGTTTCCAACACAAGAACCTTGGGCGACCCATTTAAACCATAGCAATGATATTTGTAACAATTAATTTACATTTACTTATGTGTTTCTCTCACCTGCTGACACCTTCCTCTAATGGTTCTTCTATTTGTCATTCTAGTCTTCAAATTCTACTTCAGAGAAAACTTCCTCACTGCCCTTCTTTCCTCTGAAATCTTCTATTTTTATTGCTGCAGAAATACTTTTTAAAAATCATTCCACACTGACTACAAAC
Organism: Otolemur garnettii; assembly: GCF_000181295.1. NCBI lineage: Eukaryota > Metazoa > Chordata > Mammalia > Primates > Galagidae > Otolemur > Otolemur garnettii. Next base: position 1,930,027 of record NW_003852525.1, on the reverse strand, counting down.
AAATATAACCCTTTTGGAAGGAAGCATAGAGAATCCTCAAATTCAAACTAGACTTTTCATTTGATTCTGCAATCCCATCACTGGGCATCTACTCAGAAGAAAGAAAATCATTTTGTCATAAAGACATTTGCACAGGACTGTTCATTGCAGCTCAATTTACAATTGCCAAATTGTGTAAACAGCTTAAATACCCACCAATCTAGGAGTGGATTGACAAGCTGTGGTATATGTATACCATGGGATACTATACGGCCACTAAAAAGGATGGTGACTTTACATCTTTTTTATTAATTTGGATGGAGTTGAAATACATGCTTCTTAGTAAAGCATCACAAGAATGGAGAAGCAAGAATCCAATGTACTTAATTCTAATATGAGGACAACTGATGCTTATACATGGTGGTAGGAGGAGGAATGGGGAAGAGGAGCGGGAGTAAGAGGGAGAGAATGTCGAGCCATGATGTGTGACACACCTCTTAGGGGAAGAACACTATTAATAGAGGGACTTCACCCAGCAAACGCAAGCTTTAGGCTCACTGTATCCTCAATGATTCCCCAACAATAATTCAAAAAAAAAAAAGATTTAAGAAAAATTATTTCACACTGGTATCTAAATTCTTCATTTTTTTCCAAATCTTATCTGCCCAATTAACTTTTCATGTCCACCAGGATGGTATATATGCCTTTTGACTTCTTGGTACTGCTCATAGTAAGTCATACACAAGTAATTAGGATTTGATATAATTGAGTTTAATTTAATTTGGTACAGATTCCAGTAGATTTTTTAAATTAGATGTGTGAGATTTAAACACATGAAAAAGATGCAATTATACCTATATCTGCTCTTTTTACTTCTTCAAAGGATGAAGATTTAAGTTATATTTTGTGACTTTGGGATACATTTGTATGTTCTTTAATCATTTTCTTTTCATCTTTTTCAAATGGAAGCTATAAAAATGCAATGTGCAACTGTTTCAGCTCTGATTTATCACAAATTCTTGTTCTACAAAATGCCAGGTATTCATATATCCATGGGGAAAAAAATCAGTAGATATAGGAGAAAGGACCTATTGATAAATGTTTAAATAAACTATTCCAGATAGAGATGTTACTACATCAGGGCAGATTTCAGTTAGGAGACATACTGTCTTTTTGCAAGGACAAAGTTGTGTATTAATTGATACTAGGTTTTGATTGCATGCTATCTGCAGTACTATAGTTGGAATTAAAAGGTTCCAAGAAGCAATAACAGTAAATCACACCTGTATTTTACTTTTCAGTTGTATTATAAAAGCACTTTTCATTTCCACCTCATTTTTTCTCTTTCTCCCTTTACTCTCCCCATCTTTGTCTCTCTTTCTGAAATACGTCAATTACATAGCAGGACAGGTACTATTATTCTCATATTATAGATTAGAAATTTAATTTGACAGGATTTAAGTTATTTTTTTCATGGTTTTATAGCTAATCATTACTAATAATGATAGAGTTAGGATTAAGATGCCAGGTTTTGGGGGGATTTTTTGCAGTTTTTTGGCCACGCCTGGGTTTGAACCCACCACCTCCAGCACATGGGGTTGGCACCCTACTCCTTTGAGCCACAGGTGCCACCCAGGATGCCAGGTTTTTAACTGTTAATCTTGTGACCTTGGAAAAATCACTTAGAAATAACAACATAAGCTTTTCTGGCTTATTGCATGGTATCTTAGTTGGTTTGGGCTGTTATAACAAAATATCATAGACGGTAACTTATAAACAGCAGGATTTATTTTGCACAGTTCTGGAGGCTGGAAGTCTGAGATCTGGGTGTCCTCATGGTCAGGTGCCAGAGTCCTCTTCTGTTGAAGTTTCACTGTATCCTCACATTGCAGAAAATAGAGTGAGCTGGCTCTCTGGTCTATCTTTGTAAGGGCACTAATCCCATTCATAAGGGGTACACCCTCATGCCCTTCCAAAGTGCCCTACTTCCAAATACTAGCATATTGGGGACTAGATTGGGGGGGAAGCAAATATTCAGTTCATAATACATGAATAGTGAGGTAGTTAGATAATCTAGCACATTCACCCATAAGCTCCTTTCCTGGGTCTTTTCTACTACAATAGCAATGACGATTAGAGCTTCAAGAATTGTTCCAAGTAGAAGGTAAATTGGCATACCATTATGGAAAACAACATAGAAGGTCCTAAACAAATTAAAAATACAGTCACCCTCTGATACAGCAATTCCACTAGTGGGTTATTTCCCAAAGGAAATGAAGTCAGTATGTAAAGGAGACAGCTGCACTCCCATGATTATTGCACCATTATTTACAATAGCCAAGATACGAAATAAACCTCAGTGTCCACCAATGAAAGAGTGGACAAAGGAAACATTGTGTATATCAGCAATGGACTGCTACTCAGCCAAAAAAAAAAAAAAAGAATGAAATCTTGTCATTCATGGCAGCGTGAATGGACATAAAGGGCCTTATGTGAGGTGAAGTAAGCCAGGCAAACAAAGACACATGCCCCACAATCTCACTCATTTGTAGAATCTAAAAAAAAATGATCTTACGCAAGTGCAGAGTAGAATCGTGATTCCCAGAGGCTGGGAAGGGTGAATGAGAAGAGGATGGAGAGAGATTGGTCGGCAGCTGCAAAATTACAGAGAAGTAGGGGCACTAAGTCTTGGTGTCCCCAGCAGAGCAGGGTGACCATGGTAATCAATATTGTCATGTGTATTTCAAAATAACTAGAAGAGAGGTTCTGAATGTCTCATCCCAAAGACACGATAAATCTTTGAGGTGGTGGATTTAGACAACTAAGTATCATGACTTGGTCATGACACTATACACATATGTTGTATATATATACCCCGCGATGTATATATAATTCTTATGTGCTAATTAAAAGCATTTTTTAAAAAAAGAATTGTTCCAAATAATGAGAGGAAAAAAGGTAAGTGAAAAAGATGTCTGAAAAAAGGTAGCTATCGACAACAATGGCACTCTATAGGATAAGGAAGCAAAGTATCAAAAGTCCATAAGCCTTCAGGAGTCTTCACAATGGAATATTTGACTATTTCTACGTCCAAGGAGTCCCAGGATCTTTTAAAACATTTCTTGTTATTCTTTGGATGGTCTGTGATAGGTAGATTGAAAAGGTCCAGCAAACGTCGGTTCATATCAAAGGGAGCGATAAGATGAAACAGTCAAAATATCAAAGGGAGATTTTTCAAAAATGACTTAAGGACGGTAAATCTGAGCAGAGATTTCATAACTTTCACGAAAACGAGTGCATTATGTTAAGTGGTATTTTAAAAAGTCCCTCTTCTTGCTACGTTGCTTTCATCTGAGCTGGAAAGCTGGATAGGTTTCTAAATAAATTAGGAAATGTGAAGAGTCCCGGAAGCCGGGCTAAATTTAGCAAGTTTGCACCAAAGCCGCAGACTGAACCTTGTGTGCACACAGGCTCACACGTGCACGGTTAAGTCAGGGAATTAATCCTACCGTGAGGCCCCATGGCTTCTACAGAAGGCGGGAGATATATGTTCACAGGATTACATGCAAATTGGGCTTTTTAAAAAATCTTTTACTCTCCCTTTGCCCATATCTTGGTTTAACTCTTTTAGAACTAAGCACTTTCACCTTTATAATTTCGCTCATTCTGTTATTCTTTTTTCCCCCAAACGCTGACTTTCCTGTCTTTTCTTTACCTCCAGGCCTCTCCTCTGCCTGTTCAGCTGCTCCTCTTCTTCAGATTCTCCACCTGCAGTTCAGCCTCTTCTGGTCCCTCCTTAGTGACTCTGTAATGAATTGTTTCTCCTTTATTGGCTCATTTTTTATCAGGTTCCTTTCTTTGGAGTATTGTTTTACCCCTGTGTGGCAGCGAGCCTGTCTGAGACCCCGCTGTTATTAAATGCAGTCAGGCATAGTTTAAGCAAGTTACCTTGATGCTGGTGACATCACTCAGGTACTCAGCCTACAAGGAACTAGCACAGTTTCACTTATTTCATTTTAATGGGTCCCTTTGGCTTTGAGGCTATAAACTAAAATACCACTGCAGTCCCCTCCAGCAATCTCAAACTTAATTATTCCACTCCAGGAAGCTGTCTGATGGCCCTATCGAGACCTGTTTTTGCAACGAAAATCCAATCCTTTATTGTGTGACAAAATTATCTGTGTTTCATGTTCTTTTCTTCATTTATTTATAAACAGCATGGAAAAGTACTTCTCAGCACCACTTAGTAGGTGATGACCCACAAATTTGATTTCGAGATATAGACTGGATATTTGTTAGAGTTTTCTTTATATTCTTTCTTATATAATCACGATGACTTCTTAAATACTATTCCAAGTATCGGGCATTGTGGGTAATGTGGTGTAAATTGCCAGGATAGCTGACTCAAATCTTTTTCCCCTACTAAGTTTTGGTATTATTTATTAAGTTTCACAGCTTGGATGACACATCTTATAAGCCCATCTCTACTCATCTCATTTTTTGCTGCCTTGAGCAAATTTAGTTTTCTAAACTAAAATTTCTAAGTGATTTTGCAGGAAGAAAAAGAGAGAGGCAGACACACATGGCAAGAAAAGGAGGTAGAAAGATTAGAGATTTATAAATGCTGCCTTTCCTGGACAGAATTATCCATGACAATGGGTAGTAACCTATGTGATGAGTAATCACAAGTTTTCTTCTATAATCTCAGAATATTTTCACAATTGAATAATAACCGAGACATATTCAGTTGTGTTTATGATCAACAAGAAGGTTGAAGTAAGAGCCAGAACCTCTGACATTTCACAATGGAGGTATCTGGGCTCTACTCATCACCGTGGCGTGTGGGGACCAAGAGGGAACTTCTCTCCAGCTTCTGTCCCAGACACTTTGAAGACCCAGGAGCAGCCTGTTCAAGTATTTCTACTAATAACATTTCCTTTCTGTTCCTAATTTCTTAGGCTTGGAAAAAATGGTGGAATAAGAGAGAAAAGAGCGGGACTAGCATTATTATGGTCTATGTGATCAAGTAGTTTTTAATTTTGTTCTTTTCAGCCTAGTGCTCTCATCTGTGCAAGAGATTAAATGCATGAGAATTAATATGCTCAATTTGTGAAGTGTTAAAATACAGCCAGAGAGGAAAGACCCCCGCCATGCCCAGGCTTTACAGACATTTAATTCCCTATATGGATGTGATGTTTACTTATCTGGACCAGAGCTTCAACACAAAATAGGAATTAGATTTTCTTCACTTCGAGTGCGCAATTCTATTTCATATACCAACTGTGGAATTGAGGAAGAAAAACAGATGCGAGGACAGACAATGTTTAGAAAAAGAGCCAGAATGAAGCTGAATGCTGCTCGTTTATTTTGGGTTTGGGAGAATGTGGGGAAAAAGAGATTGGAATTAACACACACAAAACCACAAACACTTTTTTTCTAAAACTCATTTAGTTTATCCTCCCTGAACAAACGGAACAATATTTAGTGAAGCTCTCTGTTAGTCGCAGCAACCACTTTTAAATTACAGCCTGGTCAGGGGAGGATTGGGGAGTACCTGGAAGATTGACAGGGCCCTGTAGAGGAAGCAGGCAGACGCTTTCCTGTGATTTTTGTCTCGGGAATGAAAGGCTCCCAATAAAATGACTTACTAGATTTTGCAGCCACATGACAAACACACAGATTTTCAGGGATATTATTCAGTCAGTCTTAAAGCTAAAAAAAAAGAAACCTAATATTAAGATCACATAAAAAATGTCAATTTAAATATTCTTCCTAAGATCTCATATTAAAGATGTTATGACTGAAGATTAAAATACCGGAACATAAAACGTATATTGTTACTACATGGCTGAAGAATATAGTTTCTTACTCAAAGGCAGCTAGTAGGTTAAAATGGGACAATGATCCTCAAAGAATTCTGAATATGTTTAGAAAATTCTATAAACCTACACCCAGGATTTTTTTTTATTTTTACTACAAAAAATTTCATTCTTTATAAACCCTACATAGATAGTATTTTTCATATTTGATAGAGTAAAGATAATGTATTTTTTAAAAGGTATCTTTCTAGGATGAGGGCAAATTCATTCAACAAATACTAATTAATTGTATTTAGGGTTATGTGATCAGGTTTGTTTCCATCAAAGGACAGGCTTTTAGCCAAGGTGCAAACAGATTCTGCAGCACCTTCAGCTTATAAGACTTTGGGAGCTGTTTTGAAGACATAAAATAGAAAACTACCAGGAAATGACTACGGGGCCCCCTCCCAGGACCTTGGAAGGGGTGTGGTTAAGCGCCCTGAAGCTGCAGCTTCTAAACCAGCTTCACAGTCAATATTACAGTCTCATGTAGGTTCTTAAAAGGCGTGATTTTTGGAAGGCTTGCATTGGTAACCTCACGACGAAAGTCAATTCTGTCTGTCCAGCTTTGCAGCCTGAAATTTTGATGTTGTCCTTTACGTTCCTCTGTATCTCCCACTATATCCAAACCCACAGCAGATCCCATCCTCTCTTGTTTGAGACACAGTATAGAGTCTGACCAGTTCTCACCATTTTCACGGCTACCGTTTTCATCGGAAACACTGCCATTCCTTGCTGGGACTTTTGCAAAGCCTCGTAACTGGTCTCTCTACTATTGTCCTTATCTCACTATAAGTTAGTCTACTTTTTATAGACATAGTCTTACTGTCACCCTGGGTAGAGTGCTGTGGCATCTTCATAGCTCACAGCAACCTCAAACTCCTGGGTTCAAGTGATCCTTTTGCCTCAGCCTCCCAAGTAGCTGGGACTATAGGAGCCCACCACAACACCTAGCTAGTTTTTCTATCTTTAGAAGCAATAGGCTCTCACTCTTGCTTAGGCTAGTCTTGAACTCCTGAGCTCAAGGTATCCACTCAGTTCAGCTCCCAGAGTGCTGGGATTGTAGATGTGAGCCACCGCACCCAGCCTATAGAGGTTAGCCTCATCATACACCCAGGGTGTTCTCTGTAACATACCAGATCATGTCACAGCACTACAAAGACCTCTAGTGGTTACCCATCTCCACAAGGTAAAAACCCAAGTTCCTCACCAGTCCTAATGATCTTGCTTCCTTGACATTTATATGACTGCCCTCTTTATACTCCCCCGCATCCTGGGGTTCACTAGTGCTGGACAGATCGGCCAACATCACTTTCGCGAACACACAAAACATGTTCCCATCTCAGGACCTTTGCTCTGACTGTTCTCATACTCCTCACCAAGATGCCCCCACGGCTCACCCCTCACTCAGTTCTTGACCATCCCTGCCCCAGGCGGAGGTGATACTGCTCTCTGAAATTCCCTATCCACGTTACCTTGCTTGATTTTTATTTGTCTATGTTATACATCACTCAATGTGGTACGCGTGTTTTTTTATTTATTTTGTGGTCAAGTCCTTCCTGGTTGAAGTGTAAGCTCTTTCCAAAAAGACACTTTGCTTTTCTCCACGCTCTGTTATCAAACTATATTGAGCTTCACGCAATATAAATATCAGCCCATTGAGAAGCTTTGACTCATCCCCGTGCTGTTGCCTCACCGATATTGCAGGGAAGAAGACTTATTCATAGCCCCAAATTATAGAGTTTCAACTTCCCCTAGACATCAGGCATAATTTCATCAGTCCCCGTTCCTGCCAGGCACCCTCAGATCCAAAGCCTCTAGATTCTCAATCGTCTCCTTGACCTTCACCAATTTACTTTTCTACATACCCATGAAACTTACCCAGTTTCTCTTTTCCCGCCTTTATTAATCTTTTCCCCTGAGACGTATAGACTATTATCTGGGAGGAAACACCCCTATTTTCTGGACCTCTCCCTGAGACCTGCCTTTCACACTCTTGTCCAGCCTAAATTAACTATCTTTCATGGACACAAGTTTGTTCCCATTTTCCTGAGGGAAACCTTTTTTTTTCCTTCTCCATTGACACCCCCAGATACCATAGCACCTGATGTCAGAGAAGACATTATCCTTGCGATTTATTTCTCCTCCCTCTGATACGAACCCCTAGATTCTTTCAAGCAATCACTGCGCTCTGTCTCCGGCAACCTCACTTTGCAGCTGTCCCTTACAAACCTCCAATTGCTCCCTTTCCCAGAGTGACCTTAGCGCCTCATTCACTCACTCTCATTTTCTGACCCTGATCCCGGCCTCTCTAATTACTTAAACAATTTTCCTACACTCTCTGGTATGTTTTACTTCCTTCACTCAACAGTGTGGCTATTTCAGGCATTCTCTGTTTTCAACCCTCCTCAGGCACATAGGAGCTCCCGCTATTCCGAGCTTTTTCCATCTGCATTAAAATTTGGAAGGAGAATGTCCATTCT
>NW_003852525.1:1909767-1920932 GCF_000181295.1 Otolemur garnettii | reverse complement strand
ATATGGGCTAATCTTACTGGAGTTAGGTGATATCTCAAAGTAGTTTTGATTTGCATTTCTCTGATGATTAAGGATGGTGAGCACTTTTTCATATATCTGTAGGCCGTGCGCCGATCTTCTTCAGAGAAATTTCTCTCCAAGTCCATTCTCTTTCACAGGAAGCCAAATGTTTCTCCAACCCCCAGCAGGCTTCTGTTTCCCTTTGGTCCAAACTGCCACAAATAATTATTCCTGGCTGGAATGGGGTCAGAGAAAGTAAGTGTTTACCCTTTCCAGCCTTTATCTGGGGAGACAGCAAGGAAAGAGGGAGGAGGAATTATCTGTGAGGTTAGCCACAAGAACGGCTGCCACAATTTTTCTCCATCTACGTTACAACAAACCAAGCAAAGGGGCCACTATCACTTCTTTGAACCGCGTTACAGCCGGCAGCCAGCCTCTCTTCCTGACCTGCCACAATCCGTGTTCCATGAAGCCACACTGATTCTGGAAAACAAATCCAATTTGTCATTCCTCTGCTGAACCCTCTAATGGTTCCAAATACCTATATTTTTCATAATGGTTTACAGAGCTTGGTCTACTGTCCACTTGGATCTCTTACCACTTTCCAACTTACTCACTCCACCTCACCAACATAAATTTTTTAATGGTTTTAAAACACTCAGAGGCAACTCTTGGCTTGTTCCTTCTGCCTGGAAAGAGTTTCTGTCCGATCTTGCTTATCTAGATCCTTTTGTGATTTCGATGCTGCTTTAAATCTCTCCTCCTTAGAAAGGCTTTCCTTGAACCCTATCTTACGTAACCATCGTTTGTCATTGTATCATTTATCTCTATTTTGGGGATCTGGAATTGTTGGAATTTTGGGAATATTTGTTCATCATTGTAATGTTTATCTGCTGCCTATCAGCACAGCACCAGGCTGTATCCTCAGGTTCTGGAAGAGCTGCCCCTGCCCTACCCTAATAGGCATCAGTAAACACCTATGATGCCCTGACGCACTCGCCTGGTTCACAAATACCCAAGGATGCACATTTGGCAGTGAATAGGCTGCTTTTGGCCTGTACCCTTTGAGCTTCCCAGGTGGAGTTGGGATTGTCCTTTGCAGAGTCTGACATCTGTGTTTCTGGTATGTGAAGAATATTTCTTACTGCACTTAAGGGTTGGGCTTAATCAGGAAGTAACAAAAATCTCGATTTTCCCCTGAGGCTTTCGGTACTTCAACATGTGGGACCAGGAATCATCTTTTTTAAGAAGTGAGAGAAATTGCAAGTATATCTAACCAAATATAATCTGTTTTCACATTGAATCTTGTTATTCGATAGTTATAAAATGTGAAAACAAAATAACAAAACAAACCCCAAAGCATGATGGGACCGAAAGATTTATAAAAGACATGACAGAATTAACTAGAAACCTGCAAATTGTTGGTGGTTTTCTATGTGTAAGGCATCCAATAGGGAAAAAAAGTGTAAAACAAATAGCTTAATGCCCTGGTAGGAAAATTACCCTATAAATACTGAATTACATGTGGCTAACCAATATCCAGAACTTATCAAACTCCTTAAATTTATACTCATAGGAAGCATCTACAGAATATTTGTTCGGTTTTATTAACTGTTCATTAGATATATATTGACACACATACTTTTGATGGTGTTGAAAGGTAATTATCATTTATGATTTTAAAATATTTCTGCCGTAGTAAATGTCAACGCTAAACTTCAGAAAGATTGTAGAAAAATAAAAATTCTTGGAAGGCCTTTCTAAGGGAGAGAAAATTAAAATCAATTTATTAATGGAGTAATTTATTCAGTTCAGATCCTAATTCTAGGTAACTCTAAGCCATTAGTACATATTTAAGGGCTTTACCAAGTACATATTAATCTTTAAAATATCTTAAATATCTTTTAAATTTTTTTTACTATAAAATGTAGTATAACACTGAAAATCTACTCTCTGCTATAATTCAGATTAAATATTAGATAAAGGGTAGTCACAAGTAATAAGCCCTTTAAGGGAAATATATTTACTTCCATATGTTTCCTATTTTCCATAGTATATCCCGAATTATAAAATATAGATTTTAAATCTAATTTGACAAGTTTGACATAAGTCATGGTGTATGATAGCAGTATCAGTCTGGATTCTGGCTTGTCAGCCATAAACACAAGACATGGCTAATTTACAAGAAGTAGAATCTGTTGGAAGAGCGTGAAGGTGTCACTCACAATTGATGAGAAGATTGAAGAATCAGAGAATGGACAGGAAATTCTGGTCACTGTGTAGAGTTGTCTGGTCTGGTTTCCACAGCCAAACACTCTACTGCTGACAGCCTGACAGCCACCAATGGTAACAAATCAAGACACGCCTGTGTCTTCACATCCCAGGGTCAACATTCAGGGTCCTGCGTATCAGCACTGCAGGTGTCTGAACCATCCTTCCAGGAATGTGGAGACACACCGTCTGACCTCCTTTGCTTGGCAATTTACACTCCAACCAAGATTTCAACAATGAAGGAATTTCCTCCTCCAAATAAGAAGAGGCTTTGGATAAAGGAAAACCTAACAAAAGCAGATGTCCGCTAAACTTGGCATTCTATAACAGGTATACAGAAGGTGCCAAAAAATATATATACACTTTTTTTTTGCAGTTTTTGGCCAGGGCTGGGTTTGAACCCACCACTTCCGGCATATGGGGCCGGCGCCCTACTGCCTTGAGCCACAGGCCCCGCCCAAAATGTATACACATTTTTTAAAAGGCAAAAACTGTATTAAATTTGTCATCATCAAGTCATGTTTGACTCTTGAAAGTTCAAGAGGTTCTCAAGGTCATTTGTATTCATCTTTTATTGTTGGTGTATACTGAGCATTACGATTTTAATACAGCCTTTTCCTCTCTTAAAACGTGTGTACGTGTTTTGGCAGCCTCTGTATATAATTGACTCTTGTTATTTGCTGTAACTGGGTCCTAAAATGTCACTGAAAACACTGAATTAGTGAATACTAACCATTTTCCTCCAGGAAAAATACAGGGTTAGATTCCTACGATCCTCTGGTCACATATTTTCATCAACCACTCAATACATAGCCTTCCTTTATGTGTGCTTCTGTTTAAAGACACCTAATATATATCGTTGATTCAATAACATTGAACTCTTGGACAACAGCACTGTAACTCTTGCCTGAACAAAGCTCTAACAGAGACAGTTTCTCTGTAAGGCACATCACAGTCTTCTTACCCTTTGAAACACTGGCCAGCACTTTGGCACTCTGCTTGGAGTTCATTTTCAACAGCAAAATCCCCAACACAGAGCAGGAAAATGAAAACCATGTGGCACTAACTAGACCACAAGAAGGAGAGAGTTGTTTACAGAGAAAGCTGAAATAAGAAAGCAGCGTCTTGTTCAACCTCTGCTGGGGACGTGAGCTTCCAGGGGCTCAAAGTTTTTGCTCTACACAGGAACATGTCTGCAGATGACATTGATTGTCCAAGTTAATTGCTAATACGTTGAAACCTTAATTGCTAATACGTTGAAACCCTTTCTTGCACTTATTAATTTGGTTATCATTTCTAGGTTTTCATTTTACTTGGATAAGTCAAAATCTCTCAGCCATTATTCAACTATTTCTTACAAAAAGCTAGTGCCCACATCCCCTATAATGAATTTCTAAACACATTCATAGGGAGTTGTTTGATTAAATGCTGTCCTTCTTCGTCCAAGGTTATAAATCTTTAAAGACTGAATTTTTCTTTTTTATTTAGACATCTGATGAGTTGGTTGGACCTCATCAGTCAAACGACTTCTCTTGACACTTTAAAGACATGAATTCAAAAACAAACGTAACTCCTATCGACACTTCCATCTACAATTTCTTTCTGTTCATTGGCAGAAAGTTGGAATGGCTTAGTACTTTTGATACCTGAGTGTTTTCCATCTTTTTCAGCGTCCTCTTGGCTCACTGAGTTTTGACATTTGGTTTCTGTCAATAGGGATGATGACAGGAAATGTATCTTCAGAGGAAATGAGGGGGAAGAACAAGCAGGTCCAAAAACTACATTCCAGATGGAAGACCTTGCCAGCCCTTCAGTTATACGTTGGCGTTGTTGACACCGCTGACAAAGCTGGATCAGAAGGATAGTGGCAGGACAGGTTGGAGGCAAATGTTTGGATTGAGGATACAGCAAGCTTTCACATCAGCGTAAGGTTGATGAAGGCAGACAGACTCAAAAAGTCACAATGGGTAAAAGAGGGTCTGTTAGACCCCTGAGTTCCCGACTGAAAAATAAATACATAAATGAGAAGAAAACAAAAAACAGAAAGCAAAAACCAGTTGAAATATGTCATAAGGTAGATTCAACGTCTTCTTAGATCAGAGAATGAGTGTGTTTGACTCCAGAAATTGCAGGCTCCTTGGACTTCTGCTTCAGGCTGTATGAATTGCTAGAGTGGGTAGGCTGAGGTCTTGAGATATTATTTTAAGCAAGAAGGAGGTTGGAAATTTGCAAGGTATGATCAGACAAGTTAAAATAATCTTTTGGAAGTAACAGGTCTAGCATAAAATTAGACCCAAATGTATACATTTCTTAAGGAAAGTGAATTCAGTTCTTGGAAATAATAGGGAGAAACGGCAGAGACTCTGAAACTTAAGGTTTCATATGTTCATATGTAACGTAAGAGCAGCTTGTCATGTCTCAAATAAAAGAACACACCCTAATTAATTGATTATATGATGCACTTTTTGCATTTTTAACATTTCTAAGATCTGGAGGCATCTTAAGAGCAATCTCATCAGACAATTAAAATTGGATAATTTTTTCATCTTATGATAGAAAGTGACATATTTTATTGAATATGGTAATAGAGCAATCCATCAGTATACTTGGAGAATTGTTTGAAGGACCTCTGTCTATACCAAAATCTGTCCACACTCAAGCCCTACAGTCAGCCCTGGTGAAGCTGAGGGAGAGAAAAGTAGCCTGAATCACTGGGCAAGGCTGTCACTCTAGTATCCTGTGTGGTTGACAGATATCCACCTGCAGGAAGACCCATGAGGTTCAAACCTGTGTCATTCAAGGGTCAACTCTACATGTTAAATTTAAGAAGATATTCCCTAGCATTACAAAAACTTTGAGAAGCCATCAGGCTGAGACCATCCCAATGCCTTGGGTTCTCTATGTTAACAACCTGACACCCATCTCAACATGAAGGGAGACTTCAGTTTAAAGACCAGAAACCATCAAACGAACCTCTACCTACCAGTGAATTTACAATTAGACAAATCAAGAATATTGTCTTTGTTTTGTTTCCATGGCAAACACCTTACTGATGTTTCCTGCTCTGTGGAGCCCAACTGCTGATGGTCTGGGGATGCTGGATTCAGGAATCACTGTTTGTTCAAACCAACTCTTCAAAATTTTAATGTGCCTAAGTTTGCCCTTGAACACTAGTTAAAAACAGGTTTAATAAGCTATACAAAATATGCACTTAAAATAATTTTGACTTAGTATCTTATTATTTAAAGTTAAAGATTAGTGGTCTTCCATTGGGTCACTTCCAGATATGATCAATTTCCTATTATTTCATACAGAATTCTTTGTGAATATTTATGTGCATGTGGATGTTTTCCTCATCTGTATTTTCCATCTAATCCTGAATTAGTAATTTAAAAAGTGCAAAACATTTTAAGTGATCATAGTCCGAATGATTACAAGGTAGATTATCAATGAATATTTTCTAATTATTACATTAAAATAATTTCTATCAGTAGCATTATTTTTGGTTCCTCTTTGCCATCCTAATATCTCAATCCCTAACAGACATGATTCCATTGAAATTTATAGTGGAGGCTCGGCGCCTGTGGCTCAAGCCGCTAAGGCGCCAGCCACATACACCTAAGGTGGCGGGTTCGAATCCCCAGCCCGGGCCCGCCAAACAACAATGACGGCTGCAACCAAAAAATGGCCAGGCGTTGTGGCGGGTGCCTGTAGTCCCAGCTGCTTGGGAGGCTGAGGCAGGAGACTCGCTTGAGCCCAGGAGTTAGAGGTTGCTGTGAGTGTGATGCCATGGCACTCTACCCAGGGGGATAGCTTGAGGCTCCATCTCAAAAAAAAAAAAAAAAAAAAGAAATTTATAGTGGAATCCTTCATTTATTCAGCAAAGAAAAGTAGAAAGGAGCCTCTACTATTGGAGTCCTCTAATACCCCATTGTGTTACGTTTTAGTGTCTCAAAAACTATCAGTTTTCATATTGTCACTTTAATGATTCACTACAAATCCAACTTTATAATCTTAGAAAATGTTTTTCTAATTTTAAGAATAGTATGTTGTTCTTATAAAACGCATGCAATGGAAGAAAAATGAGAAAATCTAACTGTAGTCACATCCTCATTGTAGAAGAAGAAGGACAATTCATCAGGGATAAATGAATTTTCTAAGAATAAACTCAGAATATTAGATCCTTTGGTTATGAAGCTCAAAGCTCAGGCTACTATGGAAAGGCAACAAAGAAGAACTAGATATTCTTTATTCAGAACAGTAGCGGGAAATTCGAGCTGTCTTCTGTAATAGCTGGGGGGGGAGGATGTCGGGTTGCCCTGAAGATTCGAAAGAGGAGGGGGCGTGGGAGAGCATGGCTGTAAAAGAGAAACCAGTGTCAGAAACTAGACAATAAAGAAAGGAAAGTGCGTAAACGTTTAATCTTTATATTTTTGTTTTGCAGTAATCGTCTTCCAGTACACGATAGATTTGGTAAAATATTTATACAGTAGTGCTACGTTACTCGTATCTTGAGAAACTTAACAAAGGCAGCAGGTGTGTTTAAAAACATGGCCCCTGCAGCCAAGCTTATACCTAGGCTCAAGGCCTGGCTCCAACACGCAACTACCAGCCTCTCAGTGTTTCATTTAGATCAGCTTCAAAGTGGGATAAAATGTACTTACTCTGTAGAACTGTCATCAGGATTAAATCAGTTAATTCTTATAAAGTTCTTATGCTACTGCTGGATGCAAGCACAAACCAAGTAAAGCGTCAGGGTTAAACAGCACACGGAGAGCTGTTCTCCAATCTCCTGAAGACCTTGCTGCAATTATCATTGACCAACCGCTCTGAAATTGCAATAGCACTTGATATAAGTAGCTGTTCTTTAGAACAAATAGCACATTGTTTAGTGATTGGGACTTAAGTTGTCAGATTGCTTTTGGCACAAAGACATGCGAACTGGGCCATTTTGGGGACCTGGCATTAGGAGGGCCCATGGCAAGTAGATAACTGGATGGGATAGATAGACTGGTGGTGGCAGGGCTGGTATGAAGGATGAAATGCATAGAAGAAGAAGGGAGTTGAGAGACAAGTCCTCCACAAACTTCCTTTGCATTTTATATTTTCCTGAAAGCTGGCCCTCAATCAAGGTTTCTGATGAAACTGAGTTAATTCAAAATGTAAATGCTCTAGCTGGAGACGCTTTCGATTTATTTATTCAGCTCAAGGCATTTGCTCTCTCTATATGTTATTTTAGGATTACGATGCCAGATGTTTCTTGCGCAGGATACTGGCAATGAAATTCTTCACATATTTACCTTTTGATTTCTATCTGGGAGGCTTGACTGAATGCCACATGACTGGAATTAGAATAAATAGACAATCCAAACTTTAAGTTAAAACCCGGTAAGTTTTTCCATGTAGATATACTTTATTAAACTCGCTATCCTTGATAGCAGTTTTCTCAATTTTTGTTGGTTCTATCTTGTCTGCAATCACGCCCTGTGAAATAAAATTAAGAATATATAATTAGAGCTCTCTGAGTAGGCTGTTGACTATTTTGAGTTAAAGAGCGCTCTGGACTGGCAGCAGAAGCACAGCGGCTGCAGTCTAATTTCCTCTAATCCACTAGGTGCCTGCTTAATTACAACCTTCCATTTACTAGCTCTCTGGCTGTGCTCCATCTTTGTGGCTATGCTTTTTTCATTCAGTTGATCGTCCATTTCTATTTCACTGAGTAGCACAGGATACGGATGATGCCTGCTTTGCTCCCTAACTCACATTCCCATTCAGTTGAGCCATTTCTGTATTTTGTGATAGAGTTGAGAGTCCCTTGGATTTTTGACTCAGAGAAGAAAGACATTTATACTAAAGTTTAGTCTTTGAAACCCTCTTTAAGGTATTGGAGCATTATGAAAAATAACCGGAGAGTGTAAGAGAGACGTCAGCTCCCAAATTGATGAGCCAATATTAGATAGAACTGAAGAGATGCTGGAGGGGCGAGTTTTGCTTCCATATAATGCATCGTGTTATTTTTAATGGAAGAAGGGGACTAATTTTTATAACTGCTGTCTTGTGAATGTACGTATGATTCTCCAAACCAACCAGATGTTGACTATCCACATTTAATTGGACACACGTAAATTACACAGATTTTCCATACAGCTGAAGCAGTTTTGTCATTTTCGTGGTGGGAAAGTTGTACATGGTGTGTTAGATTCTACAGAATAAGTGATACTGGGTCTGGTTTACAGTAAATTAAAAAAATTATTTTTATTTTTCATTATTATGGGTACAGACTCGTTGCATACCTTTCCAGGGTACATGTGGTGTTTTGATACAGGCATGCAGTGTGAATTAACCAAATGAGAGAAATGGGATATCCATTACCTCAAGCATTGAACACTTCTTTGTGTTAGGTACATTGGATTTACTATAAACCAGGGCCAATATCACTGACTCTATTGAATCTAAATACATCATGTACATCATAGTACTGAAGGTTGTAACTAGAGAAGTCAGGCAAAACAAAGAAAGAGAGAGAGAAAGAAAAAAAGAAAGAGAGAGAGAGTGAGAGAGAGAGAGAAAGAGAGAGAGGAAAGAAATAAATAAGGAAGGAAGGAAGGAGCATTCACATTAGAAGGGAAGAAATCAAATTATTCTTGTGTGCAGATGATGGAAACTTGTATCTAGAGCAACCTAAAAATCCTGCTCTTGGGTGGCGCCTGTGGCTCAAGGAGTAGGGCGCTGGCCCCATATACCAGAGGTGGTGGGTTCAAACTTGGCCCCTGCCAAAAAAAAGAAAAAGAAAAAGAAATTAAAATTCTACTCTTTTCGTTCTTTTAAAGTATAGCCTAATTAATTGTTGATTAGTCACTTTGTTGTGCTATTAAATACTCCTCATTCTACTTGACTATATTTTTGCATAAACTGTCCACACGTTAGCCCCCCCACTCAGCCCATCCTCTAATAACCATCATTCTAATCTCTCCTCCATGAGACTGATTGTTTTTAGTTTTTATCTGACATCTATGAGAGAACCTGTGAAATTTGCCTTTCTGCACTTGGCTTATTTAATTTAACTAATACTCTCTAGTTTCATCCGTGTTGTTGCAAATGATGGTATTTCGCTTTTTGCAGCTGTGTCATTTTGCATTGTGTATATGGACTACAGTACACATTCATCTGACTCTCAGGTTGGCTCAGTATCTTGGGAATTGTGAGTGGTGCTGCCATAAACTTGGGAGGGCAGTTATCTTTTCGTTATATGGAATTCTGTTCTGTGGGGTGCACACAAAGCAGTGAGATTGCTGGATCATATGGAAGCATAGTGTTTAATTCCTGTGTGTTTGAGTGTTTTCCAGTGTTCCTCTTGTTATTAATTCCTAGCCTTATTTCATCGTGAGCAGAGAAAATACTTGGTACGATTCCAGTATTCTCTGATGTTTTTGAGACTTGTTTTGTGACCGAGCACAGGTTCTATCCTTGAGAATGATCCATGAGCTGGGGGGAAGAACATGAATTCTGTAGCTGCTGGATGAAGCGTTCCATAAATATCTATTAGATCCATTTGCTCTATATTTAAGATTAAGTCCAATGTTTCATTGTTGATTTTCTGTCTGATCTGTCCAGTGCTGAAGATGGAGTGTTGAGGTCTCTAACAATTATAGTCTTTGGGTCTATCTCTCTCCTTATCTCCGATAGTATTTGCTTTATATATCTGAGTGTTCCAGTGTTGGGTGCATATATATTTAGAATTGTTATATCCTATTGCTCAATTGACCCGTTTTTCATTATATAATAACCCTCTCTGTCTCTTTTCACAGGTTTTGTCTTAAAATCTATTTTATCTGATTCTATCTAGCATAGCTAGTTCTTTTCTTCTTTGGTTTCATTAGTATGGAGTATCTTTTTCTATACTTTTATTTCCAGCTTATGTGTGTCTTTATAGATGAAGTGTGTTTTAGGCAGACAACATATAGTTGGCTTTAAAAAATAAATTAAGTCACTTTATGTCTCTCTTTTTTTTTTTTTTTTACTTTATGTCTCTTGATGGAGAGTTTACTCCATTCACATTCACTGTTGTCACTGTGTACTTCTGCCGTGCTGTTATTTGATTTCTTCCTTTGTGAAAAGTTATTTTCTCTGGTGGTGTGTGTTTTATTCTCTTGCTCTTAATTTTTGTTTACCTGTTGTAGGTTTTTTGATTTGGAGCTACCATGTGGCTTGCAAAAAACACTTTATAATCAATTATTTTAAACATATGACAACTCTGCTTACAAACAAATAATCAAACACATAAACAAGCAAAGAGAAATCTAACAGACACTCTACCCTTTAAACATCCCCGGACCTCAGCTTTTCAACTTTTCATTGTTTCCATCGATATCCTTTGATACTGTCTCTCCGAGAGCTGTTACGGTTATATTTGATAGGTTTGTCTTTTAGTCTTCCTCGGGAAGATATAAGTGGTTTATACACCACAATGGCAGCAATTGAACGTTCTGTATTCGTGCCATTACTGTTGCCAGGGAGTTGTATACCTTAGAATAGTTGTATGCCTATTATTGTTCATTAACATTCTTCTCTTTCAGGTTGAAGAGCTTCTTTTAGCATTTCTTATCAGAAATGGTGTTGAT
Organism: Otolemur garnettii; assembly: GCF_000181295.1. Taxonomy (NCBI): domain Eukaryota; kingdom Metazoa; phylum Chordata; class Mammalia; order Primates; family Galagidae; genus Otolemur; species Otolemur garnettii. The sequence continues at coordinate 1,910,040 of NW_003852525.1, read as the reverse complement.
GAAATCGGTCAGCTTTTTTTTTTTTAATTGGGATATTATTGTTTTCTTCTTCAGCTTTAAAGACTATCTTTGCAAGATATAATATTATAGGGCTAGGATATTTTTTTCTCCCGTGTTTTCTATATGACATGCCTGCCCTCCCTCCTGACCAGTGAGATTTCCTTGAGAAGTCAGCTGCTAGACATACTGGAGCTCCTTTATTTATCTATCTGTCTATATATCTATCTATCCATCCATTTATCCATCATCTATCAATCTATCCATCTATCTATC
>NW_003852525.1:1903238-1909747 GCF_000181295.1 Otolemur garnettii | reverse complement strand
ATCTATCCATCTATCTATCTATCTATCAATCTATCCATCTATCTATCTATCTATCTCTCTCTATCCATCATCTCTCTGTCTCTCTATCCATCCATCATTTATCTTTTTATCCATCCATCATCTATGTATCTATCTATTTTTTCTTTTTCTTGATTCCTTTAGGACTTTGTCTTTAACTTGTGAACTCTGGGAGCTGGAATATTAAATGCCTTGAGGTCATCTTGTTGGGTTAAATCTGCTTGGTGTTCTATGACCTTCTTGTATTTGAATATTGATGTCTTTCTCTAGGTTTGGAGAGTTTTCTGGTACTATTTCTTTGAATAAGTTTTCTACCTTAACGTCTCTCTCTATCTCCTCTTGAAAGCCAGGAACTCTTAGATTTGATGTTTTTGAAGCTATTTCCTAGATATGACAGGCGTGCTTCATTCTTGTTTATTCTTTTTTCTCTTCTGATTCTCTTTTCAGTTACGCTGTTTTTAAGCTCACTAATACTGTCTTCTGCTTGATTAGTTCTGCTGTTGAGAGACTGATCCACTACTCAGTTTGTGAATTGAATTCAAAAGCTGTAGAATTTCTGCCTTTTAAATTATTGTAACCTCTTCATTAAATTTCTCTAACAAGCTTCTGAATTCCATCTCTGTGCTGTCTTGAGGTTCCTTGAGCTTCTTCAGGACAGCTATTTTGAATTCTTTGCTTGAAAGGTCTCCTATCTCCCTCCCTCCAGGACTAGTCACTGATAACTTAATTAGTTCATTTGTTGAGGTCACATCTTCCTGGATGTTCTTGGTGCTTGTGGATGTTTGTTAGTGTCTGGGCATTGTGGAGGCAGGAATTTGTTTTAATCTTTGCAATCTGTGTTTGTTTAATCCCATCCTTCTTGAAAAGGCCATCCAGACACTCTAATGGAATTGGATATTATGGTCTAAGTCTTTGATCCCTCCAGCCACATGAGCTCTGGGTGCTCCAAGACTAATAATGCCGAGACTCCTACACATTCCTGGTGATACCACCTTGGGAGATTTGGGTAAGATACAAGAGAATTCCCTAGACTCCCCGGCAAAGTCTGTGATTCTCTGAGTTGGGCTGCTGATGTTGGGACAGGGGTCAGTGGGCACACTCTTGTGGCCACCAATGCCAGGTCACACCTGAAGCCAGTTCAGTCTGTGGCCACCAGTGTCAGGTCACACCTGAAGCCAGTCCAGTCTGTGGCCACCAGTGACAGGTCACACCTGAAGCCAGTCTAGTCTGTGGCCACCAGTGTCAGGTCACACCTGAAGCCAGCCCAGGTCACACCTGAAGGCAGCCCAGGCCCAACCAAAGCCAGTGGTGACTGTTGCTTGGCAACCTCTGATGTGCACTCAGAGCTCATGGGCTCCTTAGTCGCAGATGGTGAATCCTGCCCTCCCGGGTCCTCGCTGTGAGCAGCAATTTTCCCTCTTGCCCAGGGTGGGTTCAGAAATGCCATCTAGGAGCTCAGGCCTGGACTCAGCAACCAACTGACTAACCACAGGGTTCTGCTTGGTACTGAACTTTACTGTGACTCAGCTGATACTTAGTAGCAAACCAAAGTCCCCTGAGCTCTTCCCTTGTCTTACATAAAAGAAGATTCTCCCCAGCCGTGCTGCCTGTGGTCAGGGTGGGGGAACACGGCACCGGCTTGGCCACACCACTGCGGGTGTCTCACCTGCCCACCGGCTCCGAGCTAGCACTGCTACAGGAATTGTCCAGTAACCACAGACCTTGTGACCCAGCTGCTTTGTAAGTTTAACTGAGGCCCAGGCTGCTCCTTAACTGCTGCCGGGGGCGCCAGTAGGAACCCAGACTTTGGGGCAGAGGATTTCCTTTACTCAGCTGAGCCGCAAAGTTCAACTGAGGCACGGCAGTAATTGAAAGTAAAAACACATGGAGACTGGAAATAAAACTGGAGCCTCCACAGCAGGCCCAGCTTACGTGAAGTGCTGGAAAACCCGCTTTTCTCGTGTCTTGTCCGTCTTCAGAGAGTGCAGCTTGGAGAAAAAGAAGGCCTAGGAAACGGGGTCCTTGTCCAGCCCTGAATGGGGGAACCCTGCATCAACATGATTCATTTAAAAAATGTTCCCCACACACCTGCACAAGAGACAAACTCAATTCAATGCACATTGAGGGGAGGCGACAGGGGGTCAGCTTGCTCTGGCCTAAGGGGCACAGTGTGACGGTGTGAGGTTACGTGACATACCTCCTGGGTGGGACGCAACTGCAACAGGGACCTTACCTAACAATGAAACGTTGTCACCGAAGCACTGGTATCCTCATATTAACCTGGAATTAAAAAAAAAAAAAATGTTTCAAGCATACAACATAAATAAATAATAAGGGAAGATGATGACTAATAATGTGTCTCTTAACAGACATAAGCCAGAAAAAAAAAAAAAAAACATTTTAAACCACAACTGGAAGTCTGACCTGGAAACAATTCAGCAAAGTGGGATTTGTTGACCAGAAAATCAATGACTCTGTCGTCTTTGTTTTGTGTCCCTGCCAGTTGTGGCTCCTGGCCACAGCAGTAGCAAGGCCACAAATCCCGCAGAGGCCAGAAAGAACCAGCCATCTCCTTAAGCTCTTTGATTACTAGAAAAGCTTAATTTCTTAAAGAGCGTATTTTGACAATGATATCAGAATTCTGATTTTTAAATATCAGCAAAAAGAAAATCATTGTTTTGCTCTGATTTTTGTGGTCATGGCTCACTTTGACTCTCTCAGCAACATTTCTGGGGCCAGCTTAATGTTTGGCTGTGCTTTGAGAGTCCATCGGTGTTTTTTGAACTTTTGTATCTCATACACACTTGAACCTATAGCTACACTTTTGCTGCAATTTCAACTTTTGAAATGATGTTGATCAAAAAAAAAAAAGTATAGAAAAGAACTTACTGACTATGCTTTTAACTTCTTTCTAAAACAATTTAATTAATGACCTCTAAGAATTTCCCCAGTATACCTAAGATCCTCCCATGGCACTAGTCTGTCCTAAAATTCTGACTTGAAATTATTTGATTTTTTTTAAGCTTCTCCCCCAGAATACAAACTCAGTCTTATAATCTCAGTGATGGGCACTGAAGCCACCATGTAATAGGCTGTAAATTTAAAAACTGCATTAAATGAATTATTCTCTTGGTGAATTTTTGGAACTTCCTTGGAGGGAGGAGCCCAGATCAGGCAGTTAAGGTTTTTTTTCTTCTTCTTTTCTTTTTCTTTACCTCTATCTTTTACAGAAAAGTTTATAGTATGTTCTTATTTCATTCTTAGCCTCTAATATCTTCAATTAGAATCTCTATTTGTATTGGACATCTATGGGCATGTTGGAACTATCATTTTTCATACTTAGCGGCTATTCACTACATTTTGAATGCTCCTTCACATGTTTGGAAGAATTTTATGTCCCATAAGTTCCACCTCTCCAGGAAGATGCCAGCAATTTACTTTCCCAGGCTCTGTGGTAAAGTGGGCCATGAGCACATGGCTGTGGCTCTGCCACATAGAAGCATCCATTCATAATTTTCAGGAAGAGCTGTCGTCTTGTACTGGGTGTTACCTGATGTATCCAGCCGCAAATTTAGGCACATGAGAAACCTTTCACCATTAACTGAATTCACTCATCCATTAATTTATACCTGTGGTCTCCTGAGAAGTTCCCGCTGACCAATTAACAGAGACGATGCATCAGGTGATCCATCATATTCATAGATCACCTCTACCACGTGAGTTTTCTACATTTTTATACTTCAAATATTTTCTAAGTATCTTTGTTATGGAAGAATAATAGATTATGACATTCTCAACCTCACCCCCGGAAAATACTGTGAGACTATTTCTCTGTCTTTTAAAAAATATTTCGAGGTGTAGTATTTTTTACTCCTCATTCCAATAGTGAGAAAATACTCATAATTTCACTAAAAAATATCAAGAAGTATATATCACAACTTTTAGAACATTATTTCTGACTTACTTAAAATCATTGTTAATAGTTTGAGGCCACTATTGTTATTCTTTGTTCAGGGTTCTGGAAAGTACAAATACTTTTTAGGTTTTTTTTTCCAGTTTTTGGACGGGGTTGGGTGTGAACTCACCACCTCCGGCATATGGGGCTGGCACCCTACTCCTTTGAGCCACAGGCGCGGCCCTAGTTTTTTTTTTTTTTGGTACTCCAGTCACACATATATATTTTGTACACTTATGTGGAAGGAAACTTACATTTAATAAACACTGTTATAAATATTTGTTATGATTTGTTCTCATTGTTAATCATTTGGTCTCATTGCTAATCAAGCTCAAGTTAGTTAATAAATACAACATATTTTGAATGAGAGAACCCCTGAAACAGGTTTTAACTATTTAAGCAAGTAGATCGTATCAAAGACAATCTTTTCAGGTGGCCAGGTTATTCAAGTTAATCGGCTGGCCATTTTCCAGCATGGTGTCCATCTGGGAATATCTAAGACCTCATTAAAACTAATATTCTTCTTCAGCTTCTGTACCTGAGTTAGGACTTTGAAAGGCATCAAGTCTGTGAAGCCTCATAAGCTTAAATTACTGTGGTATTTCTCTGGCTGTTTAGGGTGGAATCTATTCACAATTAAAGAAAAATAAAACAGTGAAGCTTTCCAAAAATGTCTGCCCTCCAGGCCTCTTGCCATTCACGTATTTCTTCTGGGCTCTCTGCCCCGATTTCCTCTGGATTCTTGCACTTTCTCTCATTCAAGCATTTGAAGAGGGAGTACTTAAAACAAATAGACCCAGGGAATCCTGTCCTAGGTGGTGTAAGCCAAGAGCTTAGCTCTGATGTCCTCAGGGCACAGGGAACAGAACAATGACTGAGCCTCCAAGGGCTTCGGGGAGGCCTCAGGAGTCTGGAAATACTCCAGCTATTCTCACCAGAGTTTGTATACACTCCTGTAATCAGCAGGGATTACACAGGAAAGAAAAGAAACGCTCCACTCTGCCTGATGACTGCTCAGTGGGCAAAACACTAAATCTCCCCATCCTTGTGGGTTTTAATTGACGGGGCTGGTACGCAGAATAAAGGCCTTGGGTACAGATGACATGTGTTGGCATTTCAACAAGAAGAGCAATTTTAATTTTATCTTCATCCCAATTAGAAAGGCAAGGGAAAAAAAAAAACCCCATTTTTTTTTTCAACCAAAAGTTGTTTTTTTTTTTAATTTGGTTTATAAGGATAAAGACAAAATTAAAACAAAACTCGCCTATGTCCTTTGAAAGTGGTTAGTTAATAAGCTTTGGCTCCTGATTTCAATCTCGAATTTCCCTAGCCTGCCCTATTTATGATAGAGACTGAATTTTATTGCAGTGTTTTATGTGCCTGGGCTACATTTTTAAGCCCAGTCCTGTTGTTTAGGACCAGAAATGGACACAATTTAATTCTGTTTATTATAGAAATCAAGTGCTTTTGGAAAGAGAGGGTGAGCAGCTGTTTAATATTGTCTTTCTGTTAATATAGAGGTTCATTCTTGTGCCCTCCGAGGAAAAGGCAGTTCATGCAATTTCCAGAGGCTCTTCTCTGCAGGAATATAGGTCTGCTGCCAGGATTTAGCCGCAGAAAAGAGTTGCTATTAATTGGTGGGGCTGGCTGTCCCGGACAGGTGTCACATTAAGACCTCTGCTCTAGCAGGATTTCTAGGACTGTGCAATGAAGACATTGGTGATCAAAATACAGAAAGAAAACCTGAGTTTTTTACTCAACTTCTCAGCTATTTCTTAATCTTATGTAGTCAAATAACAATAGGAGGGAAGTTTCAGGAATGAGGATGAGCGAGAATTGGTTCTATCCTCCTTGGAAGATGGTGTTCAAGGGTTAAGGAAATTAGGTCTTTCTTTTGAAAAGAGCCTAGTTAAAATAATTAAACACCTTCTAAGGTGAGGTGATGATTTAAATAGCAACATTCATAGTGGTGAGTCACCAGAATTCACGGTATCTTGAAGCAAACTTTGAATACAACATTTGATGCTTTCTGGGATGATGTAAAGAAAACTAATTTGGTGGAAAATCAAAATGACATTTAGTCTTTAGGCTGTTTTTTATGGTTAGTATTGATGTGAGTAAAAATTAAGAACGAGACATTCTTGTCGTCTCTTAAGAGCTGCTCCTGCCTCTATCTCCACTATCCTAAACCTTAGGGTCCCTCTATCTCCACTATCCTAAACCTTAGGGTCCCTCTATATCCATATCCTAAACCTTAGGGTCCCTCTATCTCCACTATCTTAAACCTTAGGGTCCCTCTATATCCATTATCTTAAACCTCAGGGTCCCTCTATCTCCACTATCTCAAACCTCAGGGTCCCTCTGTCTCCACTATCTTAAACCTCAGGGTCCTTCTATATCCACTATCTCAAACCTCAGGGTCCCTCTATATCCACTATCTTAAACCTCAGGGTCCCTCTATCTCCACTATCTTAAACCTCAGGGTCCTTCTATGTCCACTATCTCAAACCGTAGGGTCCCTCTATCTCCACTATCT
>NW_003852525.1:1887948-1903120 GCF_000181295.1 Otolemur garnettii | reverse complement strand
AGGGTCCCTCTATCTCCACTATCTCAAACCTCAGGGTCCCTCTATCTCCACTATCTCAAACCTCAGGGTCCCTCTGTCTCCACTATCTTAAACCTCAGGGTCCCTCTATCTCCACTATCTTAAACCTTAGGGTCCCTCTATCTCCACTATCTTAAACCTTAGGGTCCTTTTGTATTACGCTAAGACAGTTGCAGCCAACTGAATCCCAGAATTGTAACAAGGCTATGGGTCAAAAATGATAATGTCCAGGTAATTTCCTCATCCTTAAGTGAAATTTATGAATATAAACTATATTGAACTACTTTAATAGTTGGAATAAGATGGAGGAATTATTAAATGGAGCAGAATTTGTAGAACACACAGATTTTGACCCTAATCTTAAAAGATGGTCAGAGGACTGCACGGCAGTGGATTCTAAGAGCGAACTGTGGTCTTATAGGCAGAGTGTGCATCCTCCATTAAGACTGCAGGGGATGAGGTTATTTCTCTGCTGCTTATGGTTATTTTCCTCTACGTACATGATTTTGTAGAAACTAATTTGAATTTGGGCGGCACCTGTGGCTCAAAGGAGTAGGGCACCAGCCCTATGTGCCGGAGGTGATGAGTTCAAACCCAGCCCTGGCCAAAAACTGCAATAAATAAAAATAAAAATAAAATAAAAAAACTAATTTGAATTTCTTCATTCCTTCCTTAGTTAAATTTCTATTTAAAAAGTACTGATTTTGAAATTTATTGCAGAAAAAACAGTTTTTGATTGAGTTGTATAAAATAATTCAGAAACAAAATGTTTAAGAGTCAGCTAGTCAATTTGTTACCCATTGCCTAAAAGGCTAAAGTATTTGAGGACAGATGATATTTCTTCTGGCTGATAGCACTTTATGAAATTACAGTCTGAGATGATCTATTTTCAGTTTCCAACTCAAATAAGAAGTATTACTGCATTAGGTGGTAATCAAAATAGACAGATGAAACCTTGGAAACTTGATTTGTGAAGAAAGCTCTTTGACATAAGATCGTTATGGACATTATTTTATGCAAATCAAAATCTCATATGTAATTTTACTTCCTGAGATTTTAGATACCAAGTAAGCAGGCAAATTTAACATCTCAGAAGTGACCTGGCGCTGTGGCTCACACGTGTAATCCTAGCACTCTGGGAGGCCGAGGTAGGAGGATCCCTTGAGCTCAAGAATTTGAGACCAGCCTGACCAAGAGCAAGCCCTTCATCTCTACTAAAAATAGAAAAACAATAGCTGGATGTGATCACGGGGCTTATAGTCCCAGCTACTTCAGAGGCTGAGGTGGGAGGATCACTTGAACCTAGAAGTCTGAGGTTGCTGTGAGCTAGGCAGATGCCATGGCACGCTAACCTGGGAAACAGAATAAGACTCTGGGAAACTCTTGGCATTCATATATCCAAGTATAGTTCAAACAAAAATAAAGAATAAAGCTTGGTGGTGTCCGTAGCTCAGTGGGTAGGATGCTGGCCACATATACCAAGGTGGGAGGGTTCAAACCGTGCCCAGGCCAGCTAAACAACAATGACAACTACAACAACAACAACAAAAAAAATAGCTGGGAATAGTGGTGAGTGCCTGTAGTCCCAGCTACTTGGGAGGCTGAGGCAAGAGAATTACTTGAGCCCAAGAGTTTGAGGTTGCTGTGAGCTGTGACATTACAGCACTCTATTGAGAGCGACATAGTGAGACACTGTCCAGAATAAGAAAGAATAAAGCCTGATTTCAAATTTCAGGCTCAGCATTCACACTTATTTTTTCTACTGCACAGATAACGTGTACTTTTACAGCATTTATCATTTATATGCATGATCCTCTTGTCACTCTTATCAGAAACTAGACTGATGAGTGAGATTATATATAACAACAAAGCCCGGGACAGAGCAGCTGTAAAAATTTCTACTTTCTCTTGGTTTTTTCTCTTGGAAGTGAGGAAATGATATGGGTCACATAGAGAACTGATGTATTTGGGTGTGTGTGGGGGTTTGCAGGCTGTGTTGTTTGTATATGTGCTTTAAAATAAAATGGTTGACAGTCACATTCCAAACAGGTGCCACAGCATCCTGTTTGGAAAGGAAGGGGAATTAATTTACGTCTTACAGCTGCAAATATGATATCTTCACCTGAATGGAGATAAAAACATCAAATTAGCTAATATCTTTTAAAATATGGTTCAATTTGTATCCTCAAGAATTTTACAATCTTAAATTGTAGATCTAAGCAGATGTTTAGTAGTCTATAGAAAGACTGGTATTTCACATACACAATCTCTGGCATTTTATATGTGGAACAACAATTCATTGTTTAAAATTATATAGGAAGAACTGGGTGGCTTTCTTTGCTTGGCTGTGTTAAAATGCTGTCGCAATGTAGTTTAAGAGAAAGCCGTCACCTGAATCACTTGCTTTTCACCTCCTTGGCCTGCCACCTGGGACGCATTCATAATAATTTGAGCTTTATACATGAGCATGATCCAACTTCAGTCTTGTCCTACATTTCAAAGAAATGCGGATAATTTTCATAAATTACTTTTACATATGTTTTTGGTGTTCTGTTACGGTTATACTGAGGCAAGGTGCACGGACATAGTACCAGACAGTGATCCTGTTTTAATAAAATTTGGGGTCTAATTATACGTGCTCTATAAGTTCAAATAACATTTGGATCAACAGCCAAGTTTTTTGGGTGCCTAGTTGAGCTGAACTTTTGAACCTCTAAGTTGGCTTTTCAGTGGTTGAAAGACCGTTTTAGAGAAAGTGAATCCTTGGTCTGATCAAGAGTTACTTCTAACTCTTTCACAGTCTAGACTACGATATCTATACCTTTCCACTTGGCTTACTAGTAAAAAGTAGAACCCTCGATTTCAGGAAATGACAGGTATTTTTTTTCTAAGGTAGTGAAGCCCTCGTCATATTCAAATTGGGGAAGAATAAATGCCCGGATTTTTTTATGTTTATAATTCACCTTAAATTAAGCTTATGGCCAGATGATGTCAACTCTTAACTATGAAAGATAATATTTTCCATTATGACAGCTCCTTTTATATAGAATTTATAATGCTTTCTGAGAAGGGGCAAAGAGAATGGCTACACGGGAGGGTGGGGAAAAGGCCTGGTCTGTTGAATAAGGGATTCTGGAGGGCCCAGGGGAGCATCGGTTCTCATAGTGTGTGATCAGGACTCAGCAATTCTCACCACAAAAGGGAAAAGAATGTGAATACGAGACAACCTAGGTAATCAATGACCAATAGGAAAGGACACAGGTGCCCAGAGGTGCAGAGAGACCAATGAGAGAACTACAAACGGTGGAGAGAGAGAGGATGTTTACACCTCCACACTGCCCTGTGTGTCTCTCTGCTCACTCTTGAGAGGGACCCACTTCCCACTCTCTTCCTGAGTGCTCTAAGCTTTCTCTTCCTTTTTAAATAAATGTCTCTTTGTTATGCTAAAGCCTGTGTGAAGTTACCTCTGCTTCCCATTCACACTACCTGTGCTGCCCCAGTGCCACTCTGGGTTTCTACACACTTTTGCTTTCTGTTTGTCTGCTTCTAGTTTGACCTGTGAGTTCCACTGAGTAATCATGATCTGTGAGTCCCACTGAGTAATCAAACTGGGCCAGCTGGGTTTGGGGAACCGCAATCGCTCACCCTCAACCCTTTCTGTGTTTTTTAACACACTGGGGATCCTAACGACTCCCTGGGAAATTCTTATTGATCTCATTATGGAGGAAAGGGAAGAGTCTTAGAGGTGTAAGGATGAGCTGATCATCTGAATTCATCCTTGAACTGAGATTTTCTGATTTTTGGTCCATCACGCGTTGTGAGCCCCAGTGACCTCTAGCCTCCTATGGTTAACTCGTGTCCAGAGACAGAGGAAAATACAGAGAATGGATGGAGACACATTTTATCTGTGAAGTGTTAGGTGGCAAGTTACGTAGATGTGAAGCTGAAACAGAAGAGCCTCATGTAAAGTGGAGGATAAAAACTTCATGGGGTAGAGGAAGCGTGTCCATCAGGACAGAGGTGTGGCCCCACCTGCGTCCCACCTGAACCATCAGGCTCCTTTCTATTAAGTTTTGGGAAGAGATTAAAAAAATTAAACAAATAGGGTGGCACCTGTGGCCTTTTCTCCCCCCTTTCTGTTAGTATAAAGAGCAAGAACTCTTGTGCATTGAGTGTGAGGCTTCTGCGGAGCAAGTGGGCTGCTATATCCAGAAACAAACCAAACTCTGGCAGTGAAAAAATCTTCGAATTGTCCTGAAAATAGGCAATACATTTCCCAGCTTCACAAACCCGGCAGGTTCTTTTAAAGCATTGTTGATACACACAGGATGGAGAGTGAGAGAGGCAGACAAGTCCCTGCCCTCACCGACCCCGTGTGCTGGAGGAATTTTTGTTTAAGGACCTTTCTTACTAAGCACTTAGGATATGCCTTCTGTGTGACTTGGAAAAGCGACTTTTTTTCCCCGTTGTTGTTGACCTGGAGTTTGCATGAGCCCAAGGTATGGAAAGTGATATAATCCTCCTCTTCAGGCAACAGATACTTTATAAACAAGCTGGTTTTCACGTTGAGTTCACCCCAGGTCACCGCTGGAAACGGGGGTGTTGAGTAGTGCACGCAGCACCTAGCAGCCACCACTAATACCACATTTGGGAGATTTTGCTGTGGCAGCTGAATCAACAGCTGGGCTTCTAAAATCCCTAACTTGCACACGAGATTTAGCTTTCTCACCCACAAAATTACGGTCCTATATTTACCATCTGTGTGTCACTTTTTATTTATGAAATTACATTAAAAAAAGGATTTATTGGGAAAGTAAAGAAATACTTCTGAAAACAATTTAAAAGCATCCATCCAGTTTTTGATATAACACGATCCACTGGGCGTAACAATGGCTCATTAACAAAGAATAGGAATTAGCCAATAACTTTGGATGGGGCTCATTCTTAATTTAAAAAAGACACAGGCCCCTGAAAAGCCCATGTCCCCCCCCCAGGGACCCCAGAAAGCCTTCTGCATTGCTACAGAGTTCATCTGATACTTCCTTTTCTTTAACTACATATCAATTTCGGTACACAATGAAAAGGAAAATGAAAGTTTCCCTTGTGTCTCTTTGAATGTCTTTTTTTTTTCTTGCTGGTATTGGAAGGGCGTTTGCTTTCTGCTGGAGAGTTTGAACTGAAGGAAAGGCTGCCAGAATGTAGGTCACTTTGTCATGGCTCGATCAGCTGGAGAAACAGGGGACACGGATTCTAGCAGGCTAATACACACAGGTGAAATGCAAATCTCCTGCCAACCGTTCCGTTGGTGTCATCAGCTCTCTTCTTCATAAATAAATGCCTTGCTGAGAAAAAGCTTCCAGGCATCGCACTGCTACGTCTGAGCAATATTAGCCTGCAAGAGAGCAAAGAGTCAGCACAGCGGAAGTGTTCCCCAGACAGGCTATCACTGCAGACTGAAGCTGGTCTGGGGACAGAGGGCTTGACCGTTCTACAGTAGCACGGTCAGTTCTCAAATCCATTTCTATTTGAGTGAGTAATCAGTGATTTATTTTTACATTTCTGCAGCGTGATTGTTTTCAGTTCACTGTTATATTCAACAGTATTCCATGGGTAGAAGGAGTCTCTTATAGAATGAGTCTCTTCTAGACAAGAATCATGTAAAAAAAATCATAAACAAAGGGCAACAATAACAATGACAAAGAACCATTTTCACCTTCACCTTTTTTCTAAAGTCACATACTTATTTTTTATATTGCCAATGGCCAAGTTCAAGTGAGCGCAGAGAATATTTATTGATTCATGTATTTTTTTTAATTTCAAGTTCGAGTTTGGTGAATCATGAGTTCAGATACACTGGAAGAATATCAGGAAGAAAGAAATCACGTAGAATCCTGCCTGAAATGGTCAGCTACTCTCTCTCCAGATTTTGGATGTGACTTAACAATAACTTTTTGCAAAGACACATTTTCTTTATTTCGAAGCGGCTTGCGGTTATTAAACTGATGCTATCTGAAGTTTGATAATCTGAGATGATTCTGTTTGTTTTTTCATAGAAGATTTCCAGGGTCCATAATCTCATAAATGTATGGTCCTAATTTAAAATAATTGTTCTGAAGTAAAAACAAGCAGTTTGTCACTGTGGGGCTTTAAGGGGAAGGGCAGGCTTCCAAGGCAATTGTTAGCAAATTGACCCTCTTTAGATTTTCCATCTGACTCAAAGAATGAGTAAAAACTTGCTTTGCCAGTAAGCCTCATGATACCTTTGGGACTTAGAAAGCACAGTTCTTAATGGACTATTATTCTCAGCCTTCCAGGTCCAGACAAGTTATTGCAGGCCCATGCCTCGTGAAGGATGGTTGATTTAGTCACACGGGCCTAATCGTTCTATTAGGAAGAATCAGTTCTTTAAAGGGAAATGAGTGAGTTACAGGTGAGACTGAGACTTACCTTGACGTGCAGACAATCAGGTGAGGAGAAATCAATTGGCATTTATTAATAGTCTGTGATGTGTGAAAACTATTCCAAGAAATTAAGTTGCTTCCTTTATTTATTTACTTTTTTGTTTTAAAGGGAGAAGTACTTTTAATGAAAATGGGCATTTCACTTATAAATAAAGGTAAAATATGATTTCAAGATATATAAAACTTCTTTAGGACCAGAACTTCATTCTAATATATATTTGATAACTATTGCCAGCATACCCTCACTCTTTCTGTAGGTACGACTGATGTATTCACTGAGGTTTTCTAAATGGCAGAGAAATGTCTCTTGTCTCTCTCTATATATTGTATGACACTGTAGACACTGATAGAGCTGTAGGGTCTCAAACTGTAGCAATGATAATAAGAAAAATAATACATGACATTTATTTGAGTTTTTGCAAGGATTTAATTTTCCACAAGACTCTGTGAACGAGCCACTTGTATTTAATCCCCATCACTCACGTGAAAACCGAGTCTCAAAGGCATTTTAATTGTAGGTACCAGACTTTTACCAGGCCCTTTGGATCTTGAGAATAATCTAGATAATCTCACTTGTTTTACATAGGATGAAATTAAAAATTTGAGATAACTGATTTTCTTGAGATTATAGCTTTAATCAACTCATGAAAATAATCTATTGAACTTTGTAAGAATTCAGGAATACATTTTATGATAAAGAATGTAGTCCATGTAGATGCAAAAGTTAAAACAAAAAGTCTTCGTTCTTTTTTATTTTTTGAGACAGGAGCCTCAAGCTGTCCCCCAGGGTAGAGTCCCGTAGCATCACACAGCTCACAGCAACCTCAAACTCTTGGGCTCAAGCAATTCTCTTGCCTCAGCTTCCCAAGCAGCTGGGACTATAGGCATCCGCCACAACACCGGGCCATTTTTTTTGTTGTAGTTGTCATTTTTGTATATCAGGCCCGGGCCTGGTTAGAACCCACCAGCTTCTGTGTCTGTGGCTGGTGCCGTAAACACTGTGTTATGGGTGCCGAGCCAGGCCATTTTTTCTCTTGGAATATTTATGTTTTCTTTTGATTTTTTTATAGAATTTACTTCTTGGAAATATTCATCTATTATCTGATTTGTAAATTAAAAATATGTCCTTTTATGTCGACATTGAACTTTTTTTTTTTTTTTTTGCAGTTTTTGGCCGGGGCTGGGTTTTAACCTGCCACCTCCAGCATATGGGGCCTAAGCCTTACTCCTTTGAGCCACAGGTGCCGCCCCAACATTGAACTTTTAACTCTTTAATTATATCTTTTATATTTTTGATTTTTTTACGTTTTCATATAACTCAGTAGGTCAATCTTTTCCTTTATGGCTTCTGAGTTCTGTGTCATGCGTAAAAAGAATTTGTTATCATTAGGCCAGGCCTGGTGGCTCACACCTGTAATCCAGCATTCCGGAAGGCCCAGGCAGGTGGAACGCCTGAGCTCAGGAGTTGAGCAAGAGCAAGATCCCATCTCTACTCAAAACAGAAAAACTAGGGCAGCATCTGTGGCTCAAGGAGGAGGGTGCCAGCCCCATAAACCGGGGGTGGCAAGTTTAAGCTCAGCTCTGGCTAAAACTGCAAAAACAACAACAACAACAACAACAAAAACTAGCTGGGAGTTGTGGTCGGTGCCTGTGGTCCCAGCTACTTGGGAGGTTGAGGCAAGAGAATGGCCTAAGCCCAGGAGTTGGAGGTTGCTGTGAGCTGTGACACCATGGCACCCCACCTAGGGTAATAAAATGAGACTGTCTCAAAAAATAAATAAAAATTTATAGTCTTAATTTAAGAAGGGTAATTTTATTAAAAGTGTGTTTGATTTGAACATGTTGAAGAACTGACATAGCTTATGAAATTTCTTATACATACGTAACAAGCTATTTATATATATATTGTAATATTGAGTTATTAAAATTAGATAAGTAATCTATTGACACAGAGCACTAACAAAATAATTGTTTCAATTATCTTTGTCTTTATATTATCTGAAATTTGAATTCCTGACATTAGCTCAGGAAAAATTATTTTCTCTACCACCAGTATTTTCTCTGCAACTTGAATAGAATGGATTTTCTCATCCAGACATGAAGTGAAGGAAATGATCCCCTGTGCCCACTTTCACTGCACCTAAGCATTATTGCAGATTAGTCTTTCATTTAATAGCAGGATCAGTGGGGGCTGTGTGATATTTCTCCATTGTCCCATATTTGAATATAAAGCTCAAAGCTAGAGATAAATGAGCTTAAGCCCCCTAACCCTAAAAGGACCACCAGCAATTAGGCCTAGAATTCTGCCATTCTTCTCATCCCAATTCCTGGATATTACTATTAGTCTGGGAGGATGTCTCCCATATTGGCCAGACTGTACTGGAGACAGAAATAAATATGTAACCAGTGGTTTGAGAAAGGTAATGTCTGCGTGACGGGAAGTAACCAGAGCAGGGACTTCTTTGGATACGTGATCAGCAAAGGACTCTGATGGGAAGATCGTGCCATCGAGAGTAAGAGCAGGTGCAGACATGGGACATGGGAATGTGTTTAGATGGACGAGGATAAGAAAGAAGGCCACTGGCCATTGCTGAGGCCTGGGATGGAGGTCGGTATTGTGACTCTGAATGAACTAGAGCAAGCAAGTCCAACTGCAGGGACACCAACAACTCAGCCTTTCAAGAGTAGTAAAATACATCTTCAATTGATACGCATTCTTTTCTTGATGTAGTATACTGAATTAGAAGAATCATGAACATCCTTAGGTATTCATTGCACGATGAAGTCGTGTGCCCTAAATGTAGAATTTGGGAAAAAAAATATTTCATAAGAAATGTTTTTCATTGCAAAGATGAACATCTAAAAACTTCATAAAAGTCCATGATTTTGTATAAAATCCTATCAGCATTACAGAGCAAGAAATTCCAGTCAATGTTATTCAGATAATTTCGTCTGAACATAAGAAGTGACACTCCCCACCCTTCCCGTCTTCTTTCTTGAATGTTTGAACTTGCTCACTGAACGTGGCTTTATCAGTAAGGATTTTTTTTTTTTTGTCAAATCATAGATCTTTTTATCTTTATCTAGCGGAATTGGCAAGTATCCACCTTCCGACTTACGATAAAGCTTTCAAAGTCATCCCTTTGAGCAGATTTTTATTCTGAGTTCTTAAGACGACTATCAGTAACTAGTGGACAACTGTGAGGATTCAATCAATCGGTGACTTGCAGGAAGTTATTACCAGTCAATAGAGGAGGTTCATCAGTGCGGCGTCCAAGGCAGCAGACATTGACCCGCAGGCACAGCAGACTCAGGATGGTAGGTATTAGCTCCATTTGTCAATAAGGAGAAATGAGAGCCAAGAAGATTAATTGGCTTGGCCCAAGCTACAAACCCCCAGAGTGACAGCCCCAGAAAAAGAGCCTTGTGTGTCTGACACCCGAATGCCGTCCCCGAGCCCTGCACAATGTTGCCTCCTGTTAAATGCTGCCCGCTTGGTGGACGGCAGGCTCCGTGCAATGCTTTTGACTGTGACTTTCCGATTATTAATGACTAAGGATGCCATTTCTGTTCTTTCCAAGATGTTAAACTGTTTCCCAGTGAGTTCTCAGCCATGAATCTCTGCTCCGTACTTGTCCGTATTTCTCGGCCCATTGACTTCACAGTGAGATGGAATGCAGAAAAGATGTAAAGACTCTGCCCTTTTTTCCATTAGTGACAATATTTTTCCAGTTCAGTTACAATTTAAGCAGAGGCTCTTTCTTAGGCGATTCATCTAACACCTCTCTCACTCAGAGCCCCCAACACACGCACGCGGCTCCTAAATTTTTATGTTCTTATTCTATTAATTTCAGATATAAAACAGTGGTATTTTCCATTGCTTTTGCTTTATATCTTTTTGTCATGAAATATATATGAGCTCTGCCATCATTGACAGAGAGGACGGGCTCCTGCAGGTTCCTGATTAAATCCCGCTCATCTGTGAGTGACGGCTTCCATTTCTCTTAGGCTGTTATTTCGTAAATCAAAT
Organism: Otolemur garnettii; assembly: GCF_000181295.1. Lineage (NCBI taxonomy): Eukaryota > Metazoa > Chordata > Mammalia > Primates > Galagidae > Otolemur > Otolemur garnettii. Next base: position 1,892,611 of record NW_003852525.1, on the reverse strand, counting down.
TTGCCTTGATGATAGGTAGCGAGATTGTAAAACATGTAAATAATGGCATGGAAGTCTTCCAGTCAATAATATGGAATCATGCATTTATTTAATTTTCTGACCTCATCCCAAAGGCAATTGAAAACTGAAGATGTTTCCTCTGAAAAATGTGTTGACCACACTTATATTAAACAAAAAAAAAAAAAAGAAGTACTTTGGCAAAATGCAAAGGAAAGAAGATGAAGTATGACGGCTTCTTAGTCTGGAAACAATCCTACCTGGGTAATAAATGGCCAGTCATTTGAGGTTTCACCACAGATAACTGAGCAAGACATTAGTAACACTGAATGTGGGGGGGAATATATTCAAAACTGTATACCTAGCATGTGATCTTTATATATATATGTGTGATTTCTTTATTGCACCCATTTTTTAATTTAAACATATGTACAGTTTCAAAATTAGAATAATATTTATTTATTTTCAAAATTTTCCCTCATTTTCTCATTGCATGTAAACAATATATTTCAAAGCCATACAGGCATGTTTCCATATTGTTTAATTTTATTACACGTAATTTAATTAACATTCAACAAAACCAGTGAAACTCATTAATTTTTTCACATAGGCTCTCCTGATTATTAAAATCTCTAGACTTTTCTTGCGGAGAGAATACTTTGCGGAACCATACGCATTTGTTAAAAGAGTTAACATTTAATCTCAAGCACTTTTTTTCTCCTTTGACGGATAGACAATTTTAGAAGAATGCAGTTTGTCAAGAAGCCTTTCTCTTTTCCTTCCTGAAATCCCTGTTTCAAACCACTGCAAGCAATTTCCTGTCTGTGATGGCATTCGGGACGGGAGATGTCCTTGTCTTTGACAGCAAAGGACATTTGTTTTGTCTGAGCTGCCCTCTTATCGCTGACAACAATAAAATTGTCAAGTGTGTTGTTTGAAACATCAAATTCAATAAGAACCTTTGTGTAAGTAAGCGACATTGACTATATCTAATAATGTTTTCTTTCTTAAATAATGAAGCCAACACCTAGAATTTGGGATATTGTATTAAATGATGAACTGTGATATGATTACAAAATAATGTGATTGTGAGGAATCAGGAGGATGTTTTTGAGTTAATTGAAGAACAGAATGTAGGCCATTTATGAAATTATCCATTAAAAAACAAGGGAAATATTATAACAAGTTGCAGAAAAGGGCAAATAAGTTTTCTTTCTCAACAGAGATTTGAGTTCCTACTAAAAAAAAAAAAATGCAATTAAAAATTAGACTTCTACATCTCCGCTTAGAAAAACTCACCATCAGAGCAATGCCTGTAGCTCAAAGGGGGAGGGCACTGGCCCCATATGCTGGAGGTGGCGGGTTCAAGCCCAGTCCTAGCCAAAAACTGCAAAAAAGTAAAAAATAAAAAAACTCACGATCACATAGAAAGAATACTCATTTATTTAATTAATTTATTCATTGACTTTCTACACTGGTTAAATCCATTTCCTTCTGGCCCAACTTAGAACTACAGTTCTGAACGGATTCAGTTTTTTAGGTGAGCAGACATTTAACTAACCATCTTGACAAAAGATGGTTTAAGGGTAAGGATTAAATTTAGGATTCATAAAAAAAAAAAAAAGGATTCACACTTTTAAAGCCTTACAATTTATACTGCTGCTGGCAAAAGTTACAATTATTTTGAATCTTAGAACAAACATTGATTAGGCTGTAATTTACAACTCTATGAAGATATTCTATTCTAAACATTCTATTATTTTAAAATAGTAGTGAACCTGTCACAATTTAAGATTCTAGACACAGTGTAATAACCATGAGGTTATTAAAAGGGCCATCATCAATTTATTTTTAGCCTCTGTGAAGCAATTCTCATTTACATTAATAATTATAATTAGATCATATTTTTGTTTAATACGCACAGAAATATCTCAGTCTTTAACTTCCTGTCATCTACTTTTCAGAATTCTTAAAACCTAACTATAGAAGACTTACCTTGAAACATAAAATTGGTAAACAGATGATGGTGATAAAGCTGTATTATAAAATTTTATTTTAAATGTATTGCATTTTCTTGAAACACTATATAAGCAAATATAAATCGTATCGAGGTCCTTACCAACAAAATTTTAGGTAGGAATTCTCATATCATTTTCTTTTAGCTATAAGTAAATTTATCTTTTGAAGTTCTGTTCCTTCTGTAGAAATATATAGGCTACCTGGGTTCCAGAAGATTAATTACTTCTCAAAAGATGGCAGATCTTTCTAACGACTTTTCATGTGTACACACGCATGTAGGGATATCCAGAGGAGAGTCCACTATGCTTAAAATGGACCTGGAGTTGCTGTGGTGTTCAAAGTGGAGAAGAAGGGGGAGGGGACGATTCCTGACTCTAGTATCTGTACAAGTCCTGTCTTCATCGTATTTCCTCTTTGAGTTTTATCTCTTCTCTTTCACTTGATAACTTACCTAAAAACCTGGTTCGCACCTAGTCTAAGAATTAGGGTCTCGTGTATTCTCACATATCCTACTGAGCGGAGTCAGCTTCCCTGCCCCTGCGTGGACAAAGTCCAGCACTCTGGCATTTGAGAAATAAGGATATTTTATGTTTAAAGATCTTACTGAGAAAAAGTGTTAGCTGTGACGTAGAAGATTCTGGAAGGTAAAATTAATAGGTGAGTACATAAAGTTCCTAGTTTGAGAGTTATAGCCCCTTTACATTTTATTCAACAGAATTTTAATTTTTCTATAGCTGTACAGCCTAAAAATGATTAGAAAATTTTGGTATTTATCATTAATACTGTTTCCCAGTTCGCTTATTGGTGAATTCATTGAAATAGCACATGACTTACACATACGGATTATCAGAGTCATGTTATTTGGATACCTTGAGATGAGTACTTAGGACATTTCCAAAGGGAAGTGGACCACTGTTCAAGGTCAGAGTAGAAGAAAATTTATGTTAGGGACATCAAAGTGAAATAGCTTGGTACACCGTAGTGGGTGCTGGGGATCAGGGAGACGTATGTTTGGATTGATGAGAAGAATTCCTATTTTTGAGTCAAAGAAACTTTGCATTCAGAGAAGCAGGAAATTGTGAATTCAAAATATTCTGCTTTGCTAAAGAAAGCACAGAAATTTTACCGCTTTTTAATTTCATGTGTTGATACTACAGCTGGCCATGTTAACTAATAAAACATTGCTGTATTTTATTCGTCATAACAAAAAGAACAAAAACGTATGAATTTTATCTATTCCAGAGTCACAATGGGAATGGTACGTCCTACTACTAACATAAAATCCAGGAATTCTCCTAACATAACATATAGAACTTTGGGAAAAATGTCCAAATCTCTCAAGTAAAACTCAAGTGACAATTACTCAGGAAATAAATTTCAAGTGCAGAATTGGGTAGAATTTATGAAATTTCTTTGCCAAGCTTTGAAAAACATCTAATTAAGTAGAGAAAGGTACTGACATTTAGCCTCTACTTAGGAAAACAAGACTATTCCTTCTTATGTATTATGTCTGGGGGGTGTGTGTGCATAACCTAGATCTTATATTGATTTTCTTATTCACGTAGGAGGCAATATGAGCACAAATATTCCATGCAAGTGTGTGAGATATAACCTAGGAGCAGATTGTTATTTAAACTTTGTGACAAATATTGTTGCAGGTGCCCAGATAGGTGCAAACATTTCAGATTACCACCTGGCTTGTTTGTAAGAAGGAAAAGCATCTTGCTACTTAGCAGAAGAGCTACGGCACTGCGATTCCAACCCTCGCTCTCTGTGCAAGACAAACCTTCAAACCCCTCCATCTGCGACCTGGCCACATTTCTTTGAGAAGATATATGGCCATTCTACAGCTGTGTGACGGCACCAGCAATAAAAAGGATTTTATAGTGCAAGCATTATAATCTATTAAAAAATTCTGAATTTTAGAAATTAGGAATGTTTTCGGTAGTTTGGGTCATGTTTTATTTCGTTCTAAAAACAAAACACATCTAACGACTTCACTTAGTCCACAACTGAGTGAAGAATTCTCTTTTCGTGCCTTGCACCCTAAATTGAATACATGCACAAGGGTAAAAAGAGACCATTGCCACATTCATTTGGTTCCACGAACGCATTCTGCATTGTCAGCCTAAATGCTCAAGCAGGGATTGATCGGCTGTCTCTGGTACTCCTATTCTGGAGCCCAAGTGCTCATGTTGGAATTGTTATTCATTGCTGTTTGCTCATGTGACGCTGTTCTTGTGAGCTACTAATATTCATAAAAGACAAAAGGATATAGCGCATTTAGATGTTGGAAAATCTCATGCATTATGTAACATCTAACTCAATCACTTCAAGTGAACGTTGGCAAGAGGCCTACCAGGTTGAACAATTACGTTTGCGAACTCATTCTAGAAAAAGTGCTACCATGTCATTGCTGAATATCACTACGGTCACCTCTGAAGTCCTCCCCTGGACCATTGGGTGACCGTAGGGATATTCAGCAATGAGGTCTGTAGCAATTTCCTAGGGTGAGTTCGGGAACTTCATTGTCCATCCTTGTATGTAAACTGGTTGCTCCAAAAGCATTTATTTTACATCATTAAAACAATTCTGCCAATTACTGTAACAAATAGTCTTCAGGTTAAATGATACTGTATTTACCATA
>NW_003852525.1:1886975-1887527 GCF_000181295.1 Otolemur garnettii | reverse complement strand
CAAAGTGCTCGTAAACTCCCAGCTTGATTGACAAGCCGTTTATATTATAGTTTGCACCGTAAGTGACTGTAACTTCCATATTCTGAAGATGTTGTCATAGGACAGACATTAGAAATAACGTAATTTTTGGATTTTTGTCTTTTTTAATCTTTTCTATTTCTACCACCATCATGCATGTGTGCATGAGTGCGCGCACACACACACACACACACACACACACACTGGGGCACATACCTCACCACCTTAATGGACTGGACAAGGGGAAAGATCTTTTACAACGCATCGTGGAGAAGAACGGACATTCTTACCATCAATAAACCATAGGGGGGAACCCTGAGTTTATTTTCTATGAGTCTATTGAACCACTGTTTGGAAAAAGACTAGCATACTTTATGCCAGCACCTTGCAACTATTTTTTCTTTAGACTTGTTGGATATTTTTACATTTTCATTTGCGTTGGTTTTATAAATTGATCCCTGTGGAATGATCTTTTCCAAAGATAGTGTGCCTTCTCTTTCAAGCCTGGATTAATGCCGTCCAGTCTGCCCTTTG
>NW_003852525.1:1871754-1886521 GCF_000181295.1 Otolemur garnettii | reverse complement strand
TAATAGATTAGTAACTCTAAAATATTTGAGATTTTTGTATGGCAATTTATTTTAAAGATACTCTCTTCAAATTTTACTAAGTAACCTCATGATTTTTTCAAAATATTTTTGGAGAAAGATACTCAACACTTCTGATTGGAGAGAGTGAAAAGGTCCCTCTCATTTGATTTTAGCGAACTGGGCAGACAAGATAGAAAATTCTGGACATTGTACGGGTCCCTTTACATCGATGAAGGTCAAAGTCACCTATTTCAGATGACTGAACACTAATGCGGTTATTCCTGATAACATGGGGGGCTATTTGTTTGATTGCAGAAACACAATGTAGTATTTGCACTGCTACACCTACCAGGAAATCAAGAAAATATTGCACCCCTGCAGGAGATTTATAACAGTACCAGAAGTTTGATCAAACAGGATGTCAGGGACTACAATCTGGATGGAAGAGGGGTTAGTGGCCTTGTCTCGTGGCTGAGTTTATTTAGGGAGTCTGTTGTTTCTCCGCAGAGTATAGGTAGGATTGGGGTGTTAGGGGACTGATGAAGATTAGGGGGGCACCATCCAACCCTTGCTATGACCACGGCATGAGATCATGACGTGAATGAGTTTAGTTTGTTAAAGAATCTAATTTCTTACAATTAGTTTCCTAGAACATTTTTCACTGGCCTGGACAAATGCTAAAATGACTTACGATGCTGTTAACTGAGAAAGAATGTTTGTAATAGCACGGCATTGGCTGATCACCCTTGAAAGCTGTGTTTTTAACGGATATACTCCTGGACTTCAACGTAATCTCTGGTACATGGGATTCATTTCCTGTGTGCTTATGGTGAATTTGCTGTTTAGATGAATTCTGGTTTGGGGAGGGCAGGGGCTGCCCTAGCACAGTATTAGAGTGGGTGGTTTAAAAACCGGGAAGGTATCTTCTCACAGTTCTGGAGGCTGAATTTCCATGATGCATTTGTGGGCAGGATATGTTTCTTGGAGGTCTCTCCGTATCTTGCAGACGACTGTCTTTTGGGGGTGTCCCACGCGGCCTTTCCTCTGTTCATCCGTGTCCCTCTGTGCCCTAATCGCCTCAGACAAGGACACCAATTTTACTGGAGTAGGGCCCACCCTTTAACCTTCATTTCCTTTCTAAAGGCCCTGTGTCCAAATACAGTCACATTAGGAATTAGACATATGAATTTCACGGGGACACAATTCGGTCCCTATAGGGAGTTATAAGGGTTTCAATTTTTTGAACAAATTAAAAACTCTAAAAAATATACCTGAGTAACGAACTAGGGGAGCAGCACATGCCGTGAAAAGAGCCTCTGTCTGATATTTGCCATCTCCCTGCATTGCCCATGGGAGATGGCAGCCACTGCTCCAGTGGGGACATGCGACCCCTCTCACTGCTCCCAATATTTCCCGTGTTCCCGGGGAAAGATTTGTTCTCTCTCCTAAATGTCTGCTTCACCGTCAACTTTTCTCCAGTCTCAGTATGACTGTGTCTGCTTCTCTCCTGACTAGATGACTCCAGAAACTTCCTTTTATTAGTTCTGACATTCTCATCATTTAAATTCTTTCCAATTCATCTCAAATTCTGTTTCCAGATTGATTTTGCAAAAATACTACAGTGACTGCCCCTGCTCCCCCCACAAGATTGAGTCAAATTCCCAGCATGATTTGACGCAGCTTCTCCCTGCTTCTGTCCCTGGCCCTCTGCATCTGAACTTCATCTTTCCTCACTCGCCTCTCACTGCCCCTCTATCCGTCCTTTGCCCAGACTGAGCTTGAGTTACCCAAGAAAACTCATGTTATCGCCTTGCTCTGGCATGTAGCCCAGGCTGAAATTTTAGCCTGGAGTTCTTGTTGCCAAGAAGTGTCTCCATATTTCAACCCTCAATTTTAAATTTTATGATTATTATTATTATTTTTTGTTGTTGCAGTTTTTGTCCGGGGCTAGGTTTATACCCACCACTTCCTGCATACGGGGTCGGCGCTCTACTCCTTTGAGCCACAGGCACCGCCCCAAACTCTCAGTTTTTAGAGAAATCCTTCATGGACTCTCAAATCTGGGGGACATACTCTCTTAAGGTGCCACAGATAGCTTTTTTTTTTTTTTTTGGTATTTAATTAATCCATACATTTCTCATGAAAATGTTTCTTTCATCACAGTGGAATGACATGTTTACCAAAATACATCTGCCAGGCAAATGGAAGTTTCTTAAGAAACAGGAATCTGCCCTGCTCACTGCTCTAATCTCAGCACCAGTGTTAAACTTGCCCCAGGGCAGATATTCAGCAGGACTCAAGGGACAGGGTCATGATTAGATTACAGCAGCTCATCCCTGGCCAGGTAACAGATGGACCATGCCAGGGATGAAAGGCAGGGTGAGTATTCACAGACGGTTTGTCTTTCATTATGTTTCTCTTGCTGTCTCCCCTATTGTCATCTTCCGTGTCTATGCTCCTCTGTACCTGGGAGTTTGCTTTGCTTGTCAAGAATCACAGCACCACTTGGGTATCGCTTGTCTTGTATGATACAGAGAGAATCTTGAAAGACTGATGCGTTGTATAAACTGACCACTGGCATGAATCGGAAACCGGAGCACAGTGACCAAATTAACAGAGAGGAAGAGAATGAAAGGACAGAGCCGTGTCACTGTGCAGTGAGTGCTTCAGGGCAGCTGAGCGGCTGCCACCGTCTCTGACAGATGTCAGGGCTGGGACCTGTCATTACGAGATTGTTTTCCAGAGACGGTTGGTCTTGCAGCAGTGCGGCTATGCGAATTTTAAGAGAAGAAAATGTCCACCCAACATCAGTGTTGCAAATGGCGTGTGTTGCGGGATTAGGGTTTGAGTCTCCAAACACTGAAAGTGAAATGTGATTGAAAACGAGTGAAGTGTGAAAAAGGAATTCACAGATGAGACACTCCCGGCGAAAGAAGGCTGTGTAATGACTCTGCTAGAAACCTACCACTTCTAAATAAACGCTATCGGTTTCACCAGGAATTAGGTGCTCTGACTATATAAACATTCAGCCAAATAATAAATTTCAAAATAAAATTGCACCTTAATTTAGACAGAGGCTTTTCGACTACACGATTGCCATGAGAAATTCTTCCAGTCTGTGCTCGCTCATTCCCATGTGCCCAGTTCTTTAGCGACCTTTATATGATGATTATGTCCCTCTGTGTGGTATATATCAAGTCCTCTGTGTACTGAGTGAAACTTCTAGAAAATGATATTAACTTACGCCACTGCAGCGGGCATTAAGGAGCTGCCCTTTGGTCCCTTTGAGGAAATTTCCCTTTTGGACAATGTAGGTGGAAGTGACTGGAATTTTATTCCCAGACATTGAAATCTTTTTTTTTTTTTAAGAGACAGAGTCTTACTTTATTGCCCTCGGTAGAGTGCCTTGGCATCACAGCTCACAACAACCTCCAACTCTTGGGCTTAGGTGATCCTCTTGCCTCAGCCTCCCGAGGAGCTGGGATTACAGGCACCTGCCACAACGCCCAGCTATTTTTTGTTGCAGTTTGGCCGGGGCTGGGTCTGAACCCATCACCCTTGGTATATGGGGCTGGTGCCCTACTCCCTGAGCCACAGGTGCTGCCGGACATGGGAATCTTTAGTAAACAGCATATCACAGACTACAGAGGATAGCTGCCCAGTTGAAAGTAGTAGGCCAAGGGTGTAAATATTTTCTCTAATAACTAGAACCTTACCAGGAGTAGGCTTAAGCTTACCATCTATCTCCTGTTTTCATAACTGTTTTGAAATCAGAAGTTACATAAACATTTACTGAGTAAGTACCATGATGTCCGGATTGCGCTGGGCAATAGAGATAAAAAAAATAAAACCCCTAAATATTATCCTTTCCTGAAACTTGCTCGTAGCCTCTCGGAATGGTCATGATGATTTTCTTGAATGTGAACTTACATAAACATTTACTGAGTAAGTACCATGATGTCCGGATTGCGCTGGGCAATAGAGATAAAAAAAGTAAAACCCCTAAATATTATCCTTTCCTGAAACTTGCTCGTAGCCTCTCGGAATGGTCATGATGATTTTCTTGAATGTGAACTTCAAAAATGTTAAGTCCTATCACGTCACTTCCTCGCTTAAAACATTTGATTTTTTACATTCACAATAAACTACAATAAACTGAAAGCAGAACCCATTGTTCCCAAGACTCCGCTTGACCTGGTTTGAGGTCTGGTTTGTTCTTTCTTTCTCGTCTCCCTGACCGAGAACTCTGCTCCATCAATGCCGTGTTTTCTGCAGCCTCCCATTAAAGACATGTTCATAAAATACAACCGCACACTTAGAGGCAGGAAGGGCGGAGAATTTTCCCTTAACTGAGATCTCAATACTGAAAGACCCCTGTCGCAGGCTAATTTTCTGATGAAATTACATGTCAGATGTCGACCTTAACATTCTTTCCCTGAAAATGGACATTTGCCTAAAATGTGATTATAGAATCAATTTTTATGAAAAAACTAACTTGCAAAAGAGAAAGCTCTGAGGAAGTCCATAAAGTTCTTTTGTAGTTTAAAATAGACAACTATCTATGGCCACTCTGTGTATCTTATAGTAATATTTATCTATTTTATTTATTTATTTTTGAGACAGAGTCTCACTCTGTGCCCTGGGTAGAGTGCCATGGCGTCATAGCTCACAGCAACCTCAAACTCTTGGACTCAAGCAACCTTTCCACCTCAGTCTCCTGCTCCAGCCACGATGCCTGGCTAGTTTTTCTATTTTTCGTAGAGACAGAGTCTCGATCTTGTTCAGATTGGTCTTGAACTCCTGAACTCAAGGGATCCACCCACCTCAGCCTCCCAGAGTGCTAAGATTATAGGCGTGAGCCATTGTGTCCAACCATCTCCTGATATTTTTAAACATTAATATATAGGGATTTAGAAACATTTTTCATGTGAGGATTTCTTAGCATGTATCTGTTATAAGTGTATGTATTGGGAAATAAAAGTAGCACCTCTGGGTATCTTAAGACATGGCTAGCTTTCAAACTTAACTATAGTGTGCCAGAAAAGATAGCCAATTAAGAAAAAATAGTTTGAACTAAGTGTGTCTACACATGTCAGGGGCTGTATCACACCTTGTTTGAGCTGCCTCAGCTGCATCTGTCCTGTTTTAAAGGCCATGATTGCAAATACCAAGGGTGCATTGAGAATGTTTATTATCTACCAATTTCCTTTTGAGCTTGAGAGACAGAACTCAATATGATAAATGACCTTCCTCGTCGAAAATCCATTCCAGAAAAGCCCTCTGAAGCGAATGCCTGTTAAACTGGAAGGTCTTTAAAATGAATACATTTTATAATGAGAAAATGAAATGGAAAAGGTGAAGCAGTGAAATAAAATGCCTCGTGCTTGTAGAAAAAAATGAAATCTGGTCATGTGAAATTCACCTATTTAGCCACATCTCATTAAAAAAAATAATAATAAAAGAGATGGACCAGCAGAGGTGACCCTGAACTAGCCAGGGTCCTGATGGAGATACCGCCTGGTTGTGTGCAGTGATGCTATTTTTTTAATCCATACAGTGTGGTAGATCTACTTGGAATGAATGTTAAAAATCGGACATTGCAAACTGAGTTTCTGGGAGGACGTGAGTCAGGGATGAGAAGTTCCCAGCAATGTTCAGATGGAATGAGTCCATTTTCTATCTGCCCTTGGGGTTACTCAGAGCAAATATTATTAAAGAACACGCCTGGGCGACATTTCCTTATCAACACAGACTCTTGGGGGTGAAGCTGCTTCTGTGTAAACCTCTCTTTTCTCTTCCTCTCTCTCCCCCTCTCCGTTTCCCTCTCTCTCTCTCTTTCTGTCTGCACAGAAATGTTTCCTTTTGACCAGTTACCTTTTAAGTGGCTCGAGGACTATTTTCTCCTTCAAGTCTCAAGTCATAGGCAGCGGGGTTTGCCCGAGAATCGACGCTCCTGACTGAGATAATAAGAGAGACTTCTAACTTGAGGTTTGTGACATAGCAACGCTCTAGGAAGGATGGAGTGGCAGCTGGGACGGCGCGTGAGGCCGAGGACACAATGGAACAGCTGCTAGTGGACAGGCCTCCTCTTACACACGTCCACGCAATTTCCTTCGCCAAGGACACATCTGTGGGGCATTATGAATCTGCCAGAAGATTAAAACATTCATTTACACTTATCGAAATATCTGATGCAACTATTTGAAGGGTCAGAGTCCTCTGTTGCTTTTATGAGGAGGTTTTTTTGGAAGCACAGAAAAAAGTCACGTATTAGAAAAACCGAGTTTAAATATAAACTAAAAAATATTCTTATTTTAGGACCAGAACAGTACAGTCAATCTTACAAGTGAAGAAAAATGAACATTCTTCTATGAGCTAACAAAATAATTGTTAGTAGAAAATTGTCAGACAGAATTCTTTCTTTTTCTTCTTTTTCTTTCTTTCTTTTTGTTTTTGAGACAGAGTCTCACTATATTGCCCTGAGTAAAGTGCTGAGGCATCACAGCTCACAGCAACCTCAAACTTTTGGGCTCGAGCAATTCTCTTGCCTCCCAAGTAGCTGGGACTACAGGTGCCCACTACAACACCCGGCTTTTTTTTAGTTGCAGTTGTCATTGTTGATTGTAGCAGGCCCAGGCCAGGTTTGAACCCACCAGCCCTGGTGTATGTGGACGGCGCCCTACCCACCGAGCTATGGGCACCGCCCTAGACCAAATTCTTTTAATGTTCTGAGTCATGTCATCATTTGCATATTAATTTCTCTCTGTATTGACATATCATATATATTTACATATACACATATGTATGCACATATAGGTCTATTCTAAAATAGCCCACACCTGGTGCATTCTGCACAAAGAAACATAGTTTTGTAAATAATATTTACATAGGTCTTTTGGGTGTTTAACAAAACATTTAACATTAATTTTGAACTTCAAAACCGAAAGGAAAAACAGAGCAAATGTTTTTATTTTCATGATACAAACTAGGGAAACAAGTTTAGAAAATTTGTTCTATATTTAGATTTTTAAAATATTGCTGAAATGGATTCTTTTTGATGCTAATAATCTATGTCTGGAGTATTCTAGCCTTACACGCTGTAATTCACATCTCTCTTTGCAACTTACCACGTTCCGAATTGCTCCCCACTGAATAGTCGTTTTATAAATGGAACAGTATAATCTTTAACTATCCCAAGATGCCATCAATCTAACAAATTTCAGTCTTTTTCACATTTAAACTTCGGCAACAGTGGAAGATGGTGGGTATATTTCACTATACTCAGTAAATCACAAACCTCAATAATTTTTGGAATTGAATAGATTTTTGAAATCATTGTAGTTTTTATAGTGATATTATCTTACATAAAGATTTCATTTCTTCACTTAAACTAATTGATTGAATTACACATCACTCCATGTTTTATAGTGTCCTTTAAATATAGTGAGATAACTTTAAAATATAGTACATTAAATCAAGACGTCGACACAGACTGAGAGAACTCAGACGTTGGGGTTTATCTCAAGCAATATTTCATAAAGCCTAAAGATTCAACAACTTGACACAATATTGCTTGGTGGGAATTTAGAGGCAATCAACTTCTCTTCCTAGAACTATGGCGTGGTGTGGGAGGGATTACTGTTTCAAGGTCTTCATTTTGGAAGGATCTGAATATTTAACCCATAACAGCACAGGATGCCACCTGATCGCAGCCTCCAGAGAGGTGCTGAGACTCCAACTCCCAGCTGAGCCAGTCAGGACTCTCTAAGCCTCAGAGACTATGAAATAATAAGTGTTCGTGGTTATGGACTCCTATGGGTGTTGGATACAGAGATGTGTTTGTTGTCTACAGATGGTGATACTGATGACGACAGTGTCTTCCTACGTCTCTTCAATCTCTCCTTGCTTTCGTAAGCAAGTAAAACTAGACCCTACGAACTGCCATTCTCACCAGAGTGCAAAAACAGTGACTTTGAGAAGACATGTGATTTTGCATTGTGATAAATCTGCTAAATGGCTAATTTCGCAGATAAAATGTTTAACGTGTTTTGCTAATTTTGTTCTAAATTTTCTAGTCTTTGACAAAAGTGAACTTCCCAAATCCTTTACCCAATTTTAGTCTGAAGTGGTAAAATTAAGACGACCAGGTCCTAGTGACTGCTGCAGCCTTCTTCCCAAAGGTCGTGTAAAGGAGACTTGATTCAGTTCTGACCCAGCCACCTCAAGAGGACAGCAGTGCCTGTCTGGTCAGAAGGCAGTGGCCTTGGTTGTCACGGCCCCATCCTTACATTTGCAGCTTACACAAATGTCCTTTGAAATAACATTTTGATCTGTCTGGTCCATCCATATGGCTACAGTTTTAATTGGTCAAAATCCATTTATATCCATCTGTTACTCATGGCCTTGCTATGTTATGGCTCTGGTACCAGGAAACTCTCGCATCATGGATCCTTTTATTTGTATAAAAGTAGAAATCTTTCAACATTATTTATATAACCAGCACCTCCCCAGCTCAAAGCAGCAGCCTGCAGCCTCAGCTTTTGTCCAGTCTTTTAAAGCCTTGATGTGAGTACGGCAGCGTCAGTATTTCATCTCTCTCTCTCTCTCTCTCATAGCTGAACTTCAGTGAGTATTTTTATATAGATAGATACATGCAGAAAATATATATATTTATACACAGATACACACAAATATGTGAATCTTCTACTTTTTTTCTAGCCATAAGCAGAAAATAATAAAACAATGTAAGTAAAATGAATGATAATTACAATATTTTGGACTATATAACAGATGATACCTTATATTAATGTATATAAAAGAGAGCCTCTATTAGGCCTAAATTCTGGTTTTATGCCTCTATTAAACTTAATAATAGGGCAGTGCCTATGGCTCAGTGGGTAGGGCACTGGTCCCATATACCGAGGGTGGCAGGTTATACCCTGGCCCTGGTCAAACTGCAACAAAAAATAGCCAGGCGTTGTGGAGGGCGCCTGTAGTTCCAGCTACTCAGGAGGCTGAGGCAGGAGAATCGCCTAAGCCCAGGAGCTGGAGGTTGCTGTGAGCTGTGTGACGCCATGGCACTTACTCTATCGAGGGTGATAAAGTGAGACTCTTGTCTCTAAAAAAAAAACAAAAACAAAAACAAAAAACTTAATAATAGAAAATTATCTATTTGCATGTATTCACACATACTTTTTAGAGAATTTAACTACAACATTCTTCTATTCATTCAGGCATTTTCATGAGGAAATTATCCTTAGAGTTATCTGGTCATCGCCTCCAAAATGAACTTCTGGGATCACCATTTTGTTAGGTGTTGACATATTATGTTCTAAGAATTCTCAGGTCACGTATGCTTGGGAAATGCTGGGTTGAACAAATGGAAATATGTTTTGTTGTCCCAAGATAATCATATTTTTTTCTTTTTTCTTTGAGACAGAGTCTCATTCTGTCACCCTGGGGAGAGTGTGATGATGTCATACCTCACAGCAGGGAGAGTGCAATGATGTTATAGCTTACAGTAGGGAGAGTGCTACGATGTCATAGCTCACAGCAGCCACAAACTCTGAGGCTCAAGTGATTTCACTGCCTCAGCCTCCTGAGTAGCTGGGATGGAGTTGATCTCAGCAAAAGAGTATGAATGGTGGGATGGGGTTGATCTCAGCAATAGACATTGCACCACATGGGCTCCCACTGTGTTCTCATCTTTTCATCTTAGTTTAATTCTTTTCTTTTTTTTTTTTTGGCAGTTTTTGACCAGGGCTGGGTTTGAACCTGCCACCTCCAGCATATGGGGCTGGCATCCCACTTCTTTGAGCCACAGGTGCCACCCCTTAGTTTCATTCTTTAAATCCTCTTGTTTTAGTTTAATTCTTAACTCTTCGCATCTCAGTTTAATTCTTCCCTAATTAAGAGGAAAAAACTCTGTTTTCTTAATTCATGTATAATGATGTATAATTGCTTTCTTCTGACATCAGGTGTAGGGTTCTTTTAATATTGACATTACATTAAAAAAGATGGAGACTTTCTATCTTTTATCTTAAGAGTGGAAGAAAAAGTGTCCAATGTACTCAATAGTATTATGAAACCAATATATAATCACCTACATTTTCATGTGAATGATAAAACACAACTGTAGTCCAGAAAGAAGGAGGGAAGAGGAGGGAGAGGGGAGGGGAGGGGAGAGGGCGGGAGGAGGGAAGGTATTTGGTGGGACCTCACCTAATGTGCATGATGCAATGGTAATTTCAAAACTATTAAGAGTAGAGTATAAACGTCTGACCACAGCAATAAGCAAGTGAGAGGAAGGTTATGTTAACCCATTTGATGTAAGCATTCCACACCGTATATCAAATCAGCACATTGTACCCCATAAATGTATTAATGTACACAGTTATGATTTAATAAAAAAGGAACAAAAATATTAGAGATTACAATGTAGTATTCGTTTTCTCAGAGATCCTTATGAGAGATAAGGAAACAGTTCACAATTGAAAGTGATGTCATCTTTAATATAACAAATATTTAACCACCACAAATGATACTTCAGGTATCACATTTCTGCATACACAATCAGTCTTTATCCTGTCTTGTTATTTGTAACCGTTGAATCACGATCTTTCTGAACAAACAATGGTTTCACCGTATCCCTTACTTAGCTTTTGTTTTGTAATTTCTGTTCTTATAAATTGTATCATACTTCTTTACTTATAATAAAATTATTATTACACAACAGACGATTGAGTTGCAATACATCAGATATTGAAATTCATATTTTTCAGACCATCACTCTTCATGGGCTTATTAGCTGATGGAGCTTTTTTTTCTGCTGCACACTTTAATATTTGTTCTTCTTGATAGTCACAGAAGCACTTACATAAAAAAATAATTTTTCCATTTCTGCTAGGTGCATTATTCTGCAGAGAATAATTCTCTTTCATAATCACAAAGGTGCCTCCAAAGATAGTTTTGTACTATTTCCTTTGAAAGAATCTTTTGAAATACAATATTTTCATGACCACATATAATTTCCTGAAGCTTTTACAGAAAAGGCTAAAATGCTCGTTTTTATCTCACTTACTCAGTACCGTTTTCCTCATTTATATTACAGATTTTAAGTTTCTTACAGAAACTTTATTTTTAAACTTCATATAGTCATAGAAGCTTATGTAGCTTCCAAATCATTGATTGGGTTTTATAAAAAATAACTTGTTCTCTGCTGCAATCCCTGTTCCTTTCCTTCCCACCAACTGAGGGAACAAACGGAAGACGGGGGCGAGATGAGATTACGTCAATCACTTTGAGTATGAATGAAACGTGACCTCTGCAAGGTAGAGTCAAAGCTCGGGACATGGATGTGGCAACAGATGAAATGAACTGATAATTCTAAGAATGCCCAGCAGAAATCTTCATACCAAGAAAGTAAAAACAAAGATGAGAAGTTTTTTCTTCTGATGGGACCACACCTCTGGTGCATCTTATAAGGGCACATGTGAAATTTACTAGATGTAGAATAGAAATGTCTTAACCCAATAACTAAGAAAATGCCATGAAGGCTATGTTGACCAGTTTAATGAAAGCATTTCAAATCGTACGTAAAACCAGCACATTGTACCCATGATTGCATTAATGTACACAGCTATGATTTAATAATAAAAAAAAAGATCAGAAGAACGAAACAGCATTTTTGTATGTCAAACAGAGAAATGCATGCACGTTAGTAAATTGAAATGTAGCAAATCCACATAAAAACATCCACATAATAATGCAAATTATATTTTTGTTACATTTCCAGCACAATCACATAATACAAGTTTTTTTAACTAAGTCATAGACACATAGATCATTTGTGATCCTGAAAATGTTACTTTTAAAAAAGGTATGAGATAAAATAAAAGTATGAGATAACACTGTCCTTGCAATGTTGCGAAAATTAAGTGTCATAATAAAAATAAGACATTTTGCACACTGGGCATATAATATGCACTTGTGTTAAATTTCTAAGAGCATTTCCATTGCTGGCAAAGAACCTCATTCAGAGAAAGTATTTGATAAATGATTGCTCAATAAAAAAAAAAAAAAAGAATGCCCAGCAGAACGGGAACCAGAATACGTTAAATACCAAGGGTCTGTGTATAGGGCGGGAAGGGCTCTGGTACACACAGGGACATGTTCATCTGGGTTCCAGATGAAAGAAGCCGTCACCACCACTATTTAACACAGTTTGTAAAGTCCTGCCGAGGTGATGAGACTGTACCCAATCCGTGGAAAAACTGCTGGGTAAATAAAAGAAGAAAAACTGGTCATTGTTAGTAAACGATATAGTTGTCATGTTGGGTGAAACTGCATCTCCGCTGAGAGTCCTACAAAACAGTGGCTTCTATGAAATGAAAGATCATCGTTATTTCTGAACTCAAAGAATACTGGAAGTAGGAAAGTCAATACTGATATGAATTTCCATGGTATCACCAGAAAATGAGGTTTCTTCTCCTTTTGCTCAATTTTCCATGGGGTATGAAAGTTGTGTTTTCAAGATGTGCCTCAATTATCATGGTCTACCCTGTGCAAGAAAGGTCAGGTCAGAGGTGATGATAAAAAAAGAAAGGTCATAACTAGGTCTGTCTGTTATTTAAGGATTTTTTATAGAAACTCCACCCAACAATGCTGAGAGCATCCGTTTATACAGACTAAATCCCCGATCCGACTTTATTCTGAGAGTGAGGCTGAGGGACACTTTTCAAAACAGCACTGGGCCTGGCGCAGTGGCTCGCGAGCCTGTAATCCCAGCACTCTGGGAGGCCCAGGTGGTGGGATCACTTGAGCTCAGGACTTCAAGACCGGCCTGAACAACAGTGAGACCCAGGCTCTGCTAAAAAGAGAAAAATTAGCCAGTCGTCATGGTGGGCACCTGTAGTCCCAGCTACTCAGGAGGCTGAGGCAGGAGGATTGCCTGAGCCCAAGGGATTGAGGCTTCTATGAGCTATGATGATGCCGCATCATTCCACTCAGAGTGACAGTGAGACTCTGTCTCCAAAATAAATAAATAAATGATAAAAGCAGCACATCAAAGAATATCAGAGAGATCTGTTACTAATGGAGAATGGGAGAACTCTTAAATTCTTAGATGTAATGAGACTGTTTATTATTTATATATAATACAGATATGAAAAATTCAAGTGAATTCTCATAGACCAACTATTCTCAGAAACAAACATGGAAACAATAGCAAATGTTACTTAAATAAACCTTCATAGTAATGCCCACTCCTGAGACGGGCACCCATCTCAGAGTGAGCACCTTCAGAGGCAATGGAGTGACCCACTGCCCAGCCTGAAAAGGTGTCTACTAAGATAAATTTTGGCATCTAAGGGCACATAAAAAGAAGCTCTGAGTCATTTGGCAAATGGAGTCCTCTTAAATGAGGTCCCTCCCACTAAATCCATTAAGGCAGCTCATCCCTAAGGTGTGACATATGCATAATTTTATCACCGTGGCCCACGTTAAATCATGACAAAGCACGTCTGATAGATCAATCCGGGAGCACTTGTCTTGATTTACACATAAATATATGGCACTCAGACTTGTTCTTGCACTTTATAACTTCTCAAGTTTAGTTTCTGTGTTCTTTAATTTCAGCTTAATACACTTCATTGCTTTGTTGGCACCAGGAGATGACTGTAGTTGTCACATTTGTATTTATTCTTAAAAATCTATTGTACTTATGCTTTATTTCAACAACTGCAGAATGTCTGCTAACTCCTTAGGAATCATTACAATTTGGACAAGAAAATCACCTTTAAATCAAATTGAATATGCAGGGATCTTTAAAGGGTCTGACCTTACTTAAACAAATGTTACCTTAACAGAGCAATTGATTCCAAGGAGGATCAATTAATATAAAAATCACTAAGTCATAAAGAGAAGTCTTCTCTTTGGAAATGAACACGAAGTGATTTCTTTGAATTCTAATAATATGTATGCCGTTAGAAAAATGAAATGCCTTTACCACAGAAGAAATACAGAAATATATATGAGAAAATCGATTAGGTGATAATTACTTTTCTGCTCTTTAACTTAATTAATATTAATCATGGGATAAATAGAACCTACATTACAGAGCTATGAACCAGGTTAAAGGCATATTTGCCTTTATTCCTAGAGAGAAATTTAATAAGAGTTTTCTTAATTCAAACAAATAATTGCTCTGTTTTGGTCAAGGTTAACTCAAATCTAAATTGATCACTTAGATAGATACGTTCTCTTTGAATGTCATTAGGGAACAAAATACTCCTTTCAGAGACGGGAATTATTTGTTGACAAATAATTCAAAATATTCAAAACAAGGGCAAAAATTCCTTTGTCTCTGTATCAGAAAGAAGGTCAAAATGGTCACAGAGAACCAAGAATAAAATACCAGGTGGTGAGTGCTCCGGCTAAGACTTGGATTTGCAGTCCTTGGTCAATGTCCACTTCAAAGGCTGAGTCTGGGCATTAGATTTCCTAGGAGAATCTTGCACTTATTTTAAAGGGGGTGGGAGAAGATTGTGCTTTACGTCACTTCAAGTCAGGCCTGAGGGTCTTGGCGCACAGTGTCTGCAGATGGGGACAAAATGGATCCCTGTGGATGCACACCTTCCCTCCTCACTCTCTCCTTTAAAAAAAAATGTAGTAGCAAGAAGCTGGATGAAATGCCCCATAGCACTGCGGTCCCGCACAGGATCACTGCCGGTCTGTGGCCTGTTAGGGCCCAGGCCACACAGAGGTGAAC
>NW_003852525.1:1863986-1871129 GCF_000181295.1 Otolemur garnettii | reverse complement strand
AATGCTGTAAAGAGCGATAACATTGGTTCCAGAATTCTATTCAATGAGTCCCATATGCTTAGTTAATGCTTAAGTCAAATTAAATTCTACTCAAGCCTCTGGAGTAATGGCGCAAGGCTCCCTCTGGCCTCCTTATCCAGGAACCCTGAAAGGCTGAAATATTTCGAAAGGCCAATAAGTAGATTGACCTTACACATTCTCGGGAATTTACCTGGCTGTGTTTTGGAGCCCTGTGATGGATTTGACAGCATGGCTGAGCAGAGGGCTTTCATCATTTAGCCTGTGGAGTCCATCTGGGCTCTAGTTCCCATAGTCAGCATGATCTTTTGAATGTAGAGGGTTACATCTCATTTCTGCCCAAGTCACCCCCCAAATGACTCTTCACTTAACCCACAAGCTGTGGTCTTGTGCAAATTTTAACAGCATGTATAGCCATTTTTCCCCAGCCACCTCTGGTGTATTCTGTACCAGAAAGTCCATTGAGATGCTTGTACTGTCGCCATTGGTGATGAAAGATTTGGCAGATTTCACTAAGTGACCGCTCAAGGCCAGCAGTCAGCACCTCTCATTCCTGTCTTCACAGCCGGCCCCATCCCTACCTGCAGCCAGTAGATATTCAGAGGGACAGTCGCTGGAGTCGGTGAGCTCTCTCTCTCAGGTCTCTAAGAAGTCACTCTGCCACATCAACTTCTAAGTCATTAGCACCAATTCCAGCAAGTAGGTTGGCACATAAATTTCCTAAAATAACAACTATTCATCCTATAGCAAATAGCCTGGGGAAAGCTGAAACCTATTTCTCGCAGGAAGTGATGTGCTGAATCTTTGTAGAGAAATCCGTACCAGATCAGAATAGAGAGAAAGATCTAAACAATCCAGCTCAGGGTGATCATGTTTCCTTACGGAGAAACTGGAAATAGATTTGAGAACTTTCTAAATAGCACCTGTGCGCACACACACCCCTACCCACACATAGGCACACAAACTCTACCTCTGTGAGTATTATTTAGCATACACACATTATTTTATTCTTTCAAATTTTTTTCCATCATATGGCTATAATTCATTTCATTTCGTTTTGCCATCTTCATAAAGTGATCAGCTTAACCCTCCCCCCCTCATCTAGGTGGGAATTTTCTATTAGAATCAAGATTTTGTACCCCAAACAGAAAAACCAGGTAAATAGTACATGTTACAGAACAATGTGTTCAAGAGATTTGATCCCCCAACCCCAGCCAAACTGCAACAAAAATAGCCAGGTGTGGCGGGTGCCTGTAGTCCCAGCTACTTGGGAGGCTGAGGCAAGAGAATTACCTAAGCCCAAGAGCTAGAGGTTGCTGTGAGCTGTGGTGCCATAGCACTCTGCTGAGGGCAACAAAATGAGACTCTGTCTCTTAAAAAAAAAAAAGAACTGTTTGTCACGTCTTAGGTGCTTGCGAGAATTCTTTCCTAGTGCAGGGACCAGCCCTTGGTGATGCATGTTTCTGACCAGTCTATCATTGGGTCATTAAATTTGTTTATAATAATAAAAAAAAAGAGATTTGATCCCATGGCATGTCAACATAATGAACTAATACATTCCATGGTTACAATTGTACATTTTAATGTAAAGGGCTTAATTACCACTGGCAGGTGAATTTTTCCCCTGAAGCAAGCAAGTTTGTAAGAATATTAAAAGTGGTGGAGAAGGTAGACAATTATCTACATTTGCAACAAATTTAGCAAACATTAAATATTTTGGAAGGGTGCAATGAATCAGCGCTGATGCCTAATTGATCTGGACTGAGCACATAAAAATATTTGCCATTGATAGAACTGAGCTGAGGCGTTAGGACCAGTTCAGTCCGTGAAGCACTCTGGTGAGTAACATCTCTAAGCCGTAATTAGCTCCTTTCAGCCCGTTTGATATTTGCTCTATTATAAACTCAACCTGAAAACTACGAGGAAAGGAAATAGGAACTAATTAAGCAAAGACAAGTGTAAGCAATTTAGAAAGTAACTATTGGACTTGCAGGGCCTGAACTGCATCTTAAACACCAGCGTCCAAGCCTTTGCTCATTGATTAGAATTTTCACAGCCCCACAAAGGCATAAGTGTATTCATGATCCACGTATATATGACTTAATAAAAAAATACAATGTTCGTGTCCTCTGATCTAACTATACCCATTGCTAAGAAGGTGTCTTCAGAAACACAGGAAAAGTTCATTTAAACAAAAAATATGTGCACCAGGTCATAAAGTGGCAGCACTGTTCCAAATAATAAAAACCCTGAAAACAACCTAAAAAAAAAAAAAAAGAAAAGGAAACAAAATGTTAAAGTTTAGAAAGGGAAAAACATAACCTACTGTTCTGCTATTCCAGAAACAAGCTAACAACCAAATAATCCAAGACATTGGCCGAGTCCCAACATTCCTTACAGTGAGTCTGAGCTGGAGGAAACGGTAAACCGGTGAACTAGAAACAAATTCCAAGACAGTATCTTTTTTTTTTTTTTTATAGAGAGACAGAGTCTCACTTTGTCACCCTCGGTAGAGTGCCGTGGCGTCCCAGCTTTGTCGTGAGAAGATTCGGCAGACAAAATAATATTCTCGAGATCCCACGTGCCACTGTCATTTATTTTTCTTTATTGAAATGTTTTTGTGCCCTGAGAAGCTCTCATAAATTCATCCCATTATTTCTGTGGTGGTGACTGATCCCAGTTTGACAGACTTCCGCAGCGTGTAAGTAGAATTAACACAAGACCCCGGTCTACGGCAGAGGACAGTGACGCAGCAGACAGCAGCAGTCAATCCGAACTGGAGTTGCCTTGATCTTGACAAAGCTTCTGAATATAAATCATCAAAAGCAGTTGAAAACTTGTTAGTCCTTCTGCCTGTTTTTAATAGAACAGGTACATACCTCAACAGCCGTCTCTTCCTCTACTGAAAACCTGACAGAGAGTGACAAAATGCACCTGTCTTCAGTATTGAGGCCAACTGTAAAACATGGAGATGTGTGATAATAAAGGCCTCCGTAATGACGCGCCGTGAAAAGTTCTATGCATAAAAGTGTCCAAGGCAGAAAAAAAGGTCGGGCTAGAGTGAAGTTAGAAAACTAATTCTGTTATGAAGGCAGGGAACTTGGGGGAGGGGAAGAAGACTGGTTTTAGGAATCAGAAACCCAGCTTGTCATCCGAGGGGAGCTGCTGTCGGGAGGTGTGGGTGAGTTACTAAGTCTCCCGGGCTTTGCTTTGCATATTTGGAAAATGAGGAGGCGGCTTGGATGATTTCCAAGGTTCTTTCCAAAGCTAAAAATCTGATGATTTATGGGTTATTTGCAATTATCTGAGAGGAGACAAGAAAATTTAAATTCCTTCTTAACGATCTTTAGATGACAATAAAGTTATCTCCATTTTTATTCATGTTTTTATAGACACAGGGGTCTTGATTTTGCTCAGGCTGATCTCGAACTCATGAGCTGGTGAACAGTTGACCCGCCTTGGCCTCCCAGAGTGCTGGGATTACCGGTGCAAGCCACCGTGCCTGGCCAAGTTATCTCCTTTTTAACTTGTAGAAGTTGTAATTAAAATACAATCGCCCCAGTGTTCTCATTCTCTCTCTCTGTGGCTTGCTTTTGAATCCCGGATCGATATTTATTTTTCAAGATCAGCTTCTACAAATAAAGTACTGAGTATGATAGAAATCACCATCAGTTATTTACCAAGTACTTACTTGTCCATGGAGCAAATAAGTATAGAGTTTATAAATTCTTTCCTTAAACCTAGTGACTCTTAAAAGAGGCTCGGTAAATATGTATGTATGGGACTTCTGCTATGTTCTAGGAGCCAATCTAGATTTTAATAATATAGTGGTAAACAAGAAAAACGAGGTATTTGTTCTAACTGGATGTCTAGTGGGGCATGTTAAATAGATAAGTAAATTAGTAAACTAGTAAAGGAATGACGTGATTTCACGTGCTGGTTGAATTTTATGTAGACAGTAGAATGAGCTGGCTGTGAAGAAGGCAGCTATGTCTAGTGGTTTCTACTTTCATTTATTGTAGTGAGAAGCTATTTTCACTCTGTGAATAATATATCCACCAGGTAACAAAGAAGCTCAATCCTGGATGACCAGACACCTTTCCCCACAAAGAACAGGGGGAGTAGTTTAGCCCAATGGAAGTGACCTCTGGGCGTGCCTTTCCTGTTCTGGGCTATTTTCCACATATGTTGAAAGCTGGAATTTAAGATATCAAAAAGATATCTAGATATCTGGAGAGCTAACCCAGGAGGAAAATGGTGCCATTGTGGTGGGCTGTAAAATTTACCATCAATATTCTAGGTGATGAAATATGTCACATACATGAAGAAGGCTGATCAGTGTTAAGTCGATGTGGTTTTTTTCCCCTTCTAAAAACCTGGATTACTGAAATGGACTGAGTGTTGAGGTAATACCAACATTTCATCATTTAGGGACTTCAATGGCTGCGTATTCATTGGGAGATATAATTATCTGGCTAAAAAAAGAAAGAGAAAGAGAGAGATTGACTGGAGGAGAAAACAATGAGAATTATTGAAGAATTAAAAAATATAATATGATTATTTGCAGAGGGAGGAATACTGGATAAGTACCAGGCTAGACGTGGTCCCCTAAAGTCCACTGAAGAATCCTTGCTTTTCTCTGTGACAGTTGGTAAACCAGGAGCCCCCGAGGCCGTTTGTAATACTCTATTGCATTGTCCGAGCAGGAATGATCTTTGCTAGGCTTTTTGTAAACTTCACCTGTTCTAGGTTAGATTCTGAACTTGGGAAAAAGTGGGCTCCACAACTTAGAGCTACCTTAAAAAGTTTCCCAAGCAGGTGCACCCCTGGGCTAGGCACTCTACAGATGAATTAGCAGCCTACAAATGCCATAATGGAAGGATAATTATCAGTTCTCAGAATCATAATTCCAAGCAGTTATTATACTACTGCTGCGACGAAAAATGCCACTCACGATAACAATAGCTAATATGAATTGGGTTTTGAACAAAAGCAAAATGCTTTACATATGTTATTGCAATTAATAGTTGTAACAACTCATGGAGGTAAATATTAGCACAGAAAAATTAAAATAATTTGCTCAAGTGGGGAGTTAGCATTGGAAATTATGCTCTTTTTTGTTTTTTTGGACTTAACTTCCCTTGTTTTCACTGTGAGTGAGAAGAGGCGTGCCATTTAGTTAATCTTATTATCATATATTTCATTTCCTCAAGAAAAAAAAAGAAATAATAACATTTTCATCTCCAGTCACTACTTACCACTTACTAGTAAATCAAAATTTGACATCCAGGTAGCAGGCCTACTTCCCTAATTCTTATGTGAATTAAACTAAGAAAAAAATATTGAAAATAAAAAAAAATATTGATTTGTATAAATTCTTTTGTGAAATCATAGGAAACCTTATCTCCAAAATGGATAGATGTTTTCACGTTTTGGTTGCATTTCAAGGTTAGCTTTCAGATTTAATATCTCAAGTTCCCTTTCATTTAAAACACATCATTATTTATTACTATGATAAAGGACATCCTCTTGTCCCCTGAATTTTAACAACATCCCGTAGTTTCTAAATTGAAGGAATAAAAAGATAACAGGAATTCAAGACTCATTTACACAAGTTATATTAGAAGGAACGTTCTTTGGAGTTCAAAGAAAGTCTTAGGGGAAAAAAAGATTTTTTAAATTCACTTCAGTGGCCTAGAATATTGAATATGTGTGTTGTTATCATGGTCTAAATCTGTGCTTCTTAACTGCCACAGAACTTTCAGTATTGACTTTCATTCAAATTTGCTTGCACGCTGTAAAAATCAATTTACCATATAGGTCATTCTTATGGTGTGGTGCATAGCAATTTGGGTTCCAGAGGAAACCTTAAATGCCTATAAGAAAGTGATTTTTTGATCCTGGGTTATCAAGCAAGAACTGAAGACCTTTCCTCAGACTTTGTTTCCATCAAGATAAAATAGTTCTTAGAGGAGATACCCCGCATTTTGTGTCTTTTTTGATCAAGAAAAGTAGACAGTATTAAACCTAGACAGTACTAAACATTAACATGCTCTAATTGTTCACAAATTAAGCATATTAACATTAAATATAGATTAAAAAGTAAGTTGGGCAGCACCTGTGGCTCAAAGGAGTAGGGCGCGGGCCCCATATGCTGGAGGCGGTGGGTTCAAACCCAGCCCTGGCCAAAAACTGCAAAAAAAAAAAAAAAAAAAGCAAGTTATCATAAGTTATCAAGGAAAGATGAAAATTCTGATGTAAGATTATACAATCTTGGGTACATTTTAAATACAATTATCTCAGAATAATTTAGACTGTAATGAATTATACTGAACAGAATGATGGATTAAAATTCCATCCTCTGCTAAATATTTAATTTTTCTGAAACTCTTATTTATGTATAACAGACAGAAAAACAGTTTGGGGGAAATATCTCCCTTGAGCAAAAAAAAAAAAAAAAGCTTCTTTTAATCTTAACCTCTCCAAGAAAATTCTCTTTTCCCCCAATATTTTTCCTGGGTTTGCATTAAAAATTCATAACAAAAGAATAGAAACCACAAATATTTTACTCTAGAAAACTGTTAAGCTGTGAAGTCTCGACATGTAATTTTATTTGTTGTAACCA
Organism: Otolemur garnettii; assembly: GCF_000181295.1. NCBI lineage: Eukaryota > Metazoa > Chordata > Mammalia > Primates > Galagidae > Otolemur > Otolemur garnettii. Next base: position 1,864,486 of record NW_003852525.1, on the reverse strand, counting down.
GCCAATCTTAAAGCAAAAAAAAAAAAAAAAGAAGGAACTAGTTTTCTCAAAATGACCTACTTTATTTTTTCCTTTTTTCCCTCAGTCTGTCACTATTACTAGAAGTACATGTTGGGCTTGACTTTGTTCATTAAGGGGGCTGCTCAAGAGGAGTGTAATTTTCCCAGTAACTCTCACAGAAAGCTTTTTGACTCAATAGCCCTAAACAGCTGCCACGGAGAGATTTCATTTCCAGTCTGCTCTCCCACCAGCGGGCTGTGTGTCTCCCGTGAAGGTACCACAAGGTCTGACACCCCGATAACCAAGGAGGAATTGAAGTGAACCCCTTCAGCCTGTCACCTTGTCTCCATTTGAGAGACCCCACTTTCTATTTTTGAATACACACGGGCAAAACGGATAGTTTGAATGCTATCTGCCTCTCATCATCTTGAGGAACTTCCCTTTACTTCCTTTATACTTCTCTATCATTATGGAAGTTTCTCTCTGGGTGTCTAAGTTAC